>NC_134900.1:5890970-5983470 GCF_041734735.1 Babylonia areolata | reverse complement strand
ATTCGGTCGTCACACAGTGATAAGGGGGGGTAAGATGTGGAACCTGGGATGGGCAGGCGGATGGGGGTATGGGTAACAGTACTCAACGACTCCAGTACACACTCAGTTCCGTTTTTAAAAGCAATTAACTAATGTCTTGCAGAACAAGTTTCAGTAATTCTAACAAACTTTAATCTTCCACAGAATCATTTCAGCCAGTCCAAACTGAGGAGTAGAAATGCTCTGTGAAATAAAATGGCCTTATTCAAAAGAAAACTAAAAATAATTATCATAAAAGAGGGGCAAGAAAACCCCGAGGAGTATGCAGATTTTTTCGAGGCCCTCCACAAGGATGGTACAATGTATGATTGCAATGCCAATAAAGAGTTTTGTGTTTGGAAATTTTAGGATTAAACAATGCTTGATGACTATGACAGCAATGAAAGCGAAGACGTACGTACTGTACCTCTGAAATAATTTTTGATTTTTACAGGAATTCATGGTGACAGCAGTGATTATTTTTTTTGGGGGAAACTGCTTTTTGATCGTGGTGATGACTGTGTTCGGAATATTGATGAGTATGGAAATGGTGATGACAAAACTAATATCATTTGTGACTCTGGAATAATGGCTGACAAATATGAGAACAGCAATTATTCGACTTCCACTAACACTTGTATTTAACATTCATCATAATGCATTGACTGTCTCTGGAATATCTGATCTTCGTGGTAATACCAATGATTTTAGCTGGAAGAACTTTCGATGACCACAGAGATGTATACCAGTGTGTATATTATGGTAACAATGATGATTGTAACTGGAATAAAATCTTATGACTGCAGGACAAGGGAACAATGATGATATAACTGGAATAATATTAATTATTACAGGACAAGAAAAAAGTTAAATAGAATGAATAATGCTTGATGACGATAATGGTGATGGTGTGGATTGTACCTCTGGAATGTCGTTCAAAGACAGTGGTGATGGTAACGATTCTATCTCTGAAGCAGTGTTTGATGATCATTGTAATGGTAACGATTGTATCTTTGAAGCAATGTTTGGTGATCATGGTAATGGTGATTGTTGTATTCTTGGAACAGTGTTTGATGTTCATGGGAATGGTACCTGCAATGAGTGTGTCTCTGGAATAATGTTTGATGCTGCGAGGTAATGTGTCTCTGGAATGCTTTATGATAACGGTAAAGGTGATGGCTCTTACTGCATGTATACCTGGGCTGCTGTTTGATGACATGGTTATGATAATGTTGATGGCGTTTGGTTAAATTTCTGGATATCGTTTGTTGATGATTTTATGACGAAGACAATGATTGCATGTCTGAAATATTGTTTACTGATGATTATCCCACTGTTGGCAATAATGTTTCATGATCACGTAGCAATTGTGGCATGGATTTTGTGGCAAGAGCAATGATCTGACTTTGGTGTTGTGTTTAGTTTGAAGTTTGAAGAACAACAATGAGAAAGCGATGATAAATCAATAGTTGTATTTCTGGTATATTTTTGGGGACAACCACTAGTAACAGTATCATATTGTAACAGGAATGATTTATGTTTTGCTTTCTTTTAAACCATCAATGTGCTCATAATTTTTTTTAAATTTTATTATGATAGTAATACTTGTAAGGGAGATAACCTTTGTAATGGTCATTGCAAAAATTCATTTGGTTTTGTTTGGCGGTCACAGTAGGTGAGAAGGCAATGGCTATTACTATCTAAATATCAAATATTGTTCATAACAGACTAATCTGGCAGTATATATTTCATACTTGCAGAATTACGAATTTATGTAACTCTCAACACTAAGAAGAGATGGGTATATCAGCTGTTCTTTTGTATCTGGTATACCTTCTGGTCATCAATCATTTGTCATTTAGTTATTTATTTCAGGCCAGTTTTTAAATATGTAATTATGTAAACATACATACAGTTCATTCTCAACCAAATGGCCTGAACAATCTAACCAGTGGTTCACCATCTAAAAACATAGTATCTTATTTTGTACAGCTGCAGGCAGAAGGGAAATAAAAGACAGCTGTGTCTCACTATTTGTATTGCTGTAAACTGTGATTCATAATTTATACTGTATTAATTAATTCTGTACATACATTTTGTGCTTGTTTCTGTTATTGGTGGCTGTTCTGGTGATTTGATATTTGGATCCAGTAAACTTCAGTTATGAATTATAAAGAATAAATTCAGTGATGTGCAAATGTGCACAAAACATGCTGATACATATATCTAGATTGTTTGTTTTGTGATCTTGTGTGTGTGTGTGTGTGTGTGTGTGTGTGTGTGTGTGTGTGTGTGTGTGTGTGTGTGTGTGTTCTATAAAAAGTTCGTGGTGCAGTTTGGGTATTTCTGTTCCCATCAACACATAAGATAAATTAATTACATTTTTCAAAATACATTTTTCATCTACTCAAAATGTATACACAAAAGAAAGAAACACTGAACAAGTCACAGCAACAATATAATTACCTGCTGTTTGATAATTATTGTTCCCATTTTGCAGTGGGATGTTCTTGATCCTTAAATTTTCATTCTTCTGATCACATCAAGCTGAAGTACATCCATCATTTTCATCCTGAAATTTAGAAATAATTATAAGATGCAACTGAAGAATTATACTGATAATTATAATGGACACTAACATTGCACTATATCCAGACAACTGCTTTAGATATTTTACATTAAGTACAAGATTAAAAAGTGTATGACATTCTGCATAAAAAATTACATCAACATTATGCAATAAAAAGGGTTGAAGATCACAAAGCCTTAAATGGGCAGTTAATTAACATCCGCCATGTCAAGGGCTCAGCACTGATAGGGAGGCGGGTCCTGACCCTCTCCTTCTGTGGTTTGAATAAACCTTCCCTGACCAAAGAGATCGAGATACCCATTCATACCTGGGTGGAGGGGGGGGGGGATTGGAGTAAAGAGCGTTTCCCATTGATATGACACCTTGCTGAAAGTGGGTCTTAAATACTGACTCAGAAGTCTAGCGCCCAACATATTCTGCCATGGTGCATGCATCCGTTAATCTAACAATATATGCATACATTATATATATATATATATATATATATATATATATATATATATATATATATATATATATATATATATATATATATATATATATATATATATACACTTCTTCAAATTAAGTAGCTTCAATCAACATGCAGATCTTTTTTTCTGCGTGCTACTTTCATGTGGAGGGCTGTTGTATATTTCCTTGGTGGTGGGAAAAATATGGCCTAACATAATGCTTCCCCCCCCCCCCCCCAGCTGTTATGGGACTGAGTAGTTGCATGTAAAACTCCCAGCAAGCAACCAATGGCTGCCTTTGGTCCAAGCAAGTTAGGACCAATGCCAGCACTGGATACAGCCTACTGCTGTGGCAGTTCCACAAGTTGCCACTCCTACAGACAAAAAAGAAAAAAAAAGAGGAAAGAAAAAGAATTTAAAAAAATTATAATAATAAAAAAGGAAGATTGGTGAGTAGGTATGGATGGGGAGTGGGCGGAGGTGGATGAACTGACGAAGTGGGTAGGGATATATAATGATAATGATGATACTGATAATGATAATTGCACTACTACTAATATTACTACAACTACTTCACATGCAGTGCTCTTATATAGCACTGTTCCCTGAGAAAAAGGCTCACAGCACTTCGAAATTACATATAATGAGAATTAAACAACAAAAATCAAGATGAAACAAAGAACAATCAATCACTCATGGTGCTTTACAAATTACATGTTAAAAAAAGAAAAGAAACAACAATAGTGAAGAAAAAAATGAAAATGGATCAGTGGGGACTGAGGGACTGGAAGGGGTGGGAAGTGTGTGGGAAGGAGGGAGAGGGGGATCTGGCAGTTCCATCATCATCATCCGTTTGACGTCCACAATCATCATGTTGACTATTCTGACGTTTTCAAGAGGTGTGGGCCAGCGCAGCAAAGAGTTAAAAAAGAAAAGAAAGAAAAAAAAATTACTGGAGTCTTCTTGCTCTTGACACAAACGTGTCAAGAGTTTTTGCCTCGACAACTGTGTCAGGCAGGGCGTTCCAGTCCTTTATGGTGCGCGGGTAAAAGGATCCCTGCCAGTTCGGCACTGAGGCTGCTTGAATTGGTGGTCATGTTTTCTGCGTTGTCGGGTTGGAGCAGGAATCAGCTGCGATCCATCCATGCAGACCACTGATGCCATGCGTTATTTAACCTCTACTCTGCTACACCTGGCAGCAGGATGCTGTCAAGAGTAACAGGTGCTGATGGAGGCTGCTTCATCCATGCTGAGGGTGTTCCAGTCCCTGAGTGATGGTGTGTGGGGGGAAAAGTAGAAGTGGATGAAGTATGTACATGTGTATCTACATACACTCATAGGAGTATGATTGCACATATATGATATTCTTACATGTTAACATACATGCATGTATGCACACAACGCCACCCCCCTTCCCAACACATTCGTGCGTGCACACACACACACACACACACACACACACACACACACACACACACTTATTGCCTTGAAGTGATGAACAAAGTATCCTTGTCCTCTGTCAGTAACTTACTTCATCCTTTCAGTTCTGGGAGGATGACAGCTTGTTGCGCTATCTTTTTCCCTCCTGATAGATTTTAACAGTAATTATTTCCTAGATAACTGGAAAAAAACACACACATAGCCTTTCAGTTCTGGGAGGATGACAGCTTGTTGCGCTATCTTTTTCCCTCCTGGTAGATTTTAACAGTAATTATTTCCTAGACAACTGGAAAAAAACACACACATAGCCTTTCAGTTCTGGGAGGATGACAGCTTGTCGCGCTGTCTTTTTCCCTTCTGATAGGTTTTAACGGTAATTTTTTTTCGTAGATAATGGGAGGGGGGAGGGGGGGAACACCAAAGAGAGTGATAATTTTTACATTGATCACTTACAAATTATTGCCTCACGTGTCATTGTTTCCGATCAAAGGAACTGAATTAATACTGGAACAGTTTGTTCAATACTTAGCAAGTAGTATAACATGGCTTTCTTGACTTTCACAAACAAAATTTACAAAACAAATATCAAGAGTCGTGTCCCTTCCCGATTCGTTTTTACTGAGTCTAAAACTCGTTTGATGAATCGGGATTCGTTGCGAGAGCAGTGCTGATGTGTAGGATGGAATTAGTAAACTAAAGGGAGAAAGAAAAGATACATATCTGAGAGAGAGAGAAAAAGAGAGAGAGGGGGAGAGAGAGAGAGAGAATGGGGGGCCGATGGACGTGTTTGGGCGAGAGAAACTAAAACGGGATTACATACGAGGGGAAAGCACTCTGTAAGCAGCAATACGACTGAAAGTAGAAGCGGAAGTTGTAAGAAGCACATGACCAGCAGAACAACTTTCAAGCTGTGTTGGTGACAAGGTTTTTGCAGGAAACTGTAACAAACATATAATATCACAATTGTTCTTTTTAACAACTTGTATAACAGTGCATTTGCGACTTTCGGAAAAATTCAAGAAATTGTAATTGGGAGACATGCAGAGTGCAAACACGTGCAACGAAAAATAGAAAACTATAAACTTTGCGAAAAGCCTGACAATGTACGAACTGTTCGAGTTCGTTCGTCTGCTGTCGGTCCGTCGCCAAAGCACCCGACAAGGCCCAGTGGAAGTGACTCGTTTTACATGGCGTGAGGACGGCGAGTGTAGTTTGTTGGCTCTTCTATGCTCCAACGGTAAGTTCAAACGCGCAAACACTGGCTGCGACAGACGTCAGTTGAAGCTCATTCTGTGCTGCCCCCACCATTCCGCCACACTGTAGTAGCTATATAGCAGATGTCCTGCCCCAAAACAATGAAATTTACTCATAAAATAGAGTCATACATGAGTGCACATGCACGCAGGTATGCATGTTCATATACATGCACACATACAATGTGCACATTGATGAATTTCACGAACTGGTATGAACCTCTTCCTACACACGCACACACCACACACACAATCATCACTGCAGGGGATGACTGACTTAGATGCTGACACTGTAACACAAAGCTGACACCATATGACAATGTATAGTATTTTTGTCCATAGAAATGAAAATATTTCACACCCAGCACCCTCGTGTTTCTTTAAAAAAAAAAAAAAAGATTTCCTTTAAAATTGTTAATGTATCTAATTATTATCATAATTATGGTAACACTGTTTTGTATAACACAAGTTTAAAACACTTTTGAAATAATTGCAGAACATTATTGTTACTACCTGACAATGAAACCTTTACCTTTATTGTTGACAATGGGTCACAGATCAGTTGTTGCTGCGTTTGGGTGTGTCGGGACGAGCACCTGTGGTGAAGCAGTTGCCATGGCCACATGATAAGCGGGTGGCTGCCATGTGTTTTGACCCAACTGTGTCCTGGCTTCTGATAGTGACAGAGTCTCCCTGCCTCTACATTGTACCAGCCCGGGCACTCATGGTCAGTCTGTATTGTATGATATTACATAGTTCATTATAGAATGGAATTTGTTTTTGTATGTTTTATCGTAACTTTCTACCCTTCAAGTTCAACTGCAGATTTTATATGTACATATTTTTGCAAAATGAAATAAGATTTGAAAGAAGAATAAGACATCTTGCCCGACTAAGGTGTCCTGCGACATAATATGAATAATACATAACAGTGCAAACACAAAGGCATATGTGCACACATTAACACAGTGTGACTCAAACACACCATTTACACAAAAGGACACAATGCATTACAATTAAATATTGTTTTGACTGCTGCTGCCACCTGTGATGTACAAGAGAACTCTTTCTGTGACAGGACCCAGCAGCCCTTGTGAATCAGCTGTGGAGCTTGTCTGATTGTACAGTGATACCTGTTGCCACTCACAGTGAGTAAACTCTTAAACGCCTTCCTTGCATGATACAGAGGATTCTTGGGTCCCCCTGTCAACCTATTTATGCTGTCCACCCCCCTCTAACCCCCCCTCTACACACACACATAGCTTTTTATTCCTTCCACCTCAGACACATGCATACATTTATGCACACATGCACTCAAACATGCATGCTCACACACTTGCACAGGTGCAAGCACGTGCATAATTCTCACTTGTGTGCCTGTGCAGATTAACCTATTTGCGTATGTTGATGCATTCACACACTTTTACACACATGCGTGCTCATGAAAACTCTGGAAACCCATGCACTGGAAATCTACCATGATGACTATACATCCAACGGAAGTTGAACGTTCTGTGACAGATACTCTCTGTGCTGCATGCTGGTGGCACACTCTGGATGACAGACAGGTGGCAATCGTTGCAACCAAGGTGAGTTGTGTGTGGTTGTGATAGATTTTGGAGACGCATGTCAACAGTGACACTTCAAAATCTGCTGGACTGATACCGATGAACTTGTGCTGATGGATGCTTTTTAACTAATTATTTTTTCTTGATTTTGGTTCAAGATCAAAAGGTCAAAAAACTGGATTTGGCATTTTAATATATATAAATCACAGGAACAAATTGGTTTCAATGAAACTTGACACAAAGATTCACCACTAAAAGTTTGTGAAACTTTCTTTGACCTTCCTGTATCACCTTCACATAAAACTCAGCTGTCACAGTGACATTGTATTAAAGAAAATCTTTTTTTCTGCTGAAAAGGTGTGTAATATGACAAATTTTTGTTTACTGTAATTAGGAGTGTAAAATTCAATATGAAATGGACTTGGTCCACACCTGTTACAGGTGGGAGAGCTGTTCTTTGTGGACCTGTTGACTCGAGAGGTGAAGACAAAGATTACTATCGACATCCAAGTCAATCAGCTGATCCTGAGTCATGATGACGATCAGATGAGCACCTCTCTGCTGGTGAGTTTATGTTGCAGTTGTGTGTGTTTGTGTGTGTGTGTTTGATGTGGTGGTGTGTGGTATGTGAGCATGTGTGTATGTTTATGTTTCTGTGTATGTACATATGGGTGTCTTTGTGGATTTCACCAAATTTCAGTATGTTAGATTAACCCCTAGGCTGCCTATATGACAAGATAACCTGTCAGCGCAACCGTGTAAGCTTCGCTGCCACAATGACGAGATAACTTGTCAGCGAATCATTCAGAATTATTCTGCATGGCCTCACATCTTTATGTTATCATGATCAAAATTTATATGAAAAAATTGTGTATATGTCTCTTTTTATTATAGTTGTTCTAGTATAAGTTGTGTGAACAGGTGTTATCCATTTGTCCAGAAAATGTTCGAAATTAACAGTTGAAAATGTGGCAAAAAACAAAACACTGATTTCAAAACAGTATCTGCATGCTGTTGGAAGTATACAAAATTGGAAAACATCATGTGTTTTGTATTCTTTATTCATTTACCTTTCAGAAAAAAACAAACAAAAAAAAAACCCAAAAACTTTTATGGGTCTCTCTCAAATAACAAAGCGCACAAATTAAAAAAGAAATATACCAGGTTTTGGTGGGAAAAACCCTAGCAAATAGATTTCATTCAGATTCTTATTTCCCTGGCAGTGAAAGTATTATTGATTGTTATTGATTTTTTTTTTTTAATTCTGAATTTTCATACTATTTACAGATTAAAAGTAACAAAATATCCCACTCAGAATCTTTAGACTGGTTTTTACCAGTGCTAATCACTGCCATGGCTTGTATGAGATGATTTGAGCTGCATTAGAGAGAGATTGTCTTCCGTTGAATCACTGACTTCATTTGTTTTTGAAGATCAACACTGTTCGACGTGTGATAGTCTGACACAGATAAATTTATATACTTTTTTTTTGTTTTGTTTTCGAGTGAAACTACATCTCTGATGTTTGTCAGGATGAAATTGTATTTTCTGTACCTGTTCCTACATTTGTAAGTGAGCAGATTTTTTGTGTGTGTATGTGATATATCAGTTGCCAGCAGTAGTTGTAATGGAAGAGTTGTAGGTGTAAAGGATGAGGTGTGTCTGATGTTGGGCTAAAAGCTCAGCTTATACAAGACTGACATCAAAGCTTACAGTTGTGCCAACAGCAAAGTGAGAGCTGAATGATCAATGATTTCTCCACTGCAGTGGGAATTCATTTACAGCTTCTTCTTCTTCTTCTTCTGCGTTCACTCGTATGCACACGAGTGGGCTTTTATATGTATGACCGTTTTTACCCCGCCATGTAGGCAGCCATACTCCGTTTTCGGGGGTGTGCATGCTGGGTATGTTCTTGTTTCCATAACCCACTGAACGCTGACATGGATTACAAGATCTTTAACGTGCGTATTTGATCTTCTGTTTGCATATACACACGAACGGGGTTCAGGCACTAGCAGGTCTGCACATATGTTGACCTGGGAGATCGTAAAAATCTCCACCCTTTACCCACCAGGCGCCGTCACCGTGATTCGAACCCGGGACCCTCAGATTGACACTCCAACGCTTTAACCACTCGGCTATTGCGCCCGTCTACAACTTAGTCTAATGTGAAGGACTTTGACTCAGAAATGAAGATGCAAGATTGTATTGGCTCATAGTATGCAGCCTTAGGGGCTGGTTGGCCTTTGGGGGCCATCCGAGTGCTGACTCTATTCACTATAATCAAATTCTAGCCTAGACAGGCGGGGCAGCAGTTATCTCCTCTGCTGTTCTGATGGTCCTAGTCAGACAAGACTGGCTGACATACAGCGTGATGTGAATGGTGACAGATGACAGGAGTGTCCAGTGGTCAGTGGAAGATGCTGCTGGAGGCCAGGACAGTTATCTCCCATTTCTCACATGACAGCGACATCAGTGACATGGGTTACATTGACATTGACACCCACACTGTTCCACCCCAGTCCGTTCTTGACTGTTCAGGTGAGTGGTGTGTGTGTGTGTGTGAGAGAGAGACATGGAATGATTTGTAGTGCAGTGAAGTTCTGAAGGTCACACATTCATTCCAGTCTCACTCAGAAAAGATACCCAGACTATGATTATTTAAAATTTTTACCCGTGCCATGTCAACATATAACAGACTGATTCAAGCACATGCACACAAAGAACAGTCAGACTTGAAAACGCAGTAACAATGAAATGATAAAGATGATTAAATGTGTTTCACCACACTGAAGGAGAACAATCCTTTTGCTTCTTTATCAGTATGTTTGGATGTCTGCAGGGTTATGCATACAATTTGTGTGTGTGTGTGTGTGTGTAAGTGCATGCCTGTGTGTGTGAGTATATGTGTGTGTGTGTGTGTAATTTTGTTCACATCTGCAATGTATGTATGTTTTTGTTTGTTTGTCTTTGTGTTTTTTTCTTCTTGTTTTCATTTCATGTTACATGTTATTATATGCTGTTGTATATCTGTTGTTTCATGTGAGGCGCTTTGAGTCTAATGCTTTGGGAGTTTGTGCATTATTAGTACTATCTGTCTGTCTGTTATAATCATTTTGTTATTATTATTATTGTCATCATATGAATTATAATTGTTATTGCATGATGGTCATGGGTGATATGCAAAAATCAGTTGCATCAAAGAGTTCACTGTACTCTGTGTGTGTTGCCAGTTGAAAATGTACCAATGCTGACTGTTGCGTGTATTTGGGTTTTGAGCTGAAAATATAGCAGTGCTGTTGTAATTTGTTTTCAGCGGAAAATGTAGCAGTGTTTACTGTCATTTTTTGTATTTGTATTTCTTTTTATCACAACAGATTTCTCTGTGTGAAATTTGGGCTGCTCTCCCCAGGGAGAGCGTGTCGCTACACTACAGTGCCACCCTTTTTTTTTCTTCTTTTTTTTTTAATTTGTGTTTGTTTTCAGCTGAAAATGTAGCATTGTCACGTGTGTGTTTTGGGGGGTTTTTTTCAGCTGAAAATGTAACATGTTCACTGCTCTGGGTGTTTGTTTTCAGCTGAAAATTAAGACGATGATTTATTGTCATGCGTGTGTTTTCAGCTAAAAATGTAGCAGTGTTCACTGCCAGGTGTTTTTCAGCTGAAAATGTAGCAGTGTTCACTGTTGTGTGCATGTGTTTTCAGCTGAAAATGTAGCAGTGTTCACTGTTGTGTGCATGTGTTTTCAGCTGAAAATGTAGCAGCGTTCACTGTCGTGTGCATGTGTTTTTCAGCTGAAAATGTAGCAGTGTTCACTGTTGTGTGCATGTGTTTTCAGCTGAAAATGTAGCAGCGTTCACTGTCATGTGCATGTGTTTTCAGCTGAAAATGTAGCAGTGTTCAGTTTTGTATGTATGTGTTTTCAGCTGAAAATGTAGCAGTGTTCACTGTCATGTGCATGTGTTTTCAGCTGAAAATGTAGCAGTGTTCACTGTCATGTGTATGTGTTTTCAGCTGAAAATGTAGCAGTGTTCACTGTCATGTGCATGTGTTTTCAGCTGAAAATGTAGCAGCGTTCACTGTTGTGTGCATGTGTTTTCAGCTGAAAATGTAGCAGTGTTCACTGTTGTGTGCATGTGTTTTCAGCTGAAAATGTAGCAGTGTTCACTGTTGTGTGCATGTGTTTTCAGCTGAAAATGTAGCAGCGTTCACTGTCGTGTGCATGTGTTTTCAGCTGAAAATGTAGCAGTGTTCAGTTTTGTATGTATGTGTTTTCAGCAGAAAATGTAGCAGTGTTCACTGTCGTGTGCATGTGTTTTCAGCAGAAAATGTAGCAGTGTTCACTGTCGTGTGCATGTGTTTTCAGCTGAAAATGTAGCAGTGTTCACTGTTGTGTGCATGTGTTTCCAGCAGAAAATGTAGCAGTGTTCACTGTCGTGTGCAAGTGTTTTCAGCAGAAAATGTTATAGTGTTCACTGTCGTGTGCATGTGTTTTCAGCTGAAAATGTAGCAGTGTTCACTGTCATGTGCATGTGTTTTCAGCTGAAAATGTAGCAGTGTTCACTGTTGTGTGCATGTGTTTCCAGCAGAAAATGTAGCAGCGTTCACTGTTGTGTGCATGCGTTTTCAGCTGAAAATGTAGCAGTGTTCACTGTTGTGTGCATGTGTTTCCAGCAGAAAATGTAGCAGCGTTCACTGTTGTGTGCATGCGTTTTCAGCTGAAAATGTAGCAGTGTTCACTGTTGTGTGCATGTGTTTCCAGCAGAAAATGTAGCAGTGTTCACTGTTGTGTGCATGTGTTTTCAGCTGAAAATGTAGCAGCGTTCACTGTTGTGTGCATGTGTTTTCAGCTGAAAATGTAGCAGTGTTCACTGTCGTGTGCATGTGTTTCCAGCAGAAAATGTAGCAGCGTTCACTGTTGTGTGCATGCGTTTTCAGCTGAAAATGTAGCAGTGTTCACTGTTGTGTGCATGTGTTTTCAGCAGAAAATGTAGCAGTGTTCACTGTCGTGTGCATGTGTTTTCAGCTGAAAATGTAGCAGTGTTCACTGTCGTGTGCATGTGTTTTCAGCTGAAAATGTAGCAGTGTTCACTGTCGTGTGCATGTGTTTTCAGCTGAAAATGTAGCAGTGTTCACGGCGGAGCGTATCCCCCAGTCCCAGCCCTGGGTGGTGCTACATCCCCAGTTTGCCCGTGGTCGCCACTTCATCACCGCTCATGACCAGAAAGCCGCCACACTGCAGGTGGGTCTCTAGTTTGATGAACTTCATATCACTGGAAACACAGACACACTTCACAGCACTAGAAACACTGACACACTTCACAGCGCTGGAAACACAACACACTTCACAGCACTAGAAACACAACACACTTCACAGCACTGGAAACACAACACACTTCACAGCACTAGAAACACAACACACTTCACAGCACTGGAAACACAACACACTTCACAGCACTGGAAACACATTTCACAGCGCTGGAAACACAGACACTCTTCACAGCACTGGAAACACAACACACTTCACAGCAGTGGAAACACAACACACTTCACAGCACTGGAAACACAACACACTTCACAGCGCTGGAAACACTGACACACTTCACAGCGCTGGAAACACTGACACACTTCACAGCACTGGAAACACAACACACTTCACAGCACTGGAAACACTGACACACTTCACAGCACTGGAAACACAACACACTTCACAGCACTGGAAACACAGACACACTGGAAACACAACACACTTCACAGCACTGGAAACACAACACACTTCACAGCGCTGGAAACGCCGACACACTTCACAGCACTGGAAACACAACACACTTCACAGCACTGGAAACACAACACACTTCACAGCGCTGGAAACACCGACACACTTCACAGCACTGGAAACACCAACTTTCTTCCACTCTCTTTAGATACATACATATCTAATGGCCAAGTAGAAAAAGATATATACAAATAGGCTGAGGTGTAATATTGAGTGAGCATTTTTGGTTGATGTTCTGTGCTGTTTTCTGTTGATAGCCTGGTTCATAAACCTATTTATTACCATCTCTCGGTTGGTTGGTTGGTTAGTGGGGAAGGGAGGCATTATGGGAGAAGGTTGGACAGGACGGGGTTTGCTTTGATTGGTTGGTTGGTTGGTTGATTGGTAAAATAGATCGGTTGCCATTTTGCAGGGCTGGTTCTTCTGTGACTAACTGTGCCAGTGCCACTCTGTTGAGAAAGTGATCACCAGGAAAATTGTGAAGAAATCCTGTCGATTGATCATTTTGAAATTTGATGTGGTGTTTGTTAGAATGATGCATCAGTTTTTCTGTACTCAGTTTTCTGTGGAGCCAGTCTTTGCATACCATAGAAGAAAATCAGTGGAAAGAAGAAAAAAGTATAAGTAATACTTGACGTGTCTGTCTACTTGTGCAGGTATACGACTGAGATTCAGTGACATGTCTGTCTACTTGTGCAGGTGTACGACAGTGAGATTCAGTGACATGTCTGTCTACTTGTGCAGGTGTACGACAGTGAGATTCAGTGACATGTCTGTCTACTTGTGCAGGTGTACGACAGTGAGATTCAGTGATATGTCTGTCTACTTGTGCAGGTGTATGACAGTGAGATTCAGTGATATGTCTGTCTACTTGTGCAGGTGTATGACAGTGAGATTCAGTGACATGTCTGTCTACTTGTGCAGGTGTATGACAGTGAGATTCAGTGACATGTCTGTCTACTTGTGCAGGTATACGACAGTGAGATTCAGTGATATGTCTGTCTACTTGTGCAGGTGTCTGACAGTGAGATTCAGTGATATGTCTGTCTACTTGTGCAGGTGTCTGACAGTGAGATTCAGTGATATGTCTGTCTACTTGTGCAGGTGTCTGACAGTGAGATTCAGTGATATGTCTGTCTACTTGTGCAGGTGTATGACAGTGAGATTCAGTGATATGTCTGTCTACTTGTGCAGGTGTATGACAGTGAGATTCAGTGACATGTCTGTCTACTTGTGCAGGTATACGACAGTGAGATTCAGTGATATGTCTGTCTGCTTGTGCAGGTGTATGACAGTGAGATTCAGTGATATGTCTGTCTACTTGTGCAGGTGTATGACAGTGAGATTCAGTGACGTGTCTGTCTACTTGTGCAGGTGTATGACAGTGAGATTCAGTGACGTGTCTGTCTACTTGTGCAGGTGTATGACAGTGAGATTCAGTGACATGTCTGTCTACTTGTGCAGGTGTACGACAGTGAGATTCAGTGACATGTCTGTCTACTTGTGCAGGTGTATGACAGTGAGATTCAGTGATATGTCTGTCTACTTGTGCAGGTGTATGACAGTGAGATTCAGTGATATGTCTGTCTACTTGTGCAGGTGTATGACAGTGAGATTCAGTGATATGTCTGTCTACTTGTGCAGGTGTATGACAGTGAGATTCAGTGACGTGTCTGTCTACTTGTGCAGGTGTACGACAGTGAGATTCAGTGATATGTCTGTCTACTTGTGCAGGTGTATGACAGTGAGATTCAGTGATATGTCTGTCTACTTGTGCAGGTGTACGACAGTGAGATTCAGTGATATGTCTGTCTACTTGTGCAGGTGTCTGACAGTGAGATTCAGTGACATGTCTGTCTACTTGTGCAGGTATACGACAGTGAGATTCAGTGATATGTCTGTCTACTTGTGCAGGTGTATGACAGTGAGATTCAGTGATATGTCTGTCTACTTGTGCAGGTATACGACAGTGAGATTCAGTGATATGTCTGTCTACTTGTGCAGGTGTATGACAGTGAGATTCAGTGATATGTCTGTCTACTTGTGCAGGTGTACGACAGTGAGATTCAGTGACATATCTGTCTACTTGTGCAGGTATACGACAGTGAGATTCAGTGATATGTCTGTCTACTTGTGCGACAGTGAGATTCAGTGATATGTCTGTCTACTTGTGCAGGTGTATGGCAGTGAGATTCAGTGATATGTCTGTCTACTTGTGCAGGTGTATGACAGTGAGATTCAGTGATATGTCTGTCTACTTGTGCAGGTATAAGACAGTGAGATTCAGTGATATGTCTGTCTACTTGTGCAGGTGTATGACAGTGAGATTCAGTGATATGTCTGTCTACTTGTGCAGGTGTATGACAGTGAGATTCAGTGATATGTCTGTCTACTTGTGCAGGTATACGACAGTGAGATTCAGTGATATGTCTGTCTACTTGTGCGACAGTGAGATTCAGTGATATGTCTGTCTACTTGTGCAGGTGTATGGCAGTGAGATTCAGTGATATGTCTGTCTACTTGTGCAGGTATAAGACAGTGAGATTCAGTGATATGTCTGTCTACTTGTGCAGGTATACGACAGTGAGATTCAGTGATATGTCTGTCTACTTGTGCAGGTGTATGACAGTGAGATTCAGTGATATGTCTGTCTACTTGTGCAGGTGTACGACAGTGAGATTCAGTGATATGTCTGTCTACTTGTGCAGGTGTACGACAGTGAGATTCAGTGACATGTCTGTCTACTTGTGCAGGTGTACGACAGTGAGATTCAGTGATATGTCTGTCTACTTGTGCAGGTGTATGACAGTGAGATTCAGTGATATGTCTGTCTACTTGTGCAGGTGTATGACAGTGAGATTCAGTTTTCACCCCTCTTCATCTACAAGCTTCCTCCAGGTGCGGAGAATGTGATACTGACGGACCGTGTCACCTTCACTTTGTCCCGTCGCAACGGGTGTCAGCTGCTGGTGCTGTCCAACCAGCGTGCAGAGACATCAGCGGAGACGTTACAGGTGAGTGCATACCTTGGTGGGAGTCATACAGGTGAGTGCATACCCTGGTGGGAGTCATACAGGTGAGTGCATACCTTGGTGGGAGTCATACAGGTGAGTGCATACCTTGGTGGGAGTCATACAGGTGAGTGCATACCTTGGTGGGAGTCATACAGGTGAGTGCATACCCTGGTGGGAATCATACAGGTGAGTGCATACCTTGGTGGGAGTCATACAGGTGAGTGCATACCTTGGTGGGAGTCATACAGGTGAGTGCACACCTTGGTGGGAGTCATACAGGTGAGTGCATACCTTGGTGGGAGTCATACAGGTGAGTGCATACCCTGGTGGGAGTCATACAGGTGAGTGCATACCTTGGTGGGAGTCATACAGGTGAGTGCATACCCTGGTGGGAGTCATACAGGTGAGTGCATACCTTGGTGGGAGTCATACAGGTGAGTGCATACCCTGGTGGGAGTCATACAGGTGAGTGCATACCTTGGTGGAAGTCATACAGGTGAGTGCATACCCTGGTGGGAGTCATACAGGTGAGTGCATACCTTGGTGGGAGTCATACAGGTGAGTGCATACCTTGGTGGGAGTCATACAGGTGAGTGCATACCTTGGTGGGAGTCATACAGGTGAGTGCATACCTTGGTGGGAGTCATACAGGTGAGTGCATACCTTGGTGGGAGTCATACAGGTGAGTGCATACCTTGGTGGGAGTTGTACAGGTGAGTGGATACCCTGGTGGGAGTCATACAGGTGAGTGCATACCTTGGTGGGAGTTGTACAGGTGAGTGGATACCCTGGTGGGAATTGCGCAGGAGAGCACATACCTGTGTGGGAAATTGTACAGGTGAAATTGACAGAGTAAAAAATCATTGATAGACTGGGAATGATATAACTATAAATGGGATGTCAGTTAGATTGTTTGTCTTTGGAAATCCTGAGAACCAAATCATTTCATTTTCTAACAGTAAACGTCAAGATGATATAAAATGTATTCCATACAGATCCTGGCTGCCAGTGAAGCTTGAAAAGCCATTTCTGGAGAGGAAAAATGGCTCAAAATAACACAACTGTGTCACTTTTGTGAATGGTTATTGAATTATTAGATTGAACCCTTTCACCATTGGCTGCTGGTTGTCTGCTGAAGAGAGAGATTTCCTACCATAGCAAAGAGAAACTACTCTTTATTGACAGGAGTCCCCCCCCCCCCACCCCCCTCCACCCTCCCACCCACACAAACACACATATACCCTCAACCTTACCATCCTTCATCCCTTCTTTGTGCAAGCGAGTATACATAACAGGATACTTTGTTTGCTTGTGTATGAATGTGTGTGTGTCATTGAATATATGTTAACACGTGGAGTGATGGCCGAGAGGTAACGCGTCTGCCTAGGAAGCGAGAGAATCTGAGCACACTGGTTCGAACCATGGCACAGCCCCTGAAATTTCTCCCCCTCCACTAGACCTTGAGTGGTGGTCTGGACGCTAGTCATTCAGATGAGACGATAAACCGAGGTCCCGGGTGCAGCATGCACTTAGCGCACGTAAAAGAACCCACGGCAACAAAAGGGTTGTTCCTGGCAAAATTCTGTAGAAAAATCCACTTCGATAGGAAAAACAAATAAAACTGCACACAGGAAAAAATACAAAAAAAGGGGTGGCGCTGTAGTGTAGCGATGCGCTGTCCCTGGGGAGAGCAGCCCGAATTTCACACAGAGAAATCTGTTGTGATAAAAAGAAATACAAATACAAATAAAGTCCACCAAATTAATATTAGAATCCACAGATATTAGAATAAACTGATTTATTATATTTATTCTGATCACAATGCTTTATAGTGAACAGATGCAGTGCTGTTACATATACCCATGTCATGTGTTGAATGTATTTTTTTTATTTGTGAAGACATATTTCTGTGTTTAGTCATTTTCAACATTTTAATTTGCTACACCAGGTGTAATTTTTCTTGATTAGATTGTAATGCTTCTTTTTTTTTTCTCTTCTTTCCTTTGCTTAGCTTTGCTTAACTAAGCTTAGCTTGCCTTACCATACCATGATTAACCTTACCTTACTCCACCTTACCTTAACTTACACTTTAGGGCAGTACCACTGAAACATGATTAGATTGTAATGTTTTTTTTCTCTTTTTTTTACCTTACCTAACCTTACATTACCTTACCTTACCTTGCCTTATCTTACTTTACCTTTACCTTACCATACTTTACCATACCTTACCATATCTTACCTTACTTTACCTTACCTTTCTGTACTTTACCTTACCTTACCTTAACTTACCTTAACTTACTGTACTTTACCTTACCTTACCTTACCTTACCTTACCTTACCTCACCTCACCTTATCTTACCTTACCTTAACATCAAACACTGAAGCACAGCACAGTTAAAACTTGACAAACTGCAGGGCTCTGTGTGTGCGTGTTGCAGGACTTCAACGACGACGCAGTCATCCAGAAGCTGGAGCTGCCGCCAGGTGAGAAACTGCTGGGGGCGTGTCAGCGCTCCTTCCCCTTCTACTGGCACGACAAGCAGGAGGAGCAGCAGCGCGCCAGGCTGCGGCAGGGCACTGTGCTGGAGCAGCCCACCATGGACACGGTGGCCATGGATCCCCAGGCCTTCGAGATTCCCGTCACCAGCCACACGGTGCTGGACGGGTGTATCATCGTCACGGACACCGCTGTGTATGAGTGTAGGCCCAGGTCAGTGGTTTGAGGAGGGAGGCGGTAGAATGGTTGAGATACTTAACTAACTGCCAGTGTAATGTCCATTAAGGTCCAGGTTCAGATCCAGGCCAGTGGTTTGAGGCGGGGGGTGGTAGAAAGGTTGAGATGCATAACTAACTGCCAGTGTAATGTCTGTTAAGTCCAGGTTCAGATCCAGGCCAGTGGTTTTGAGGAGGGGGGCGGTAGAATGGTTGAGATGCTTAACTAACTGCCAGTGTAATGTCCGTTAAGGTCCAGGTTCAGATCCAGGCCAGTGGTTTTCAGGAGGGAGGTGGTAGAATGGTTGAGACACTTACCTGCCAATATAATGTTCATAAAGGTATGGGTTTGAATCCCTGTCGATGGGCGCAATAGCTGAATGGTTAAAGCGTTGGACTTTCAAACTGAAGGTCCCAGGTTCGAATCACGTTGACGGCACCTGGTGGGTAAAGGGTGGAGATTTTTACGATCTCCCAGGTCAGCATATGTGCAGACCTGCCAGTGCCTGAACCCCCTTCGTGTGTATACACAAGCAGAAGATCAAATATGCACGTTAAAGATCCTGTAATCCATGTCAGCGTTTGGTGGGTTATGGAAACAAGAACATACCCAGCATGCACACCCCCGAAAACGGAGTGTGGCTGCCTACATGGCGGGGTAAAAAACGGCCATACATGTAAAAGCCCACTTGCGTACGTACGAGTGAGCGTGGGAGTTACAGCCCATGAACGAAGAAGAAGAAGAAGAAGAAGAAGAAAGAATCCCTGTCTCACCCTTTCTCCCAACTTCGACAGGAAAATCAAATTGAACATCTAGTCATCTGGATGAGTTGGTAAACTTAGGTCCCATGTGCAGCGTGCTTTTTGCGCACTGAAAAGGAACCCATGGCAGCGTAAGTGTTGTCCTCTGGCAACATTCTGTAGAAGGTATCCAGGTTTGAGTAGCGTGTAGGGTTACATTGCTGGCAACATTCTGTAGAAGGTATCCAGCTTTGAGTAGCGTGTAGGGTTACATTGCTGGCAACATTCTGTAGAAGGTATCCAGCTTTGAGTAGCGTGTAGGGTTATGTTGCTGGCAGCATTCTGTAGAAGGTATCCAGGTTTGAGTAGCGTGTAGGGTTACATTGCTGGCAACATTCTGTAGAAGGTATCCAGCTTTGAGTAGCGTGTAGGGTTACGTTGCTGGCAGCATTCTGTAGAAGGTATCCAGGTTTGAGTAGCGTGTAGGGTTACGTTGCTGGCAGCATTCTGTAGAAGGTATCCAGGTTTGAGTAGCGTGTAGGGTTACGTTGCTGGCAGCATTCTGTAGAAGGTATCCAGGTTTGAGTAGCGTGTAGGGTTACCTTGCTGGTCAGGCATCTGCTTAACAGATGTGGTGGAGTTCATATGGATTTGTCCGAACACGGTGATGCTTCCCTGAGAAACTGAAACTGGAACAGTGGTGGTGGTTGTGGTTTTTTGTTTTTTTTTCACTATGCTTTCTTGGCTCTCTCTGCCCCTCTCCCCACAACCGGGTGGTTTGGGTAAATCAGCACTGGGGTACAAAGCGTTACGGGGTGCAGGCCAACAGGCCTTTTAACTCGACGTCTGTGTGTGTGTGTG
Organism: Babylonia areolata; assembly: GCF_041734735.1. Taxonomy (NCBI): domain Eukaryota; kingdom Metazoa; phylum Mollusca; class Gastropoda; order Neogastropoda; family Buccinidae; genus Babylonia; species Babylonia areolata. The sequence goes on along the minus strand of NC_134900.1, from coordinate 5,963,046 downwards.
TGTCTCAGCAGAGCGTCGCCGGAGCGGCTGTTCCTGCAGCACACGATGGTGAGCGGGGAGACGGGGCTGGCGGAGCACCTGGCCATCAGTGTGGGTCTGGACATCACTCTGCTGGCGGAGCTCGCCGCACAGCACCTGCTGGGGCAGGGACAGGTGTCCCGGGCCGTCCGCCTCTACAGCATCTCCAAGGTGGGCGGCCTGTTTGTGGGTTGTTGGGAGGGGGTGGGGGAATGGGGGGGCGGGGGGGTTGTGTGTTGTTTTTTTTTTCCTAGAATAAATTATTGAAGATGCATACTGAATTACAAAGTCCCAAAACAAAACACACCAAAAAGCTTACAACAACACTACACACAAATTGATGAGAAAAAGCTTACAACAACACTACACACAAATTGATGAGAAAAAGCTTACAACAACACTACACACAAATTGATGAGAAAAAAAGCTGACAACAACACTACACACAAAAAGGAAAAGGATAAATAATCATACAAATAAAAGATAAAACAATTATATAGACAGATAGATAAATGAATACAACATTACCAAAGTATCAGGAACAGAAAAAATGGTCAACAAGATTTCAGGCATGTTTTGTTGGGTTTTTTTTGTTTTTTTTTTCATGTGTATGTTTAGCTCTTGTTTTGGTCAGTGTGTAACTTAAGTAGATCTACTGTATATTGAGCGCACTGGTATATAAGCCGCACCCACTTAATTTTGAAAAAAATTGAACTTCATACACACAAAAGCCGCAATGGCTTATAAGCCGCGCTTATTACTGGTACCAGAACACATACCAATACTACAGAAAAGCTGTCAGTACTGTAGGTTATGAAATAAACACAAGCGGAGACGACACAAAGAAAGCAAGCGAAAATACTGCTAGTGCCACACACACACACACACAAAATAAACACAATGAAAATATGATCCATAATTTAGGGATAGTCAAATTTATTCAACGTCATCCTGCTCACTGAATCCACTGAAATCTTCGTCTTCAGTGTCCGAGTTGAAGAGAACCAGTGCAGCTTTCTCCACCATCTTGTCACTGACTTCAGCCTCACTTTCACTTGATGAACATGAACGCAAGGTGGAGGTTGCTGCTGGTTTGTTGTTTGCTAGGTCGATCGCCTTCAATTTGAAGGCTGCATCATAGGCATTTCGTCACGTTTTCGGCATGATGAGGATGTGCGCTTGAGCAGAGTAAAACTGAATGCTGATCTGAAGGCTTTAATGTGTGCGGATTTGATTTTTAAATCATGAACAGTTAGCACACTAACCTGAAGCTCATCCAAAAATTCATGGACAGAAATCATGATTTTGGTGAGTTGAACTTGAAGGGAAGCTTAGAAGAGACCAGAAAACTGACACTCCTGGGATCGTTAAAATCCTCAAATAAGACACATCATTGTATTAGCCGCAGAGGTTGAAGCCGGGAGGAAAAGTCGCGGCTTACAGACCGAACTTTAAGGTATATTATAATTGTAGAACAGTATAGATTGATGTACTTTAAAATTTGACTTGGATCAGTATATATATATATATATATTTATATATGGTGTAAGCACTAGTAACAGTCATCAGCCCCCACCCCACCACTCCATGCTTTCCGTCTTGTTCGACAGAAATCGTTCTTGAGCCATGGAGGCTGTGCCCCTTGTTTGTTGTTGTTGTAAGCGTTGTCTCACACTCACTCTCTCTCTCTTTCTTTCTTTTTAACTTTATTTTCTTTCCTTTCCTTTTTTTTTTTTTTTTTTAATTTTTTTTTTTTTACTATTTTCATTATTTTATTCATTTTTTTCTTTTTGTGTCCCACAAGTTTAATTCTGTGTGTGTGTGTGTGTGTGTGTTTGTTGTTGTTTTTTTTTTAGTGAGTGTGAGTGTCTTCAAAAATGTTTTCATTCTTTTTTTTTCTTTTTTTTTTAATTTTTGTGATAGAAATCCTTATTTTGTTTACTGAAATTAGGGGTATTTAAGGTTCTTTTATATATAAGGAATACCCCTGAATTTAACACACACAAAAATTTCAAATCCAAGAGTAAGGTGCACTTGTGTATTAGGTGTGGTCAAACTTGGTAAAACCTGAAAGTAACTTTTGAACAAGGCTGATCGTAACTGACAAAGTCACAAACATTTAACATGGTAACATTTCCAGTCATATAAAAACCGAAGAAAAGAAACAAGATAGTAGACTTCCTTACTCACAGATCTGATTCTTTAACTGCTATTATCATTTGAGAAACATGAGAAATCTCTGACTTGCAGAGTTCGATTAAGGAAAAGAAAAGAATTATAAAAAAAAATAAAAAATTTAACAAGCCTTTTCCAACGTGTTGGCATTCAGTGTGAAGTTCACAGTACTGCTTTCCAGTTATGTTGAAGGCCAAAGTGTGTCAACTGCTTGTCATTTGGTTTTGCCTCGATAATCCCCGCTTATTTGAAACCATCGACGGGCGCAATAGCCGAGTGGTTAAAGCGTTGGACTTTCAATCTGAGGGTCCCAGGTTCGAATCACGGTGACGGCGCCTGGTGGGTAAAGGGTGGAGATTTTTACGATCTCCCAGGTCAACATACGTGCAGACCTGCTAGTGCCTGAACCCCCTTCGTGTGTAAATGCATGCAGAAGATCAAATGCGCACGTTAAAGATCCATGTCAGCGTTCGGTGGGTTATGGAAACAAGAACATACCCAGCATGCACACCCCCGAAAGCGGAGTATGGCTGCATACATGGCGGGGTAAAAATGGTCATGCACGTAAAAGCCCACTCGTGTACATGCGAGTGAACGTGGGAGTTGCAGCCCACGAACGCAGAAGAAGAAGAAGAAGAAACCATCAACATTAGCCTTCAACCAAACTACAAGATCGATCATTTTCCATTTGAACACAAAATTGTAGGAAGCATGTTTTGTTTTCTGCATTTGGCTGATTTGGTCATTAGTATCTGTGTTCAGAACACAGGAAAGAATTGGCTCTGCAAGCACCTCATTGTGCAAGAGTCGTGGAGTTTTGTTTCTGTGTGGCAACCTCTGATTCTATTGTCAGCTTATTAAAAAAAGATATATTTATTTTTCCAGTCTTTTCCTTCATTGTAATTGTTTTTGAGCTTGTGCTATTTTGTGATATTTTCCAGAAATCAACTGCTTGTTCTGTTGATGTTTCTATTCATGATATAAAACACATTTATTTATGTTCACAGTGAAGGGGGTCAAATTCAAGGGAACAAACACTGCTTTATAGTACAAAAGTTATGGTGCGATAATCAATCTGCTTGAATTGCTGTCCACATTTCTTAATCAAATTAATTCATTTTATGTGTCTTATCTTTGTGTTTATTCATAGATGTTTTCATTTATTCTTGATCACTGTGTTCATGTAACATTTCCAGTCTTGTGTTTTAAGGTCTGCCAAATAGCAACTATACAGAACATTGCTTGCATCCACACAGCTTTATTCCACTTCACCTATACCAGACACTTGACGAAGAGTGTGTGTTTTATAAAATATTTGTTTCACCACTTTTGACATTCAGACTTTTGTTACTGTAACTCTTTATTTTGTGTAATTAATTTTTTATTAGACGTCTAAGAATACATTTTGATTGGACTGGATTCTGTTCTTGGTAAGATTATGATTGTAATGTTCATAAGATAAGACATTCCATTTTGATGTTAATGTGTTATGAGAAATCGCACTGTGTGAGAATTCGATTTTTGTTTCATATGTGGAAAAGGGTCATTTGATGAATGCTGAGTTGATTTTAGAGATTTGATGTTAAGCATTGATCTGTCATTTGAACCAATTCTCAGCATTGATCTGTCATTTGAACCAATTCTCAGCCCAAACCTGGACGAAAAGTAAGTTGTGAAATTTCAAGGAAAAAAAATCTGTAAATATTCATTTATTGTGGTTTGCGCTGTGTGTGATGGGTGTGTGTGTGTTTGGTTTAAGGTATTATTGTGGTTGCTTGAACATGATTTCTGGTCTGTATCATTGGAAGATTTTTTCTTTTTGAAAGTGGACATGGGATATGTAATAAACATAATGTATTTTGGCAAGGTTTTGGAATAGATTACAGATGCATGAATATGCATTTAGCTTGATCTAAATTTTGTCATACAGATGAAAACAGAAGGCATGACGTTTGTCTGTAGACTGTGTGAACATATATCAGTCTGCTTTTAAATTTAGAGCCATATGTTTGAGGAAATAAAAGATTTTGCTAAATTAAAGTAAATTTGTCAGATGAATAGAAAATTACGTATTGTAACTTTATAGCTAAAAGTTTATTCTTGTCAGAGATTGTTTCTGTGTCTGCGTTCACATGTGTCATTGCACATTGTTATTTTTAGGTCACATCAACAGTCCAGGGTAGAGTTGTTTCTGTGTCTGTGTTCACATGTGTCATTGCACATTGTTAGTTTTAGATCACATCAACAATCCAAGGTAGAGTCTCCTGTTTGTTTCATGTAGGATAGCTGTTAGATACACATGTATGTTAAAATGTATGTATGGAGTGTGTGTGTGTGTATGGTGTGTGTGTGTGTGTGTGTGTGTAGTCACATTTTGGTGTGTGTATGTAACATAGATAAAATGTTTTATGTTAACAAAAGCGTTTTTGTAAAGCACCTAGAGCAGAATTCTGGATAGTGTGCTATATAAGTATCCATTATTATTATTATTAATATTATGTAGATGTCCAGAAAGATTATTTTACATTGTTTTGTGCTTTTGATATTTTTGCTTTCTTTTTGATGTATATGTGTAAATATTTTCGTATAGTTGTGTTTGATTGTCTTGTTATGTTTTCTTTTTCTTTTCTTTTTTTTTCTTTTATTTTTTTTTTTTTACTTTTTCATATGCATGTGTAAATATCCATATGTTGTATTTCATTGTCTGTGTTTTCATTTAATCTTTACTATTTGCTTACTTTTGATATACATGTGCAAATATTGTTTATAGTTGTATTTCATTCTCAGGTCATGTTTTCATTTATTATGTATTGTTTGCTTTCTGTTTGATTTGTGTAAATATGTCTGTGTTTCTGTATTTGATTGGTATGGTATTTTTTCATTTGATATTTGTTTTCATAATTGCCACTACAGTGTATGCATCATTATATGGTATCTTTGAGGTGGTTGTTATTATAATTAGCTCTCTGTCAAATCTCCTTCACACACACACACACACACACACACACACACACACACACACATGCACACCACTTACAAACCCACCCACCCACCCACACACACATATACAACACACATATACAACACACACTCACACACACACACACACACACACACACACACACACACACACACACATATATATATATACAACACACACACACACACACACACACACACACACACAGATTTCATGTAGAGTGATATATCTCCAGACCATTTTTTCGGTTTTTGGCTGATTGTTTTGGACTGATTTATCATTGAAAACCACTTCCTACTTTTTTTTTCTCACTGTCAAGGTATTAATATTGTGTGGGCAGTGTTCCCAGTATAATTAATATTGTGTGGGCAGTGTTCCCAGTATAATTAATACTGTGTGGGCAGTGTTCCCAGTATAATTAATACTGTGTGGGCGGTGTTCCCAGTATAATTAATACTGTGTGGGCGGTGTTCCCAGTGGCAGTGTTCCCAGTATAATTAATATTGTGTGGGCAGTGTTCCCAGTATAATTAATACTGTGTGGGCGGTGTTCCCAGTATAATTAATACTGTGTGGGCGGTGTTCCCAGTATAATTAATACTGTGTGGGCAGTGTTCCCAGTATAATTAATACTGTGTGGGCAGTGTTCCCAGTTACTGTGTGGGCGGTGTTCCCAGTATAATTAATACTGTGTGGGCGGTGTTCCCAGTGGCAGTGTTCCCAGTATAATTAATATTATGTGGGCGGTGTTCCCAGTATAATTAATATTGTGTGGGCGGTGTTCCCAGTATAATTAATACTGTGTGGGCGGTGTTCCCAGTATAATTAATACTGTGTGGGCAGTGTTCCCAGTATAATTAATACTGTGTGGGCAGTGTTCCCAGTATACTGTGTGGGCGGTGTTCCCAGTATAATTAATATTGTGTGGGCAGTGTTCCCAGTATATTGTGTGGGCGGTGTTCCCAGTATAATTAATACTGTGTGGGCAGTGTTCCCAGTATACTGTGTGGGCGGTGTTCCCAGTATAATTAATATTGTGTGGGCAGTGTTCCCAGTATAATTAATACTGTGTGGGCAGTGTTCCCAGTATAATTAATACTGTGTGGGCAGTGTTCCCAGTATAATTAATACTGTGTGGGCGGTGTTCCCAGTATAATTAATACTGTGTGGGCAGTGTTCCCAGTATAATTAATACTGTGTGGGCGGTGTTCCCAGTATAATTAATACTGTGTGTGCAGTGTTCCCAGTATAATTAATATTGTGTGGGCAGTGTTCCCAGTATTTGTGTGGGCAGTGTTCCCAGTATAATTAATATTGTGTGGGCGGTGTTCCCAGTATAATTAATATTGTGTGGGCGGTGTTCCCAGTATAATTAATATTGTGTGGGCAGTGTTCCCAGTATTTGTGTGGGCAGTGTTCCCAGTATAATTAATATTGTGTGGGCAGTGTTCCCAGTATAATTAATATTGTGTGGGCAGTGTTCCCAGTATAATTAATACTGTGTGGGCAGTGTTCCCAGTATAATTAATATTGTGTGGGCAGTGTTCCCAGTATAATTAATATTGTGTGGGCAGTGTTCCCAGTATAAAGGTACTACCATTCTTCTTCTGTATTCGTTTTTATATCATTGTGTGTGGGCGGTGTTCCCAAGATACATGTCCTGTTAGTATTATTATTATTCTTATTATTATTTTCATTTGAGTGTGTGGGGGGTGGGGGTGCGGAGATGGGGGGAGAGAGTATTTAAAAAAATATTTTTTATTGTGTATAGGCAGTGTTCCTAATAATGTATTATCATTCATATTATACTAAAAATGTAGATGTTTCATTGTTTTTTTATTATAGTATTATCATTTCTATTTGTTGATTCATTTATGGCTGTATGTGCACAGTGTTCCCACCTGAAGCGGGTGGCCCACCTGGCAGGACAAGGGTGTATTGGGGAGATGGTGGTGATGCTTCGACAGGCGCTGCACAACGCGGGGTCCGAACTCAGCTCCATGGAGCGCCGTGTGCTGGCCGACATGCTGCTCCACTGCTACGTCCACCAGGTGGCGCACCATGCCCACGGCATCACGCAGACCGTCACTGCTTTCAGGTCGGTGTGTCTGGTTTTGTGTCGACGTAAGCTTAAAGCTGGGCCAGCAGCATTGTGAGAGTTCTACACTGCCATGGGAATTCATTTATTGCCTAGTCTTACGTGAAGGACAATGACTGTCGAACTAGGAGGCAAGTTTTTACTGCTGTTAGTGCTGCAGCCTTGAGGGCTATATGCTAGCTGGCTTTTGGGAACCATCCCAGTTAGACTGTACTAAAAGCCCTCTTAGCTGAGAGAGTGGGGATGTAACTTGGGCATGACACTCTCCAATGTAATGATGAAATTCTTGCCCGTACAGTCAGCACAGCAGTTGCTTCCTCTGCTGTTCTGATGTCATAGCCAGACATGACTGACCATCACGCAAAAACATGTATGTACTGTTCTCCTCTTTGTCGTTGTCTTCGCTTAACTTGGTGAAGTCACTGGGACACTGCACAGAAAACTGTTGACCAGTTTCAGTTTCAGTTTCGGTAGCTCAGGAAGGCGTCACCACGTTTGGACAAATCCATATACGCTACACCACATCTGCCAAGCAGATGCCTGACCAGCAGCATAACGCAACGTGCTTAGTCAGGCCTTGAGGGAAAAAAAAGAAAAAAAGGACTACTACTACTACTACTAATATGTATAAGGCGCAAAAACTTGATGAAGTCAACTATAAGCGTACAAAATAAAATAAAATAAAATAAATAAATAAATGAATGAATGAATAAATAATAATAATATATTTTTTTTTTTTTATTAAAAAAACTAAAATAAATAAATAAATAAATCAGATTCCTCCAGGTGTGTCAGTTGAGTGTCAAAGCCTGGGTCTGTGCATGTGGTTTACCTGTCCACTCTGCAGTGTTGTCAGTTCATCCTTTTCTCTGTCTTCCTCTCTGTCGTCCCCTCTGTCTTCCTCTCTGTCGTCCCCTCTGTCTTCCTCTCTGTCGTCCCCTCTGTCTTCCCTCTGTCTTCCCTCTGTCTTCCTCTCTGTCTTCCCCTCTGTCTTCCCTCTGTCTTCCTCTCTGTCTTCCCCTCTGTCTTCCTCTCTGTCTTCCTCTCTGTCGTCGAGCGGTTATAGTGTTGCTGACTTGAGTCAGGGGAGGTTAAAGTGTTGCTGACTTGAGTCAGGGGAGGTTAAAGTGTTGCTGACTTCAGTCAGAGAAGGTTAAAGTGTTGCTGACTTCAGTCAGAGAAGGTTATAGTGTTGCTGACTTCAGTGTTGCTGACATCAGTCAGGGAAGGTTAAAGTGTTGCTGACTTCAGTCAGAGAAGGTTAAAGTGTTGCTGACATCAGTCAGGGAAGGTTAAAGTGTTGCTGACTTCAGTCAGGGGAGGTTAAAGTGTTGCTGACTTCAGCCAGGGGAGGTTAAAGTGTTGCTGACTTCAGTCAGGGAAGGTTAAAGTGTTGCTGACTTGAGTCAGGGAAGGTTAAAGTGTTGCTGACTTGAGTCAGGGAAGGTTAAAGTGTTGCTGACTTGAGTCAGGGAAGGTTAAAGTGTTGCTGACTTGAGTCAGGGAAGGTTAAAGTGTTGCTGACTTCAGTCAGGGAAGGTTAAAGTGTTGCTGACATCAGTCAGGGAAGGTTAAAGTGTTGCTGACTTCAGTCAGGGAAGGTTAAAGTGTTTTTTGACTTCAGTCAGGGAAGGTTAAAGTGTTGCTGACATCAGTCAGGGAAGGTTAAAGTGTTGCTGACTTCAGTCAGAGAAGGTTAAAGTGTTGCTGACATCAGTCAGGGAAGGTTAAAGTGTTGCTGACTTGAGTCAGGGAAGGTTAAAGTGTTGCTGACTTGAGTCAGGGAAAGTTAAAGTGTTGCTGACTTCAGTCAGGGAAGGTTAAAGTGTTGCTGACATCAGTCAGGGAAGGTTAAAGTGTTGCTGACTTCAGTCAGGGGAGGTTAAAGTGTTGCTGACTTCAGCCAGGGGAGGTTAAAGTGTTGCTGACTTTAGTCAGGGAAGGTTAAAGTGTTGCTGACTTGAGTCAGGGAAGGTTAAAGTGTTGCTGACTTGAGTCAGGGAAGGTTAAAGTGTTGCTGACTTCAGTCAGGGAAGGTTAAAGTGTTGCTGACTTGAGTCAGGGAAGGTTAAAGTGTTGCTGACATCAGTCAGGGAAGGTTAAAGTGTTGCTGACTTCAGTCAGGGAAGGTTAAAGTGTTGCTGACTTCAGTCAGGGAAGGTTAAAGTGTTTTTTGACTTCAGTCAGGGAAGGTTAAAGTGTTTTTTGACTTCAGTCAGGGAAGGTTAAAGTGTTGCTGACTTGAGTCAGGGAAGGTTAAAGTGTTGCTGACTTCAGTCCAGGAAGGTTAAAGTGTTGCTGACTTCAGTCAGAGAAGGTTAAAGTGTTGCTGACTTCAGTCAGGGAAGGTTAAAGTGTTGCTGACATCAGTCAGGGAAGGTTAAAGTGTTGCTGACATCAGTCAGGGAAGGTTAAAGTGTTGCTGACATCAGTCAGGGAAGGTTAAAGTGTTGCTGACTTCAGTCAGAGAAGGTTAAAGTGTTGCTGACATCAGTCAGGGAAGGTTAAAGTGTTGCTGACTTCAGTCAGAGAAGGTTAAAGTGTTGCTGACATCAGTCAGGGAAGGTTAAAGTGTTGCTGACTTCAGTCAGGGGAGGTTAAAGTGTTGCTGACTTCAGCCAGGGGAGGTTAAAGTGTTGCTGACTTCAGTCAGGGAAGGTTAAAGTGTTGCTGACTTGAGTCAGGGAAGGTTAAAGTGTTGCTGACTTGAGTCAGGGAAGGTTAAAGTGTTGCTGACTTGAGTCAGGGAAGGTTAAAGTGTTGCTGACTTGAGTCAGGGAAGGTTAAAGTGTTGCTGACTTCAGTCAGGGAAGGTTAAAGTGTTGCTGACATCAGTCAGGGAAGGTTAAAGTGTTGCTGACTTCAGTCAGGGAAGGTTAAAGTGTTGCTGACTTGAGTCAGGGAAGGTTAAAGTGTTTTTTGACTTCAGTCAGGGAAGGTTAAAGTGTTTTTTGACTTCAGTCAGGGAAGGTTAAAGTGTTGCTGACATCAGTCAGGGAAGGTTAAAGTGTTGCTGACTTCAGTCAGAGAAGGTTAAAGTGTTGCTGACATCAGTCAGGGAAGGTTAAAGTGTTGCTGACTTGAGTCAGGGAAGGTTAAAGTGTTGCTGACTTGAGTCAGGGAAAGTTAAAGTGTTGCTGACTTCAGTCAGGGAAGGTTAAAGTGTTGCTGACATCAGTCAGGGAAGGTTAAAGTGTTGCTGACTTCAGTCAGGGGAGGTTAAAGTGTTGCTGACTTCAGTCAGGGGAGGTTAAAGTGTTGCTGACTTCAGTCAGGGAAGGTTAAAGTGTTGCTGACTTGAGTCAGGGAAGGTTAAAGTGTTGCTGACTTGAGTCAGGGAAGGTTAAAGTGTTGCTGACTTCAGTCAGGGAAGGTTAAAGTGTTGCTGACTTCAGTCAGGGGAGGTTAAAGTGTTGCTGACTTGAGTCAGGGAAGGTTAAAGTGTTGCTGACATCAGTCAGGGAAGGTTAAAGTGTTGCTGACTTCAGTCAGGGAAGGTTAAAGTGTTGCTGACTTCAGTCAGGGAAGGTTAAAGTGTTTTTTGACTTCAGTCAGGGAAGGTTAAAGTGTTTTTTGACTTCAGTCAGGGAAGGTTAAAGTGTTGCTGACTTGAGTCAGGGAAGGTTAAAGTGTTGCTGACTTCAGTCCAGGAAGGTTAAAGTGTTGCTGACTTCAGTCAGAGAAGGTTAAAGTGTTGCTGACTTCAGTCCAGGAAGGTTAAAGTGTTGCTGACTTCAGTCCAGGAAGGTTAAAGTGTTGCTGACTTCAGTCAGGGGAGGTTAAAGTGTTGCTGACTTGAGTGTTGCTGACTTCAGTCAGGGGAGGTAAAAGCAGCAGAAGGAGAGTGTTAGGCCCCCCACCTTCCATTCTGAGCCTTTGACACAGTGGGTATGAAATCACTGCTCTTTTGACTGTAACAGGGGGTGTGACTTACTTTTTTTTTTCTTTTCACTAATCCTTCATCAGTAGTTTGTGCATGTTCTTTTCAGAGCTCTATGTAGACCAGCTTTTCTTTATGAAGTGACTTTTATGTTTCAGAGAGTTTTTGCTGGGGAGCTTTTCTTTTGACGAGTCCACCGCTCTGGATCTGCTGGCTGAGTATGGCTTGACCATTTTGTTGCTGGAATTTGCAATGGTAAGTTTCACAGACAGCAGGGGTGTTTTGAACATTACTGGGTGGAATATTGGTTGTTTGAGGCATTTGACTTCTGATCTAGTGATCACTATTGATCAGTTTGAGGCCCTAATTCAGCTGGGTGTATTGTCCATGGGAAAGGCAGTTCACTTCAGTTTTATTATTATATATTATTATATTATTATAATGGATACTTGTTGAGTGCTTTCCTCCCTGAAAGGGAGCTCAGAGCGCTTTACAATAAACATAAAACACACGCAAGCACGCACGAGTGGAGTCTGCATGGATTATAACTGAATGTCAAGGGATGGAAGGCCTGTGTATAGGTGTTTTCAAAAAGATGTGTTTTCAGACCAGTTTTAACTCTCTCCATATGAACGGCGAAAGAGACGACGTTAACAGCGTTTTACCCCAATTACCATCATCAAAATATTGCAAGCGGAAGGCTCTTATACTGAAGACGTGAATGTTGACAAAGAATACCACAATTCTGACGACGGAAGCTAAAGGTTGGGTCATTCAGACACCCACTAGACATCCGAGGTGTCTGTGTAGAGGAGAAGAGACGACTGGCTGTACTGAGTGAGTTAAAAGATTGAAATGAAGAAGAGTGGCGAAGATCATGAGGCAAACTGTTCCATACAGATGGAGCTGAATGAGAAATGGAAGAATCACCGAAGGAGTGGGTTTTAAGATGGGGAGCGAGTAGCTGCCATGAATCAGAAGATGATCTGAGTTGTCGTGGGGGTGTGTAGGTTTGAATGACTTCTCTCAAATACTGAGGGGCAGCACGCGAAAAGGAGTTGAAGGTAGGAGTTGTGACTTTATACGGAATGTGGGCAGAAATTCGTAACCAGTGAAGAGAATGCAGAAGATGAGTGATATTGTCAGTCTTTTTCGGTTCTAAAGATTAACCTTGCTGCTGCATTTTTAACTTTCTGGAGTTTATGTATTAAGTATTGAGGACTTCTTCTTCTTCTGCGTTCACTCGTATGCACACGAGTGGGTTTTTACGTGTATGACTGTTTTTACCCCGCCATGTAGGCAGCCATACTCCATTTTCGGGGTGTGTGCATGCTGGGTATGTTTTTGTTTCCATAACCCACTGAACGCTGACATGGATTACAGGATCTTTAACGTGCGTATTTGATCTTCTGCTTGCATATACACACGAAGGGGGTTCAGGCACTAGCAGGTCTGCACATGTTGACCTGGGAGATCGTAAAAATCTCCACCCTTTACCCACCAGGCGCCGTCACCGTGATTCGAACCCGGGACCCTCAGATTGACAGTCCAACGCTTTAACCACTAGGCTATTGCGCCCGTCAAGTATTGAGGACAATCAGTGAGGAGTTTTCATCATTCTACCCTGGTGTGAACGGGTACCCGACTTCAGTTTGGGAAAGTTAATGCAGCTTTTGTTGGTTTGGTTTGTTGTTCCAAAACCAGTTGTTTCTCCTCTCAATAGAGAACACAGAAATATTACAAAGATACATCATTCTTTGAACATCTGACTTGTAAGACGCATTTGATTAAGACGCATATAAACAGATCGATTATTTTTTAGATAGTACATGGCAAAAATCAGGCAATAACCTGCATGATTTTTGTTTCTTATTTGGCATCTGTGTATGTGTGTGTGTGAGAGAGAGAGAGAGGGAGACAGCATGCATGCATTTGAAGTGTGTGGTAAGTTGTTCTCTCAGGTCTGTAAGATCCTCATCCAGACTTTACACTGATCAAGGGCATGGGTTTTAACAAACTTACCAGGGACAGGGATTTAACCAGACTATACACTGAACAGGGGTGGGGATTTAACCAGACTATACACTGAACAGGGGTTGGGATTTAACCAGACTATACACTGAACAGGGGTGGGGATTTAACCAGACTATACACTGAACAGGGGTGGGGATTTAACCAGACTATACACTGAACAGGGGTTGGGATTTAACCAGACTATACACTGAACAGGGGTGGGGATTTAACCAGACTATACACTGAACAGGGGTGGGGATTTAACCAGACTATACACTGAACTGGGACGGGGATTTAACCAGACTATACACTGAACAGGGGTGGGGATTTAACCAGACTATACACTGAACAGGGGTGGGGATTTAACCAGACTATACACTGAACTGGGACGGGGATTTAACCAGACTATACACTGAACTGGGACGGGGATTTAACCAGACTATACACTGAACAGGGGTGGGGATTTAACCAGACTATACACTGAACTGGGACGGGGATATAACCAGACTATACACTGAACAGGGGTGGGGATTTAACCAGACTGTACACTGAACTGGGATGGGGATTTAACCAGACTATACACTGAACAGAGGCGGGGGTTTAACCAGACTATACACTGAACAGGGGTGGGGATTTAACCAGACTATACACTGAACAGGGGTGGGGGTTTAACCAGACTATACACTGAACAGGGGTGGGGATTTAACCAGACTATACACTGAACAGGGGTGGGGATTTAACCAGACTATACACTGAACAGGGGTGGGGGTTTAACCAGACTATACACTGAACAGGGGTGGGGATTTAACCAGACTGTACACTGAACTGGGATGGGGATTTAACCAGACTATACACTGAACAGGGGTGGGGATTTAACCAGACTATACACTGAACAGGGGTGGGGGTTTAACCAGACTATACACTGAACAGGGGTGGGGATTTAAGCAGACTATACACTGAACAGGGGTGGGGATTTAACCAGACTATACACTGAACAGGGGTTGGGATTTAACCAGACTATACACTGAACAGGGGTGGGGATTTAACCAGACTATACACTGAACAGGGGCGGGGGTTGGTGGCGGACGCCCTCGAGAGACTGGTGGTCAAGGACCAGCTGCCTGTGGCCTTGACCTTGCTGACCCAGCTTGTGACCCGAGGGTTCAGTGCTCATGTTCTGCAGGCTGCTCAAGGTAGGTTACTCCAGTGGACTGCCTTGTTGAGAGAATGAGATTTGTGGTTGCTGCCCTGATTTTTTTTTTTTTTTTTTTGTTTTTTTTTTTTAAATCTCATCAGGGGTATGGAGGAAAAATAATTTGAATAACAAGAAACTGTTCAGATCTTATTGTAGAGTTCTTATTGGGTGGGAGAGTAGTGGGGCTTGTGTTACTGACTGACGAGGGGATGTGTGTGAAGGGGGCATGTCCCACTGACTGATTGTGTTGTGTGTTTTTTTGACTGATATATATGCGTTATTGACAAATAGGGGTGTTTGAAAGTGATACTGAGAGGGGGTGTGTTATAGACTGGTAAAGGGCTTGTTATTGTTTGACAGGGGGTGTGCAGTTGGCTGACAGAATGGGAAGAGGGGGGATGGGGGAGGTATTAACTGACAAGGAAATTGAGAGGGTGTGTCACTTGTTGACTGAGAGGGGGTGTGACTTATGACAGGGAACAATGTGTTATTGACATACTGGTAGGATGTGATTTATTGACTAGCAAAGGGCTTGTTTTTGATTGACAGGCGACGGGCGCAATAGCCGAGTGGTTAAAGCGTTGGACTGTCAATCTGAGGGTCCCGGGTTCGAATCATGGTGACGGCGCCTGGTGGGTAAAGGGTGGAGATTTTTACGATCTCCCAGGTCAACATATGTGCAGACCTGCTAGTGCCTGAACCGCCTTCGTGTGTATACACAAGCAGAAGATGAAATACGCACGTTAAAGATCCTGTAATCCATGTCAGCGTTCGGTGGGTTATGGAAACAAGAACATACCCAGCATGCACACCCCCGAAAACGGAGTATGGCTGCCTACATGGCGGGGTAAAAACGGTCATACACGTAAAAGCCCACTCGTGTGCATACGAGTGAACGCAGAAGAAGAAGAAGATTGACAGGCGTGTGTTACTGTGTGGCAGTGGGGCATGTTGTTGTTGTTGTTGAATAACAGGGAGAGTGATGTTTACTGACAGAGGGCATGTGTTTTTGATTGACAGGAAGGCGTGTGTGATTGAATGACAGGGTGCGGCGTTGGTGTTACCATGTGACAGGTGGCAGTTGTTGTTGACTTTAAAGGTGTGTGTGTTATTGACTGACAGAGGACGTGTGTGACTGACAGGAGGTGTGTGTTATTGACTGACAGAGAGTATGTTTTATTGATTGACAGGAGGGCATGTGTTACTGACTTACAGGGTTGCGTGTTACTGACTGGCAGAGGTTGCTTGTTACTGACTGACAGAGTGACGTGTTCTTGACTGACATGGGGCGTGTGTTATTGTCTGATGGGAGGCATGTGATATTGACTGACAGGGGGCATGTGTTGTTGACTGAAAGGGGGAGTGTGTTATTGACTGATAGGGGGAGTGTGTTATTCACTGACAGGGGGCATGTGTTGTTGACTGACAGGGGGAGTGTGTTGTTGACTGACAGGGGGCGTGTGTTGTTGACTGACAGGGGGAGAATGTAGTTAACTGACAGGGGGCGTGTGTGGTTGACTGACAGGGGGAGTATGTTATTGACTGACAGGGGGAGTGTGTTGTTGACTGACAGGGGGAGTGTGTTGTTGACTGACAGGGGGAGTGTGTTGTTGACTGACAGGGGGAGTGTGTTATTGACTGACAGTGGGAGTGTGTAGTTGACGGACAGTGGGAGTGTGTTGTTGACTGACAGGGGGAGTGTGTTATTGACTGACAGGGGGTGTGTGGTGTTGACTGATGGGGGCGTGTTTGGTTGACTGATAGGGGGAGTGTGTTTTTGAATGACAGGGGGTGTGTGTTGTTGACTGATAGGGGGCATGTGTTATTGACTGACAGGGGGCATGTGTTGTTGACTGACAGGGGGAGTGTGTTACTAACTGATAGGGGGAGTGTGTTATTGACTGACAGGGGGCATGTGTAGTTGACTGACAGGATGTGTGTTGTAATGGCCTGGCAGAGGGAGTGTGTTGTTGACTGACAGGGGGAGTGTGTTGTTGACTGACAGGATGTGTGGTGTAATGGCCTGGTAGAGGGAGTGTGTTGTTGACTGACAGGGGGAGTGTGTTGTTGACTGACAGGGGGCGTGTGTTGTTGACTGACGGGGTGTGGTGTAATGGCCTGGCAGGAGGCGTGCTGTCCAGTCTGAGGGGAGAGGCGGTGATGCAGGTGTTGGTGACAAACCCCCAGCTGGTGGTGCGTCACATCGCATTGGTCAAGTACCACCTGGCCTCCCTGGACCTTCCGCTGCTGCTGCAGCTGGCGTCCATCCTCGACCCATCCCAGGGGGCCGTGCGCAGCTTGATGCTTCGTCAGGGCTCGTCTCTTCACAGGTTGAGTTTCCCTGTTGGAGCCGGTATTTTGTCTTTTGTGTGTGTGCTACGTGCTGTTATTCTTGACATGGTTTCACTGTTTGTGCTGTCATTTGGTTTTTCTCAGTGTATTCTTCTTCTTCTTCTTCTTCTGCGTTCGTGGGCTGTAACTCCCACGTTCACTCGCATGTACACGAGTGGGCTTTTACGTGCATGACCGTTTTTACCCCGCCATGTAGGCAGTCATACTCCGCTTTCGGGAGTGTGCATGCTGGGTATGTTCTTGCTTCCATAACCCACCGAACGCTGACATGGATTACAGGATCTTTAACATGCGTATTTGATCTTCTGCATGTGTTTACACACAAAGGGGGTTCAGGCGCTAGCAGGTCTGCACATATGTTGACCTGGGAGATCATAAAAATCTCCACCCTTTACCCACCAGGCACCTTCACCGTGATTCAAACCCAGGTCCCTCAGATTGAAAGTCCAACGCTTTAACCACTCGGCTATTGCGCCCGTCACTCAGTGTATTGTTTTTGCATAGTGGTCCACCGTGTGGTAAGATGCCGGATTTCTGTCCTTTCTTGTATCCCTTTCTTTGTCACCAATATATATATATATATATATATATGCACCACCTGCATTCCTACCTCCTCATCCCTACAGTTGTTCACACACACAAACACATACACACACACTCTCTCTTTCTCTCTTGCACATATCACATGCTTACAAAGAAAACTGGCAAGCACATGCACACTTTCAGGCACACACACAGGACAGAGAGCGAAAATTTGCTGTATTACAACCTCAAGCTTTAAAGACATGAATAGACTGCTGTTGTATATCAGTATCTATCTTTCTCTCTCTACACACACACACACACACACACACACACACACACACACACATATATATACATATATGTATACATATTTATATATATATATATATATGGAGAGAGAGAGAGAGGTGTGTGTGTGTATAAAATGCTTTTTGAAATTCAATAACTACTTTTTATGTTAAATTTTTATTTCTTTCTGCATCGTGATTTTCCCCCCACCACTACAGTAGCATTACCTCCCTTCCTCGACCCTCTTTTTCTCTCTCTCTCTCTCTCTCTCTCCCTCCATTGTCTCTGACACACTGTCTTCCTTTAAACGTGTGTGTGTGAGTTTCTCTTTTTTCTCCATTTTCCTTCTCTGTGTTTAAATGAAATAAGTGTAGTCTGTGAAGCCTGTTCATTCTCCTCTTGACTGCTGTCCATATACCAAGAGTAACTGCTGTGTGTATAAAGGATGGGATTTTTGCAGGGCAAGCAGCCTGACTTCAGTTGCTTCTCTGAGCTCTTTCATCGGGGACATGACTGATCAGGTAATGATAGCAGTAATAATGATGATGATAAGAATAAGAATAAATTCTGGTGATGATGATAATGAAATAATGATGAATGAAATGATGATAACAGCAACAATGATGTTAACAACATGTATTTACATAGTGCTGAATCCTGTGCGGAAACAAACTAAAACATTTTACACCACTTTCACATGAATGCATAACTCTGTTGAAATGAAGGGGTGAAAGACAACGCTTACATAATTATACATCCGGGTGGACGTCTAGAAACCATACATGGAAGAAAGGGGGGTACGGAAGAGCTGTTTTGGAAAGAGGTAGGACTTGAAAGGCCGGACTTGAAAGAGCTAATCGCAAGGATTTTACAAAGTGAAACAGGGAGATAGATCCAAGTGTAAGGTCCAGACAGGCAAAGAGCAGCGGCTGACTGTGAAGGTTTGATTCAGGGATTGGTGAAACATGAGTGGATCTGAAGGTTTGGTTCAGGGATTGGTGAAACATGAGTGGATCTAAAGGTTTGATTCAGGGAATGGTGAAACATGAGTGGATCTGAAGGTCTGATTCAGGGATTGGTGAAACACGAGTGGATCTAAAGGTTTGGTTCAGGGATTGGTGAAACATGAGTGGATCCAAAGGTCTGATTCAGGGAATGGTGAAACATGAGTGGATCTGAAGGTTTGATTCAGGGATTGGTGAAACATGAGTGGATCTGAAGGTTTGATTCAGGGATTGGTGAAACATGAGTGGATCTAAAGGTCTGATTCAGGAATTGCTGAAACATGAGTGGATCTGAAGGTTTGATTCAGGAATTGCTGAAACATGAGTGGATCTGAAGGTTTGATTCAGGGAATGGTGAAACATGAGTGGATCTGAAGGTCTGATTCAGGAATTGCTGAAACATGAGTGGATCTGAAGGTTTGATTCAGGGAATGGTGAAACATGAGTGGATCTGAAGGTCTGATTCAGGGATTGGTGAAACATGAGTTGATCTGAAGGTCTGATTCAGAGATTGGTGAAACATGAGTGGATCTAAAGGTTTGATTCAGGGAATGGTGAAACATGAGTGGATCTGAAGGTTTGGTTCAGGGATTGGTGAAACATGAGTGGATCTGAAGGTTTGGTTCAGGGATTGGTGAAACATGAGTGGATCTGAAGGTTTGGTTCAGGGATTGGTGAAACATGAGTGGATCTGAAGGTCTGATTCAGGGAATGGTGAAACATGAGTGGATCTGAAGGTTTGATTCAGGGAATGGTGAAACATGAGTGGATCTGAAGGTTTGATTCAGGGAATGGTGAAACATGAGTAGATCTGAAGGTCTGATTCAGGAATTACTGAAACATGAGTGGATCTGAAGGTTTGGTTCAGGGAATGGTGAAACATGAGTGGATCTGAAGGTTTGATTCAGGGAATGGTGAAACATGAGTGGATCTGAAGGTCTGATTCAGGGAATGGTGAAACATGAGTGGATCTGAAGGTTTGATTCAGGGAATGGTGAAACATGAGTGGATCTGAAGGTCTGATTCAGGGAATGGTGAAACATGAGTGGATCTGAAGGTTTGATTCAGGGAATGGTGAAACATGAGTGGATCTGAAGGTCTGATTCAGGAATTACTGAAACATGAGTGGATCTGAAGGTTTGATTCAGGGAATGGTGAAACATGAGTGGATCTGAAGGTCTGATTCAGGGATTGGTGAAACATGAGTGGATCTGAAGGTTTGATTCAGGGAATGGTGAAACATGAGTGGATCTGAAGGTTTGATTCAGGGAATGGTGAAACATGAGTGGATCTGAAGGTTTGATTCAGGGAATGGTGAAACATGAGTGGATCTGAAGGTTTGATTCAGGGAATGGTGAAACATGAGTGGATCTGAAGGTTTGATTCAGGGAATGGTGAAACATGAGTGGATCTGAAGGTTTGATTCAGGGAATGGTGAAACATGAGTGGATCTGAAGGTTTGATTCAGGGATTGGTGAAACATGAGTGGATCTGAAGGTTTTGTTAAGGGAATGGTGAAACATGAGTGGATCTGAAGGTCTGATTCAGGGATTGGTGAAACATGAGTGGATCTGAAGGTTTGATTCAGGGATTGGTGAAACATGAGTGGATCTAAAGGTTTGATTCAGGGATTGGTGAAACATGAGTGGATCTGAAGGTCTGATTCAGGGATTGGTGAAACATGAGTGGATCTGAAGGTTTGATTCAGGGAATGGTGAAACATGAGTGGATCTAAAGGTTTGATTCAGGGAATGGTGAAACATGAGTGGATCTGAAGGTTTGATTCAGGGAATGGTGAAACATGAGTGGATCTGAAGGTTTGATTCAGGGAATGGTGAAACATGAGTGGATCTGAAGGTTTGATTCAGGGAATGGTGAAACATGAGTGGATCTGAAGGTTTGGTTCAGGGAATGGTGAAACATGAGTGGATCTGAAGGTTTGATTCAGGGATTGGTGAAACATGAGTGGATCTGAAGGTTTGATTCAGGGAATGGTGAAACATGAGTGGATCTGAAGCTGATCACAGCGAGTGAGATGGGGTGTAGAAGTGAAGGTGGTTGTGTGTTGATAGGAAGGGGAAGATTTGTTAGCTCCTTTATTGCAGTGAGTGCAGATCTTGTACTTTATTCTGTGTGAGACAGGGAGCCAATGGAGAATTTGCAAGAGAGGAATTTTTTTACGTGCTGAAGAGAGTCAGTGGATGAAGCAGGCAAACCAGACAAGAGTTGTATTTGTATTTTTGTATTTGTATTTCATTTTATCACAACAGATTTCTCTGTGTGAAATTCGGGCTGCTCTCCCAAGGGAGAGCGCGTCGCTACACTACAGCGCCACCCATTTTTTTTGTTGTTTTTTTTCCTATGTGCAGTTGTTTTTTTTATTTGTTTTTCCTGTCGAAGTGGATTTTTCTACAGAATTTTGCCAGGAACAACACTTTTGTTGCCATGGGTTCTTTTACATGCGCTAAGTGCATGCTGCCCACGGGACCTGGGTTTATCGTCTCATCCGAATGACTGGCGTCCAGACCACCACTCAAGGTCTAGTGGAGGGGGAGAAAATATTGGCGGCTGAGCCATGATTTGAACCAGCGCACTCAGATTCTCTCGCTTCCTAGGCAGACGCATTACCTCTAGGCCATCACAAGTCGAGATGAGAAAGAGTGAGAGAAGTGACAATTTAAGATGACGCATGAGCACCTTGGAATTCCCCAACGGAACTGATGTGCCATAATTGACAGTAGCAGGATTCACAGATTTTCCATTGATAGGATGTGAAGGACAACAGCAAAGCTTTTGATAGAGTGGGAAAGAGGGATGGATGGACTGAGTGTTAGAGGACTAATCTTAGACGGAGTTTAACAGGACAGTGTCTTTTTGTTAGAGGACTAATCTTAGTGGTACAGGACGGAGTGTAACAGGACAGTGTCTTTTTGTTAGAGGACTAATCTTAGTGGTACAGGACGGAGTGTAACAGGACAGTGTCTTTTTGTTAGAGGACTAATCTTAGTGGTACAAGACGGAGTGTAACAGGACAATGTCTTTTTGTTAGAGGACTAATCTCAGTGGTACAGGACGGAGTGTAACAGGACAGTGTCTTTTTGTTAGAGGACTAATCATAGTGGTACAGGACAGAGTGTAACAGGACAGTGTCTTTTTAGGACGGAGTGTAACAGGACAGTGTCTTTTTGTTAGAGGACTAATCTTAGTGGTACAGGACGGAGTGTAACAGGACAGTGTCTTTTTGTTAGAGGACTAATCTTAGTGGTACAGGACAGAGTGTAACAGGATAATGTCTTTTTGTTAGAGGACTAATCTTAGCGGTACAGGATGGAGTGTAACAGGACAGTGTCTTTCAGGACAATGTGGTGTCCCTGTCACAAGTGCTGGAAGTGTTTGTGTTGATTGTGCTCCACATTCATTGTCGCCGTGGTAACCAGCTTCCTTGGACAGCTGACCTGCTGTTGTCTGACCCTACGTTGAAGCCAGAAACACAGGTAGGGTGTGTGTGTTGTGTGTGTGTTTCTTTGTGTATGTGTGTGTTTGCATGCTTTCTTGTTTGTGTTTGTGTGTGTGTGCATGCTTGCTTCTTTATGTCTTTTCACTTTGAGTGATATAAGAAAATGTGTCATGTGTCATGCATGCTTGCTTGTGTGTTCATGTTTGGGCATAGTGTGTTCATGTGTTTTTGTTTGTTTGTGAATGTATGGGTAGAGTTGGGGTTGGGTTGGGAGTGTCTGTGCGATTATAATGTAAGTATTGGCTTCAGAATCTTAAACTTACCACTAATTTACTCAACATTTTCTTGTTTACATTTTTTTTTTTTAATTTTTTACTTTAACATTAACGCACATAGAACAGTGAACATCCGTGCCTGTGTATAGACCACAAGTACACCAGCCTTCAGTCTGTTAGTCTCCTGCTGTGTGTGTGTGTGCAGGGGGTGGAGGAGGGGAAGAGGGAGGAGCGGGAACGCCAGCAGTTGGCACTGCAGTTCCAGCCGGCGTCGTGCGGCTCGTACCACGCCGCCGTCATCAGGGATGGAGAGCTGTACACCTGGGGCCGCACCTCGCACGGCAGGTGAGACGCTGCTTTTCACCTGATCTCTCTAGAAGCTGCGTGCAGGTGATGCAGTCTCTGCCAGGAAGGAAGGATTTGTGTGTGTGTGTGTGTGAGGACACGTTTCTGTGTGTGTCTATATTGTGAGTGCGTGTGTGTATGTGTGTGTGTACATGTTTAGCTTAGTATAATTGCTGTCTTTGTGTTGAAGCACTAATTGTTATGTGTTGAAGCACTTGCTATGATTGTTGTCTGTGTGTTGAAAAAACTTAGTATGATTGTTGTCTGTGTGAAAGAGCACTGATTAAAATTGTTGTCTGTGTGTGGAATCACTTAGTGTAATGGTTGCCTGTGGGTTGAAGCACTTGGTTATGATTGTTGCCTGTTTGTGGAATCACTTAGCATAATTGTTGTACAAATAGTAAAGAGTGGTAACTCCCTGCATTCACAAGGTACACAACTTCAAGTCAGTGCTGCTTACGCTACCGATTCAGCTAGCACACAGGTAAATAAAAGGTACATTAGAACAAACCCAGACACTTCCTTGAAAAAAAGGAAGCGCCGGGCCTGCTCTTATACCAAAAATTTGACATGTGCACACAGCAGCAAAGACAGAAGAAATGTACAAACACAAATTAGCTTTTATTCAAGACTGGCATAGCCTCTTTAATCCTGAACAAGCCACACAGAGCACATGGACAATACAGAACAAACACATGGTTGCCTCGATGGTTTTTCAACTGGAAATTAACAATGAGGCCAGGAGATGAAATGATTAACAAATAGTAAAGAGTGGTAACTCTCGCCATTCAATTTCCAGTTGAAAAACCATCGAGGCAACCATGTGTTTGTTCTATATTGTCCATGTGTTCTGTGTGGCTTGTTCAGGATTAAAAGGCTATGCCAGTCTTGAATAAAAGCTAATTTGTGTTTGCTCATTTCTTCTGTCTTTGCTGCTGTGTGCACATGTCAAATGATCGGTATAAGGACAGGCCCGGCGCTTCCTTTTTTTGAGGAAGT
This sequence comes from Babylonia areolata, assembly GCF_041734735.1. Classification (NCBI taxonomy): domain Eukaryota; kingdom Metazoa; phylum Mollusca; class Gastropoda; order Neogastropoda; family Buccinidae; genus Babylonia; species Babylonia areolata. Next base: position 5,939,443 of record NC_134900.1, on the reverse strand, counting down.
GTCTGGGTTTGTTCCAGTGTATCTTTTATTTACCTGTGTGCTAGCTGAATCGGTAGTGTAAGCAGCACTGACTTGAAGTTGTGTACCTTGTGAATGCAGAGAGTTACCACTCTTTACTATTTGTTAATCATTTCATCTCCTGGCCTCATTATTTGTTAATTTTTAGCATAATTGTTGTCTTTGTGTTGAAGCACTTAGTATAATCATTGTCTGTGTGTTGAAGTTTGTAGTTTGATTGTTGCTTTTGTGTTGAAGCACTTAGTATAATCATTGCCTGTGTGTTGAAGTTTGTAGTTTGATTGTTGCTTTTGTGTTGAAGCACTTAGTATAATCATTGTCTGTGTGTTGAAGTTTGTAGTTTGATTGTTGCTTTTGTGTTGAAGCACTTAGTATAATCATTGCCTGTGTGTTGAAACACTTAGAATAATGTATAATCATTGTCTGTGTGTTGAAACACTTAGAATAATGTGTGTATGTGTGGGTAAAATTAACATGTATGGGTATGTTATTTGTACGTATCTACATACCTGTGTGTGTGTGTGTGTGTGAATGAGTGTGTGTTGTGCAGTGTTGTGGTGTATGTGTTTGTATGTGTGTGTGTGTTGATATGAGTGTGTTTGTGTGTGAATGTGTGTATATGCATATGTGTGTGTGTGTGTGTGTGTGCGTGCATAATCTGTGTGTGTGTGTGCTTAATTTGTGTGTGTGTGTGTGTGTGCAGACTGGGTCATGGTGACCTGATGGGGGAGGGGGTGGTGAGCGGTGCGGTGTGTGTGCCGACGTTCCACATGCTGCACATCAGGGTGGAGGCTGTGGCCTGCGGGGGGGAGCACACCCTGGCCATCACACAGCAAGGGGTCAGTACACACTGCACTCATCTGGTGCATGGCGAACCACAGCAAAGTTTGCATGCACCGGATGGGTGCATTTTGAAATTTTATTTTTTTTTTTTTTTTTTTTTTTTTTTTTTTTTTTTTTTTTACAGGCAAAAATTGTACAATTTGCTGGAAGATCTTTGCCATTTTGGCCACATTCCCAGTGAGTTGATGTATATCAGAAAATTGCATGTGTGTCTGTTCATCATTCACAGGTGTGTGTGTGTGTGTGTGTGTTGTATTTATGTGTGAATCTATGTATGTATGTTTGTGTGTGTGTCTTTTTTGTGTGTGTTACCTGTTTATACAGCTATCCTCCATGCTTACTCAGTGTAGTTGACATGATAGGGTTCATCAATGTTTTAATAGATTTGAAAATATGCCAAGCCCCTTTAATGTCTTTTTTTTTTAAGAAAAAAAATCTTCTAGGTTTTAAAAAGTTATTTTGGTTTTGGCTCTCAGTATTTCAAGTTGATCCTGAGGTTCTCATTTATGAAGCAGATGATATGCACAAGGGGCATAATTTGGCACTCAGAATACTGGTCTTGATTCAGATCTTGGTTCCCAACTTAAACTTTTTCTTGTTGCCTTTTGGTGTTTTAAAGGTGTTTCAGAAGGTTTTAAAGTTTTTGGTTCAAAACTAGAATGAACCCTGTATGAACATAAAATTAATGGTTGTTTCATTGTCTTTGAAAAGGTATGAGAATTTTTTTGTCATTTGAACAGTGATGGTCTTTAAAAAGCCTTTTAAAAGTATTAAATTTTGTGATTAAAAACATATGTGAACCCTGCAAGAAAGTAGTGTTGTTTTAAAGGTCCTTGAAAGGTATTGAAAATTGTGATTAAAACCTGAATGAAGCCTGTATGAATAGTAATTGTATTTTGAATGTCTTTTAAAAAGGTTTAGAATTTGTGATTAGGAACCTGAATGAAGCCAGTATGAAATAGTAATGGCATTTTAAATGTCTTTTTAAAAAGATTTTATATTTTGTGATCAGGTACCTGATTGAATGGTGTATGAGCAGAGTGCACGATGATGTTAATAATAATAATAATAATAATGGATACTTATATAGCACACTATCCAGAAATCTGCTCTAGGTGCTTTACAAAAATGCTTTGTTAACATAAAACATTACATCTATGTTACATACACACACCAAAATATGACTACACACACACACACACACACACACACACACACACACACACACACACACACACACACTGCATACATACATTTTAACAATTCATGTGTATCTAACAGCTACCCTAACACATACGCACACATAGGCAGGCACAAACTTACATAAACGCACGCACACAAAATACACATTCATATACATGCATGTAGTTATGTAGCTATGTACACATACATATGTATACATACATGTTGGCAGGTGTACGGGTGGGGCAACTCTCGTTACGGTCAGGTAGGGGTGGGCACCCGCCACATTTACCACCGCCCCATGCTGGTGGAGACGCTGCTCCCCCACACCTGTGTGGCTGTCCACTGCGGTCAGTACCACTCCCTGGTCATCACCGCTGACTGCAGGTTCGAGTCCACACACCCTGCTGTTCATCATTGCACTCGCATGCATGCACACACACACACACACACACACACACACACACACACACTCTCTGCTGTTCATCATTGCACTCGCATGCATGCACACACACACACACACACACACACACACACACACACACACACACACACACACACACACACACACACTGCTGTTCATCATTGCACTCGCATGCATGCACACACACACACACACACACACACACACACACACACACACACACACACACTGCTGTTCATCATTGCACTCGCATGCACACACACACACACACACACACACACACACACACACTGCTGTTCATCATTGCACTCGCATGCATGCACACACACACACACACACACACACACAAATGCACTTGAAACCCAGATGTACACACATATGTTGTTTTACTAAAAAAAAAAGAAAACAAAAACAAAACAATAGCTCTATACAGTTTCAGTTTCAATAGCTCAAGGAGGCGTCACTGCGTTCGGACAAATCCATATACGCTACACATCTGCCAAGCAGATGCCTGACCAGCAGCGTAACCCAATGCGCTTAGTCAGGCCTTGAGAGGTCTATACATGTATGTGCAGCTACCTTCACGCATGTGTGGATGTGTGAATGCACTCATATATTTAGTTGTGTGACTGTATGAAAGTATTCTTATATTTTCTTATGTAATGTGAATACTGGATGGTAAGTCCATCACATGAACGATCTCTGCCACAACACTGCTGTATAAATGATTATGGATGATTTAGTCATACCCCCAGGTGCATATATTTTACATTTTTAATTAGAAGATATTTTCTTTTTACATTTCAAATGTAATGAGTTAAAGAATTATTGTGAAATATGGTTAGATTTTTTATTCTTTTTTTTATGAATACATTTTTTTGCTCAGTGATTGAAATTGTGGTGTTTTTTTCCCACTTCAGTGGGGTTTTTTTTATGGTGGACCAGGTTATGTGTATTGGAATTGAGCATCAAGTGGTGGAGTTACACCCCTTCCTCTGCAGGTGGTGTTGACCTTTTGTCCAGCTGCCATGGTTTGAGCAGTTCAGTGAGGCATCAGTTGGCTTTGTTTTCAGATTCGAATTTGTGCATTTTATGACGATAACAATAATTGCAAGTGTTCGTACATTAGCTTGCATGTGTTAATGTCAGCACACCTCTTGTCCGACACAACATCAAATGAAAGATCTGAAGTCCGTTCTTTTTCTGCATTCATGGAATGCAACTCTCGTTCTCATTTGTATGTGTGAGCGGACTTTTTCGGTGTACATACTGAATATGATTTTGTGTGTGTGTGTGTGTGTGTGTGTTTGTTTCAATGACTGACTACTTCTTCGTTCATGGGCTGCAACTCCCATGTTCACTCGTATGTACACAAGTGGGCTTTTACATGAATGACGGTTTTTGCCCCCACCAGTGACTTGACAAAAGTTGACATGTCAAAAGTTCTAACACCTCAGCTATTGCACTCGACTCAGGTCCCCAAAATGAAATGCCTGCCATTGTGCCCTATCTGTCTGTCTGTCTGTCAGGGTGTGGAGCTGGGGGTGGGGGGTGCATGGCCAGCTGGGTCACGGCGACCCCGAAGACCAGCTGTCACCCAGGTGTATCCAGCGTCTGGTGGGACGCAACATCGTCAGGGCGGCGGCCGGCTACTGCCACAGCCTGGTCCTCAGTGAGCTGGTGAGTCAGTGAGTGGCTGGTGAGGGATTGAGGGGCTTGGACATTGAGTTAATGAGTGCCTAAAACTGGCTGATGAGGGATTGAGGGGCTTGGATATTGAGTTAATGAGTGCCTAAAACTGGCTGATGAGGGATTGAGGGGCTTGGACATTGAGTTAATGAGTGCCTAGAACTGAAGCTGGGGCTGTCACCCATGTGATATGGCCCTGTTTGGTCAGCTGGCCTGTAAGCGACTTCTTCTTTTCTTCTTCTTCTGCGTTCATGGGCTGCAACTCCCACGTTCACGCGAGTGGGCATTTTACTTGTATGACGGTTTTTACCCCCCCATGTAGGCAGCCATACTCCGCTTTTGGGGGTGTGCATGCTGGGTATGTTCTTGTTTCCATAACCCACTGAACGCTGACATGGATTACAGGATCTTTAACATGCTTATTTGATCTTCTGCTTGCGTATACACACGAAGGGAGTTCAGGCACTGGGAGGTCTGCACATATGTTGACCTGGGAGATCGTAAAAATCTCCACCCTTTACCCACCAGGCGCCCTCACCGTGATTCGAACCCGGGACCCTCAGATCAAAGTCCAACGCTTTAACAATTCGGCTATGGCGCCCGTCACCCGTAAGCGACAAAGTTAAAGATTGATTCTGATATGGAGACTGACATAGTGCCTGTCCTCGGTCGGAGACCAAGCTCTAAGTGCTTTAACAAACTAGGGTCGTTTGCAGAACAGGCTGTCTACCTGGGTAGAGCCGCCTGATGGCTGCTATTGGGCGTGCATCATTGGTTTTGATATTGCTTGTGATTGTGTATTGACTGTGATTGACGATTTTACCTGTGTACACAGTAAATGGGCATGATTGTTGACAGCTATTTAATGATTCAGATCAGTAATTTTACAAGATCACTGATGGTGATTTTGTGGTATATTGTGATTGTAAAGTGGTGGGTGATTGTGTATGGAGGCTTGGACTTGGAGAGGTTGTGGATGGATAGGTATGATTGTGTGATTGACAGTGATTGCTGTTGATACATTTGCTGTGTTTTGTGATTATACAGAGATTGACTCTACTGTTACATTCATAAATAGTTTTTTTTGTTGTTGTTTTTCTGGACAGTTGATTCAGTTTATTAAAAGAGGGTCACATTATTAAAAGGGGGTAACATAGCAGAAATTCTAATCATTGTTGACAATTGTTTTACAGTCTGTGATGAATAACTGCATAGCTATTGATGCAAGCTTACATTTTGTGAACGGATTAATGGGATAGAGTTGACAATATCTGATCTGAAATTTGTGGTTGAGACTGAGTGAACATTTGGTGACTTTGAAGTTTACTGGAAGTGTATACAAATGATAAATTACGAATTATTTACATTGTTATTACTGGTTATTCATGTGACTGAAAAAACAACTTGGTATCGATAGATTGTTAATGGTTGAGGAATGACTGGGCACTGGTTAATGTAGGTTGATGGTGGAAGGAGGATTGTCAACAAGGAGAGTTATGGTCCTTTGGCTGTGGGTTGTTGACAGGGAGAGTTATGGTCCTTTGGCTGTGGGTTGTTGACAGGGAGAGTTATGGTCCTTTGTGGGTTGTTGATAGGGAGAGTTATGGTCCTTTGGCTGTGGGTTGTTGACAGGGAGAGTTATGGTCCTTTGGCTGTGGGTTGTTGACAGGGAGAGTTATGGTCCTTTGTGGGTTGTTGATAGGGAGAGTTATGGTCCTTTGGCTGTGGGTTGTTGACAGGGAGAGTTATGGTCCTTTGGCTGTGGGTTGTTGACAGGGAGAGTTATGGTCCTTTGGCTGTGGGTTGTTGACAGGGAGAGTTATGGTCCTTTGGCTGTGGCTACTTTGGTCAGCTGGGCATTGGCAGCACACAGAAACAAACCTCGCCTGTTTTGGTCAGAGGCATCAGTGAGCCGGTCACCGTCATTGGCACCAAGTACTTCCACAACGTGAGTCATATGCGTGTTGTGGTGGTGGCGATTTTCTGTCTGTGTGATTAGATTAGATTTTGTGTGTGTATGTGCATGCGTGTGTGTGTGTGTGTGTGTGTGTGTGCATGTGTGTGTGTGTGCGTGTGCACATGTGCATGCATGCACATGAACAAGAACAAAACCAAGAACATTTTATTTATGCAAAATGCCCAGCAAGTTCTGTAGGTAGACCTGCAGTTTGCTTGATTTCAGCTGTGAGTTTCTTACAGTTGTAAATTTATAAGATATGCCAGTTCTGACTGAGTGTTTTCGGTGGTCGTATTGTCAAATGGTTTGATGTGGTGATTTATGTTTGGCCAAGGCTCTCCACGCCATCTTGTCAGGTTTTCGCTCTGTCTCGTCTAACGCTTTCTTTGGCTATTAAGCGTTTTCATTTGGCCTTATTTTGTTGTATGCGGCTTGCATGTATATTGTGCTTACATTCTATGTACTTGTTTCGACTCGGTCCCCTCGATTTCTTCGTATTTTTCTACCTCTGAGTCGATCCTGTCTTTCCTTTCTCTGTTGGGGATTGAATTGTTCGCTGGGTGCTTACGCGCGGTACCATGCCTCGTTTGCCATCCTACGAAGGCGCTTATAGCTGTTGGAGGCGTTTGATTGGCTAAGAGCGGGCCAGACTAAGAGGGGCGTCTTTTCACTGTTAGCCGCGCGAAATTTGGCCAAACAGAGCAAACCATAGGCCTAGTTTGCATCAGTTTGACATGGTACAGTATATGTAAACACCAAACATGGAGTATAATACAAACTCCTCCTTTTTCTTGCATTATTACTACAAACACTGACAAACATGTTTGGAATGGAGGGTTTGTGGGTGTGTGTGTGTGTGTGTGTGTTTAAAGAGTTGAAGTGAGACTTTTTCACAATACCTGGGGATGAGGGAAGGGAGGGATTTTGAGTGGTATTTTTGTATGCTTGTTTTTGTATGCATATTTTGTTTGTCTGTTTTTGTGTTTGTGTGTGCGTGTGTGTGTGTGTGTGTGTTTGTTTTAGGGTGTGTCTTAGTGGATGTGTCTTTGTATGTGTGCCTTTGTGTGAGTGTGATGGTGTTTACACTTGTGTGTGCGTCATTATTGTATGCATGATGACTGTGCATCACACTTGACTGTGTGCAACAGTGTTTCGTGTATTTGTGTGTTGTGTCTGTGGGTGTCTTTGTGGATGTGCCTTTGTGTGTGTGTGTGTGTTGTGTCTGTGGGTGTCTTTGTGGATGTGCCTTTGTGTGTGTGTGTGTGTGTTGTGTCTGTGGGTGTCTTTGTGGATGTGCCTTTGTGTGTGTGTGTGTGTGTGTGGGTGTCTTTGTGGATGTGCCTTTGTGTGTGTGTGTATGTGTGTGTGTTGTGTCTGTGGGTGTCTTTGTGGATGTGCCTTTGTGTGTGTGTGTGTGTGTGTGTGTGTTGTGTCTGTGGGTGTCTTTGTGGATGTGCCTTTGTGTACGTGGTTGTGTGTGTGGGTGTCTTTGTGGATGTGCCTTTGTGTGTGTGTGTGTGTGTGTGTGTGTTGTGTCTGTGGGTGTCTTTGTGGATGTGCCTTTGTGTGTGTGTGTGTGTGTGTGATTGTGTCCACACTTCACCGTCATTACTATATTCAAGTGATGACTGTGCAACACACGTGACTGTATGCAACACTGTGGTGTGTTTGTGTGTGTGTGTGTGTGTATGTGTGTGTGTGTGATGGTATGTACTCTTGAGCGTAGCCATTGTACACAAGTGTATAATGTCTGTGTGCAACACGGCCCTGTGTGTGTGTGTGTGTGCGTGTGACACAGGTTGCAGCGACAGTCAGCGGCCGTGTGTACACGTGGGGCTGTCACCCCCACAACCTGCGCTACGCGGCAAACGCCCTGCGGCGGACACGGCAGATGGGACAGCTGTCCGCCCCCATGGGGGACGGCATGGAGATGTTCCACCTGCCACTAACTGTGGACACCACCTACCTCCGCTCCAGAGTCGTCCAGGTGTGTTGGGGTCTGTCACTGGATGTGGAAGATGTCTGCTGGTTGATTTTAACTCACTCGGGACGACAAGTTTTCTCCCTTGCTTTTCCCCACAGACAGCCCATTTGTAGGGGTTTGGAAAAAAATTACAAAAAATACAAAATACTGTGTAAGAAAATGAAACTTTCAGAACTGGTTTATTACATATTGAGCTATTACATATTTAAAAAAAATCAAATTTCTCATCTTATTTTTACAGTTTTGCCATATGTAGAAAATACTGCCAATTTTTCACCCCGAATCACCATACCCATGCTCGCTTTCTGCATTAAATTCGCTTTCTTCTTCGTCATCATCCACCTCTTCAATGTCCGACCCTTCAGTTTGTAGCATTTCAAGTACTTCGGCAACCCTAAAACATTGCCGTCACTGCCTTGTTCGCTTCACAACATTCTGAGAAGAGGCCGCTTTGCTAACAGGCTGGCACGCGAGCAGACGACCGGTCAGTGACTTTGCCAGCGTGTGTGCGAGACAGGCCACACATCCCAGGCTGACCAATCATACCATTCGATTGTGGAGTGACCCAGAATAGCGCACTCTGCTTGGCTAATCACAAACTCACGTGTACAGCACATGATGGAATTTTACTTTCGGAGAATGCTATTCCATTCCTTCGTCCGAAACCGAATACGTTTTGTGTAGGAATGCGTGAGCATTCCTTTGTCCGGAAAGAGTTAATCTCCATCACTTTAAGAATTTAACGGGCAGTTCAGGTAGGCAGTGTGTTGTTGGCATTAGTTGGTGGTGCTGACTGGTCTATGCAGACCTGCCAACCCTTCCATTTTGGGTGGAATTCATCCTGTGAAGTTTGACTGGGATAGTACAGAGAAGTATCCGTGTATTGTTCAATCAGCCGTTTCATGCCAGATGGATGGTGTGTTCACTGGAGGTAAGATGTTCTGAAGAAACAATAACTACATCTTTCAGTGATATTAACAAGGCATCAGATGGGTTTCTTGTGATGATATATGACAAAGTGAGACAGATACAGACAAGCATATTCCAAAGAAACAATAATTGTGCGTCTTTCAGTGATGTCAGAGCATCAGATTTTTTTGTTTGATTGTTTGTGATGATATATGACAAAGTAAGAGGTACAGACAAGCATATTCCAAAGAAAGAATAAACAGTACATCTTTAAAGGTGGCAAGAAGACATCAGATGTGGTTTTGTTGTTTTTGTTTTGTTCTGTTTTTTTGGTGGTAATAAATGTCACAGTGAGTGAGATACAGGCCAACGGGTAGACAGAGGAAAGGGGGCACTGTCCATATCAATCAATCAATCAATCAGTTTCCATGGAGAAGATCAACAAGAGAAAATAAATATCTTCACTTGTAAGAGATGGTCACAGTTTCCAGATGAATTACTCTACCCTGTGTGGTAATGGATTGCTTTGTTATTTTTATTTTCCTGTCCTGTGACCGTGTGCGGCGGCTGTGCGTGTGTCCAGGTGAGCTGTGGCAGCCTTCACACCTGTCTGCTGACGGTGGAGGGGGAGGTGTACGTGTGGGGGCGTAACCTGGAGTACCAGCTGGGCACCGGCATCAGGCAGGATGAGGTATTTGCATTTGTATTTGTGTTTCTTTTTATCACAACAGATTTCTCTGTGTGAAATTCGGGCTGCTCTCCCCAGGGAGAGCGCATCACTACATTACAGCACCACCCAATTTTTGGGTATTTTTTTCTGCGTGCAGTTTTATTTGTTTTTCCTATCGAAGCGGATTTTTCTACAGAATTTTGCCAGAAACAACCCTTTTGTTGCCGTGGGTTCTTTTACGTGCGCTAAGTGCATGCTGCACACGGGACCTCGGTTTATCGTCTCATCCGAATGACTAGCGTCCAGACCACCACTCAAGGTCTAGTGGAGGGGGAGAAATATCAGCGGCTGAGCCGTGATTCGAACCCCGTTCAGATTCTCTCGCTTTCTAGGCGGACACGTTACCTCTAGGCTGTCACTGGGTCACTGGCCTCCCTGTGTGGGGGCTGTGGGGAGTGGTGAGAGGGAAAGGAAAAAAGAGAAAGGAGGGGGAGAGTGGAGAAAAAAAGAGCAGAGGTTGATTCACACTGATCCTGTGTTGGATAGTTGTCGTTTGTGCTTGGCAGGCGGACAGGGTTGGTGTTGTGTGGGGGGAAGGAAGGAGCGTGGATTTTATTCATTGCTCTGTTTTGTTTGCTTGTAGGTTACTTTTTTTTCTTTTCTTTTTTTTCTTTTTTTTGTTGTTGTTGTTGTTAGATTAAAGGATAGATTTTAAGTATGGGGTTATTATTGACATGTGAATGGCAGTTTTGTGTGACAGAGGTAACAAGTTTTCATTTCGCTGTCCAGTGACTTGTCATGATGCGCTCCATACTTTGTGACAGTGATCTTTTCTGGTGTCCCAGAATGTCTTTCACATTTTTCTTTCCTGTCTCACCATAGTCACTGTTGTGATGGCTGTGTTTGACAGCCTGTACCCATGTGTCTGTGTCTGACAGCCTGTACCCATGTGTCTGTGTCTGACAGCCTGTACCCATGTGTCTGTGTCTGACAGCCTGTACCCATGTGACTGACAGCCTGTACCCATGTGTCTGTGTCTGACAGCCTGTACCCATGTGTCTGACAGCCTGTACCCATGTGTCTGACAGCCTGTACCCATGTGACTGACAGAGTGTACCCATGTGTTTGACAGCCTGTACCCATGTGTCTGTGTCTGACAGCCTGTACCCATGTGTCTGACAGCCTGTACCCATGTGACTGACAGCCTGTACCCATGTGTCTGACAGAGTATACCCATGTGACTGACAGCCTGTACCCATGTATCCATGTGACTGACAGCCTGTACCCATGTACCCATGTGACTGACAGCCTGTACCCATGTGACTGACAGCCTGTACCCATGTGTCTGACAGAGTATACCCATGTGTCTGACAGCCTGTACCCATGTGACTGACAGCCTGTACCCATGTGACTGACAGCCTGTACCCATGTGTCTGACAGTGTACCCATGTGACTGACAGCCTGTACCCATGTGTCTGACAGTGTACCCATGTGACTGACAGCCTGTACCCATGTGTCTGACAGTGTACCCATGTGACTGACAGCCTGTACCCATGTGTCTGACAGAGTGTACCCATGTGTCTGACAGAGTGTACCCATGTGTCTGACAGAGTGTACCCATGTGACTGATAGCCTGTACCCATGTGACTGATAGCCTGTACCCATGTGTTTGACAGAGTGTACCCATGTGTCTGACAGAGTGTGCCCATGTGTCTGTGTCTGACAGCCTGTACCCATGTGACTGACAGCCTGTACCCATGTGACTGACAGCCTGTACCTTGTGTCTGACAGCCTGTACCCATGTGACTGACAGCCTGTACCCATGTGTCTGACAGCCTGTACCCATGTGTCTGTGTCTGACAGCCTGTACCCATGTGACGGACAACCTGTAACCATGTGTCTGTCTGACAGAGTGTACCAATGTCTGACAGCTGATACCCAAGTGTTTGACATTATACCTATGTGTCTGACAGCATGTGCCCCTTTGTCTGACAGTGTACCCCTTTGTTTCACAGCGTATACCCAAGATGCTGACACGCATCAATGACCAGCACGTCATCCACCTCAGTACGGGGGCAGAGTTCAACATTGCTCTGGACTCGGACTTCACTGTGTGGGTCTGGGGGAAGAACGACTCTGGACAGGTTTGCTTTTTCTTTCTTCCCTGTTTTGTTCTTCAGGAAACAGTTGTATCGCTTGGTTCAAACATTTTGACAGTTTACACGTGACTAAATGCCTACGTTGACCGAACTGCGCCATTGGTCAGTTCCATACGACATACAGTTAGTAGCTGGGTTATGACCATACCAGGCTCTTCCATCCAAGCAGTGCGACTGGCTCCAGGGCTTCCACAAGTCCTGGAAACCTCGAGAAGTCCTGGGAACCTCGAGAAGTCATGGAAACCTCGAGAAGTCATGGGAAGGTGGAAGAACAGTGCAGTAATGGATTTTTCTAAATCTGTCATCCATAATTTTAATTTTGTGTCAGTAAAATCTTAAACTGTTTTCTCCAAACAGATTGAGAGAATGTGAAAAAAACCACACAAAAAAAACAGGAAAAGTCAAAGATTTTTCAAAATCTGTCGTATATAATTTTGCTTTTGTGTCAGTAAATATTTAAACTGTCTTCTCCAAATCGATGGAGAGAATGAGAGGGGTGGGGTGACAATGAAATAATGTGCACACTGTTGACTGTTTAGAAAACAATAGCCAATCACACTGCATTGTTTACTTGCTACAACATATTCTGACAATGATTATCAGAGTTAGATGTTGATATTTTACTAGTATACTGTTCTTGAAATTTACAAAGTCGTGGAAAAGTTATTGGATTAAAAAAAAGAAAAAAAAAGTCTGGAAAAACGTGTTTGAACCCTAGTCACTTCTTGTTTGTTATATCCTCTGTGCCGTCCAGCCCTGACTGGTGGACACACCAGTATCAGTACCAGCATCAGTACCAGTACCAGTATCAGTACCAGTATCAGTACCAGTACCAGTATCAGTTGCTCAAAGAGGCGTCACTGCATTCAGACTAATCCAGATACGCAACACCACATCTGCTAAGCAGATGTCTGACCAGCAGCGTAATCCAACACGCTTTGTCATGCCTTGAGTGTATGCATATATATTTGTGTACCTATCAGAGTGGATTTCTTTTGCAGAATTTTGCCAGAAGACAACCCTTTATTGCCATGGGTTCTTTTTTCAGTGTGCCAAGTGCATGCTGCAGACGGGACCTCGATTCATCATCTCATTTGAATCGCACACACACACACATGCACACACACACACACACATACATGCATAACAGATATGCAACAAACATGCAGTTTCGCAGATATGAAAGCACAAACAAATACACATAAACGTATATGAGCCCCGACACACACACACACACACACACACACACACACGTACACACACACACACACACACACACAAACACAAACGTACACACACACACACACAAACACAAACGTACACACACACACACACACACACACACACAACAACACAGCACACACACACACAACAACACAGCACACACACACACACACACACACACACAAACGTACACGAGCTCCACACACAAGAGAAAAGAGAGACATGTGAAAATATATAATATATGCACAGAACTAAGTATGATAATTTATTTGTGTATATTTGTATGTGTATTTGTGTGCTCTGTTTATGTGGTTTGTGTATGTATGTTTGTGTGTGTGTGTGTGTGTGTATCAGCTGGGACTGACACCAGACGTCTCCAAGCCAGGCGGCGGTGGCGGCCCCTTGCAGCACAAGCCCCAGTCGTCCCTCAGCATGTTGGAGGTCTGTGTCCCCACCACGCACCGGGGATTGCCTCCCATCAACCCCCTCGCTCACTCACGCTGGGGATCCGGATCCCCACAGCTCCCCTCTGCTGCCGTACAGACGTTACAGTGGGTAGGTGGAATACCTCGTTTTTGGCTGCCCCATCTTCTGCACCGTTTCAGTGGCATTACTCCCACACCACTCGTTCCGAGTCCTCCATACATGGCCACATCGGGATTTGTCGGCCACAGCTTCAGTGTCGGCAGTCCACAGGGAACTATCAGTGGTAGGCTGCCAGGAGGCCACACATCAGAGGAGACCCTGCACTGTTGCTGAGTCACTTTGGTGGTGTTCATTTGTTCCTGTTCTCACTCACATCTGATTTTACATATGTGAGATATCACCTGCTAATCACCTTACTGATTACGAACATTTGGGCTCAGATCCAGACTGAGTGAGCACCGCCCCCTCCATCCAGAGTGGAGACTACAACCACATCCCCCCCAACTACAGTCCCCCATGAATCAGCTGACACTGAAGTCTTCAACAACACTCACCGCAACAAGCATGGAAGTGAAGGGGGACTGAAACAGGTCACCTTTAGAGCAGGGCATGAAAGGCCACATAATTTGGGACATTTTTTAATTGTATATTGATGATGAATGAGGAGGAGGATGACGATGCTAGGTGTAAAACTCTCTGACATTACACAGGTGGGCAGGAACTGTGTAGCACTTTGGAGATGGCCTAATTTTATTCTGATTTTCTTGTTTATAAATTGTAAAAAGTCTGTGGTGGTGAAATGATAAGTGGAAAGACCAGACCCCTGCACATAGTGAAAGTATCTATAAGTATCTGTCAAGAAAGGAAACAGTTTTATTTCATTCCATGTAAATCATTTGGTGGTGCTTTTTTTTTTTTCTTCTGTTATATTTAAAGCGACCGACGGGCGCAATAGCCGAGTGGTTAAAGCATTGGACTGTCAATCTGAGGGTCCCGGGTTCGAATCACAGTGATGGCGCCTGGTGGGTAAAGGGTGGAGATTTTTCCGATCTCCCAGGTCAACATATGTGCAGACTTGCTAGTGCCTGAACCCCCTTCATGTGTATATGCAAGCAGAAGATCAAATATGCACGTTAAAGATCCTGTAATCCATGTCAGCGTTCGGTGGGTTATGGAAACAAGAACATACCCAGCATGCACACCCCTGAAAACGGAGTATGGCTGCCTACATGGCGGGGTAAAAACGGTCATACACGTAAAAGCCCACTCGTGTGCATACGAGTGAACGCAGAAGAAGAAGAGAAGAAAGCGACCTTAGGTGTGTGAGTAGTACACAGTTGGTCATGGATGTGGCATGAATAATTAATTCATTGTTTGAATGTTGCGTGAATAACATATTATTTGTTTGTCACAGTTCCCAAGAGAAAATTGCATGGCAGTAAAAACCAACAGAAAAGTCATGGTCAGGAACAGTGTGTTACTGCAGTGTTTGATACTCTGAGAAATAACATTCTGTTTTGTATAAGTTAGATGACTCTTGAAACAAAATGCAACATTTGATAATCTATGAAATAACATTGTTTTGTATAAGTTAAATGACTCTTAACTCACTCAGTACGGCCAGTCATCTCTTCTCCTCTACACAGACCCCTCAGATGTCCAGTGGGTGTCTGAATGACCCAACCTTTAGCTTCCGTCGTCAGAATTGTGGTATTCTTTGTCAACGTTCACGTCTTCAGTATAAGAGCCTTCCGCTTGCAATATTTTGATGATGGTAATTGGGTTGAAACGCTGTTGACGTCGTCTCTTTCGCCGTTAGTATGGAAAGAGTTAAAACAAAATGCAGTGCACCAGCAACTGTGATCTGTCATCAAGTTGTGTACTGCTGCTTATGACTTTTGTTAGCTGTTCACTTCAGATGACAGATGATGTGAAGGGCTGATTGCGTTTTGCATGCAGGTGGAGGAGGGTGGTGGAGGAGACAACTTCCCGTTGCCCAGTCTTCTGTCAGTCTGCCCTAGTGATCTCCCTTACCATACCAACGTCATCACTCTCCTGGTGAAGGTTTGTCAGTGTGTGTGTGTGTGTGTTGGAAGGGGGTGTGGCTGTTCAGAGTCATTGACAGTGTAGACATGTTTTGCATATGGAGGACAGCACACCCATTACTTAGGGTTTTCTGGTAGTGGTCAGGGTGACTTGAGAACAGGGAGTGATAAGTTGCAACACTGTGCATTGATCAGAAAAATGAGCATAAACCCAACCATTCCCCTTTCCCCATCTCCACCGCTACCCTTCCACTCCCCGCCAGCCCCCCGCCCTTTACATCCCATTTACCTGTATAAGGTGAGCGGTGCCGATGTTCAGTGGCCTCACTCACTCAGTCCTTGCCGCACTCAGACTCATTCTGCCACGGTCCCAGCACCAGCAGTCCACAGGGAAATGCATCACATTACCAGGAGGCCGCCCACCAAAGTAGACCCTGCACTGCTGTTGGTTCTCTGTGGTGGTGCTTTGTAGTGTGTACAGTTAAAATGTGAAAGATCCTTTTGCCTTTACCAGCCAGGGCAGTGGTTTCACATTCACTGTGTCCCAAGGTTCAGCATTGGAAGGCAGGGGCCCAGTCTTCTCCTGCCGCTTTAACCTTCCAGGTCATGAATCCTGGATGCCGTTGTATTGCCAGAAGGCGGCAATACAAGGGCATCCAGGAGTCATGACCTGGGTGTGGCCTGGCCCCCTTAGAGTGTAAGGAGTTAAGGGTCGAAACACTTGACTGAGGGGGGGCTTCTTCTCTGAAGATGTTGTACTGTCCAGCTCTCCCTAGAGTTATAACATCATGACTGAAGTCCGGTACCCTTTCATAGCTGGGTTCAGTGCCCGCATTGAACAGAGCCCTTTGTCATGTTTGTTGATATACTCACAGAATAAGCGAGAAATGTAGGTTAGGATTTTTTCACTGGACTGTTTGTAGGATGGTGGGTGCTTGTTCTTTTTGACTGATTCACCGTTAAGTGAAAAAGTGAAGCTTTGTGTGTAAAGGAACGTATGGCCTATAGTAGTGGTGGAGCCGTGGCCCACTGGTAACGTGTGGCCTGTAGTAGTGGTGGAGGTTGCTATTGTAGTGGGTGGAGCCGTGGCCCACTGGTAACATATGACCGTAGTAGTGTGGAGCCGTCGCCCACTGGTAAAGTATGCCTGTAGTAGTGGTGGAGCCGTGGCCCACTGGTAACATATGACCTGTAGTAGTGGTGGAGCCGTGGCCCACTGGTAACGTGTGGCCTGTAGTAGTGGTGGAGCCGTGGCCCACTGTTAACATATGACCTGTAGTAGTGGTGGAGCCGTGGCCCACTGGTAACGTATGGCCTGTAGTAGTGGTGGAGCCGTGGCCCACTGGTAACGTATGGCCTGTAGTAGTGGTGGAGCCGTGGCCCACTGGTAACGTATGGCCTATAGTAGTGGTGGAGCCGTGGCCCACTGGTAACGTGTGGCCTATAGTAGTGGTGGAGCCGTGGCCCACTGGTAACGTATATACTTGTAGGAATGGTGGAGCCGTGGCCCACTGGTAACGTATGGCCTGTAGTAGTGGTGGAGCCGTGGGCCACTGGTAATGTATGACCTGTAGTAGTGGTGGAGCCATGGCCCACTGGTAACGTATGGCCTGTAGTAGTGGTGGAGCCGTGGCCCACTGGTAATGTATGACCTGTAGTAGTGGTGGAGCTGTGGCCCACTGGTAACATATGACCTGTAGTAGTGGTGGAGCCGTGGCCCACTGGTAACGTATGGCCTATAGTAGTGGTGGAGCCGTGGCCCACTGGTAATGTATGGCCTGTAGTAGTGGTGGAGCCGTGGCCCACTGGTAACGTATGACCTGTAGTAGTGGTGGAGCCGTGGCCCACTGGTAACGTGTGGCCTATAGTAGTGGTGGAGCCGTGGCCCACGGGTAATGCGCATGATTAAGAAGCAAGTGTCCACGGGTTCCAGTCCTCTGTATGGACCAGGATTTTGTTCTTCCCCCCTCTACTGGACTGAGTGTTGGTCTGGGTGCTAGTCTTTTGGACGGGATGATAGACCAAGGGTTCATGTGCAGCATGTACCAAGTGCACATGAAAGAACCCACGGCCACAAAAGGGTTGACCCTGACAAAATTGTGTTTGAAAAAAAAAAAGGAAAAAAGAAAATCCTCTTTTGTAGTGAAACAAATACTCTTTCAGACAGGAATGGAAAAGGTGGGGCTGCTCAAGGAAATTTAGTGTGATTAAAAAACCAAAAAACAGTGCAATGAAATATAATACAATACAATGCAATGCAGTGCAATACAATGCAATATAATACAGTACAATACAATGCAGTATTCTTCTTCGTCGTTCACGGACTGCAATTCCCATGTTCACTCGTATTTACATGAGTGGGCTTTTTATGTGTATGACTGTTTTTACCCTGCCATATAGGCAGCCATACTCCATTTTGGGGGGATTTGCACTACAATAAAATCCAACACAACACAACACAACACAACACAAGCAGTGTTGTCACCTGTGCAGCACCTGGGAGACCTGATGGACAGCACGGTGGTTCAGCAGCACTGCGTGGACCTGGGCGATTACCTGACAGCCGCACACCTGTGTATGCTGGACAACAGACACGGCCAGGTGGGTGGTGCTTGACCCTCTGTGTGTTCACGTCCACGTGACTGTTGTCGACATCTGCATCATTTCCAGGAAACATTATTGCAGCACAAGAAGCACGAGTGTATATCATAGTCAAGTAAAATCCAGGGAAGAAAAGAGACCATGAATTTAAAAGTGTGGTTATGAAAAAAGAAAAAGAAAGTTGAGACAAATGATTGTTTTGGTTGTACAGGTATGTGGTGATGGTGGATTATTTGTGAGTCTAGTAGCTGCATTGTGTTTTTCACTTTATTTAGTGTGTGTGTTGGTTGGTTGGTTGTGTCAGTGGCGTCACAACCAGTGTGGCCTTCTTCACCTCACTGGATGGAGGAGAATAGACGTCAGAGGGAAGGAAGCCTTGGTCAATCTCTTGCTGGTGTACTCTAAATAACAGTAGTCCTGCCAGCATAGTTAGCTTGGAGTGGAACTTTTTTTTTTGGGGGGGGGGGGTATTTCTAGAGCTTTCAACTCAGCAGTATACATAACATGCTTGACTGCGTGTTAAACTTGTGTTTGGAGTGTGAGTAATGTACCTGCAAACACCTGAAGATCTGAGACCTGGACACTTTCTTGTCATCTGACATATAAGGCAGTCAAGATGCTTCATAGTCCATGGTACAAGATCTGAGGTAGGGAGGAAATTCCTGAAAAGAGTTTTTGATACAGACTGTGAATCAGTTGGAAGCCTTTTTTTCTTTTCAGTGTTAAATATATTTTGTATTTGTATTTCTTTTTATCACAACAGATTTCTCTGTGTGAAATTCGGGCTGCTCTCCCCAGTGAGAGCGCGTCGCTACACTACAGCGCCACCCGTTTTTTTTTGTATTTTTTCCTGTGTGCAGTTTTATGTGTTTTTCCTATCGAAGTGGATTTTTCTGCAGAATTTTGCCAGGAACAACCCTTTTGTTGCCGTGGGTTCTTTTACGTGCGCTAAGTGCATGCTGCACACAGGACCTCGGTTTATTGTCTCATCCGAATGACTAGCGTCCAGACCACCACTCAAAGTCTAGTGGAGGGGGAGAAAATATCGGCAGCTGAGCCGTGATTCAAACCAGCGCGCTCAGATTCTCTCGCTTCCTAGGCGGACGTGTTACCTCTAGGCCATCACTCCACTAAATAATGAGGACTGATCACAGAAGTACATGGTTATTGATTTTTGGAAATGTCTTTTTCAGGACTGTAAAAAGTCAGAAAATTAGGTTTTGCCTTTCAGGGGGTATGGAATTTTAAGAAAGCTTTTGACCAATACCATTGCTATGAAAACAAAGAGTCAAAAAGCAAAACATGATGAAAATTAAACATTACCAGGATATTCACCGACCTCTTTTCATTTGCAGTGAAGCAGACAAATGTTTTGTATTTGTTAGATTTGGCTTTGTGTTTGGCAGAATTTTCCTTGTGATCGGGAAAAGGTATCGAAAAAGTATGGAATTGTGTTGGGTCCAGTGTGTGGGAACCTGAGCAGTGTGTGTGTGTGCATGGTGCAGGCACTGTGCTACAAACTGCTGGCCCTGACCAAGGCCCGTCACCACCTCCCTGCTGATTCCATGGCAGACCTCAGTACTCAGGTCATTTCTTCCCATCTCAAGTGAGTCCTTACACTTCTTCACTGGGGGGTATTTTCCTCCTTTTTTATTTTTAGTCGGGCCATAGTGTTTCTGTTGAAAGGAAGGAGGTGTGCAAAAGTTTAGAGCACCCATGCCACTGAAATGCGACCAGATCATGGGTCAGTTGTCTGTGAACCTAATGCTCTTAATTTTCAGTGGTAGGATAGGCCCAATTTTCTACACATGACAGCTATTTTTAGAGTAGACACCGTCTTTTCTGTGGTTGTAGCACAAGGAAATTTTGCACTGTAAATTGACTGGCGATGAAAGGGTTAAAACCCTCTGGTGCATGCACCTTTCTGTGCTTGCTTTCGTCTGAAAACATACTGTAAGTGATTTTAGTATATCACAGATTGACATAAGTTTACATTTGGGCCAACAGCAAAGTGAGAGCTGTATTATCAATGGTTTCTCCTGTCATTGGGAAATCATTTACAGCTTAGTCTTTTGTGAAGGACTATGACTCAAACTAAGAGGTAAAATTGCACTGGCTCTTAGTGCTGCAGCCTTGTGGGCTAGTTTGCCTTTGGGAACCATCCCAGTGCTGACTGTCCTAAAACCCTCTTGGCCGAGAGAGTGGGGATGTACTTGGGCAAGACACTCTCCACTATAATCAAATTCAAGCCCAAATAATCGGAAGAGCAGTTGCCTCCTCTGCTTTTCTGATGGTCATAGTCGGACATGACTGACTATCATATATATATTTTTAGAATTTTATCTAAATTATAGGAAAGCAAACTGTGAAATGGAAATATTGTTTGTTGTGTTTTGCTTTGTGTTGCTTCTTTTTGTATGCATGTTTTTCTCAAAAACATTTTCACAAAAAATAACAGAACACGAATGGCAGTGTCCTGTATTGATGCACCATTGTCTGAACCAAATATTTACAAGTAGTGCATGATATTCAGCAAATTGTATGAAGCCAAAAGTTACTAGGGAAAAAAAAAGGAAGAAAATGGTGAGGAAATGAAAGAAAAAAAACATCAAAATTTGCATCTTAGTTTAAAATAAAATAAAATAAATAAAAAAAAGGGGAAAAAAGCAGCATGTGGTTCTCAGCGGTTGTGCATCAACTGGACGGTTGTTTTAGCCCTAGTTCTTCAAATAAAATTGGCAATTTCGATGTTGGAAACAACTGACCACGCTCATTCAGGTCGCTGCCATCCCTTCTGAGTCTCGTCTTTTTTCAACAGTCATACAACTTCGTCCCAGTCGATATACAGAACAGACTCAGCTTCATTTGGCTGCACATTCACAAAGTCCCAGGCAGAGTGTCCCTTTTCTTAAGTACTCTCACTGACACACACACACTCACACACACACACACACACACACACACACACACACACACACACACACACACACACACACACACACACACACACACACACACACACACACACACACACACTGTCACACACACACACACACACACACACACACACACACACACACTGTCACACACACTCACACACACACACACACACACACACACACACACACATACCACACACTCACACTGTCTCACACACACACACACACACACTGTCACACACACACACACAAACACACACACACACACACACACACACACTCACACTGTCACACACACACACACTCGCTCACTCACTCTGTTGCACTCTTCCCTTGTGTTTCCATGAAGTCAGCAGCTTCAACATTATTTTCAGTCTGGCGCTGTGTGGAGACAGAAGGGCGTCACTGGGGGACCAGACACTGTCCACACTGTGTCGAGAGGTCAGTGCACAGAGTTCACTGTCATTGTTTGTTGTGGTGTTTTGTCGGTAATGTACCATCCGTTTTTTTTTTCTCCTGTAAGGAATATACATGTCAGTATGTACAATGTTTCAAAACAAAATCTTGGCTCATCTTCACACAAGGCTCATGGGCTGTTCAGGCTGTGATGTGGTGGTTGTGTCAACTAGTTCTAATTATGTTTTGCTAAATGAATGGTGGGCTTCTGCATCACCTGTGGAGGACACATTGATGATAAAGATAAGGATGATAGTATTATTGATGATAAAATTGATGATAATGCAGACTGACATTCACCCCACCTAGACAGGGAGATGAGGACATTGACAATAAAAAATATTCATGCATATATAACGCAGACAAGCACACACACACATCACTTTTGGTTTCAGGTGTGCTGACTGATCCATATAAGCTGGTCCACAATTGCTGTTACGAATGAAAAGATTTCAAAGAAAAGAAGCCTGTCTGTTAAAAAAAATAAAAATAAAAAAGATGCAGAGACCTGACCTTTGCTTAAACCCAGTGCACAGATCAGGCTTTGAGAGCATACCCTAGATTTGTGTTAAACACATGTATGTAGTACAGCAAGAGATATGTAGAAGGGAAATAAAAATAAAATGAACAACAACAACAACAACAAAAATGGCATGCTGAGCAAATCTGTGTGCACCAACACGTGCACACACTGAAACAAGCATAGAAAGGTACATGCGACAATTTGCAGTCTCACAGACACCAAGGCCCCACTCTCAACCGACAGATGTATGAACCATGCCCCACCCCTAAACATACACACACACAAATACACATTTAAAGGTGAGAGAGAAAATGTAGTTTGATGTTTGTGGGGTTTTTTTGGTTTTTATATTTTTTTTACTGTCTTGTTTTATTGTTTTTTTGTTTGTTTTGTTTTTGTTTCTTGTATCCCATTCTCAATACCTCTCTGTCTTTTCTTTGTAGTCTATATGAGATTTTTTTCTTCCAATTATTGGAAATATTTTCACATGCTCTGTGTGTATTTTTTTTTGGGGGGGGGGGTTAAAAAAATTGGGAGGGGGGGTGGAAATGAACTGGCTGTCCCTATTTGTTGGAAAAATAAACAGCTACTATACATACATAGTCTAGGAAATGAATAACTGCTGTATGTATAGTTGCAAAACTTGAAAGCTGCTGTATGTATAGTTGAAAACTTGAACAGCTGCTGTATGTATAATTGCAAAACTTGAACAGCTGCTGTATGTATAGTTGCAAAACTTGAACAGCTGCTGTATGTATATTGCAAAACTTGAACAGCTGCTATACGTATAGTTGCAAAACTTGAACAGCTGCTGTATGTATAGTTGCAAACTTGAACAGCTGCTGTATGTATATTCGGGGTAAATGAACAGCTGCTGTACATATAGGTATGAAAATTGAACAGCTGCTGTATGCTGTGAAGTGAATGAAATTGGCTTATAATTGAACGGCTACTGGTTACAGCTATAAGTATGTTCTTGGGCACCAATGATAATTAAATCAAATAAATACATAAACATACAACTGATTTTGACTGAGTATTTTGACTGAGTAAAAACCATTGACAGACTGCGAATATAACCATGCACAGGATATCAGATTGTTTTCATCCTGGTGTTTTTATCCTGGAAAGCCTGAGAACCAAATCATTTATGTTTTAATGATAAATGTCAGGATGATTAAAAATATATATATAAATTTTTAAAAAGTATTACAGATCCTAGGTACCAGTGAAGCTTGAAATTTATTTTATGGAAATGAAAACCACTGTATTGTGTCACTTTTTTGTTATTATTGTTATGTTTATAGATAGATAGCATTGCTTAATTAGAACAATTACTGCATCTAAAAGCATGAGGGATGGATACGCGTATCTCTCACACACATGTATGAAGGGTAAAATTCACAGGGCTGTGAATCTGAATCTGAAAATTGTTGCTGTACATGTAAAACTGTGACACTTTTTCTTCTATGACCATGGTTTTTATCATGACTGTTGAGTTTCCCCTTGTCACATATATCCATATCTATATTCTGCACCTCATTGTTGACCCCTTTTTTTTCTTTTTTCTTTTCACTTTAATATAATTATTGTTAAAGCCTGAACCGGACTATAAATGGCGGGCGATTTGAATCAAGCCGGTTTCTCACCAGAGTCTGACACTGTGACGTCGGTGAAGGTTTATTCAAAATAAAAGCCTAATAAAGCTACGGTTTGGCTTCATTTATGGCAGAGAGCGAGATTTGCCTAGCAGCTTCCAATCTAGACCTGAATTGACTTTGGAAAGTACAAAATGTGTCAGCTACACGTAATACAAAATTTGAATGCAGAGAAAAGGAGCGCAACCGAAACCTTGCTCTCGGGAGTTAAGACTTTAAGGAGAAATGGGAGCGGGGTCTGAAGATTTTTGACTCACTTGTGTAAACAAAGTGAGTCTATGTTTTAACCCGGTGTTCGGTTGTCTGTGTGTGTGTATATGTATGTGTCAGTGGTAAACTTTTACATTGACATTTTCTCTGCAAATACTTTGTCAGTTGACACCAAACTAGGCATAAAAATAGGAAAAATTCAGTTCTTTCCAGTCATCTTGTTTAAAACAATATTGCACCTCTGGGATGGGCACAAAAAAATTAAAAAAGAAGCCTAATTATATGCAAACTGCATTTACTGTTATATTTATATTTGTTGTATTCTCTAAACTTGGCACTTTGATCTCATATTCTGACCCAACAACAAGAGCAGTCATTATTATCATTTTTTGTTCAAACGGGAACTTCTTTTGCTAAGCATGGAATTTTTTTTAATTTTGCAAACATTTTGGTGCAGATAGTAAAAAAGGGAAATTACTCTGTAATTAATGCAAGGGGACTTAATTTATCACAAGTGAGTCTTGAAGGCCTTGCCTCTCTTGTTTGTTGTTGTTTTTGCACAGACGAGCAATGCACACTCACAGCATACACACAGAAGTTGAAGAAGAACATTGGTCAGTAACATGGTGTGTGGAATGGGAGTGTTTTTGAGAGACTTTGTAAAGTGAACTTTGGGAATCAGTGTGACAGACTGGGGAGAGAGGCTGTTTGTTCCACACCACTGGGTCAAGACAGGAGAAGGAGCACTCATAGTTTTGTTTCTGTGAGGAATTTGTCAGTACTATGCAAACATCAAATACTGCTGTGATTTACTGATCGGTGCGCTATCCGGTCTCTGTATTGTCCACTGCTTTACTGGGTTCTGTGTGTGCATGTACGTGTGTGTCTTCAGTTTAACGTCTTTCCACTTGAAGTGATATTAGTACGTGTGTGTGTGTGTGTGTGTGCGCGTGTGTGTGTGCATGTGTGTGTGTGTGCGTGTGTGTGTGCATGTGTGTGTGTGTCCGTGCGTGTGTGTGTGCACGTGTACGTGTGTGTGTGTGTGCGTGCGTGCGTGTTCGTGTGTGTGCGCGTGTACGTGTGTGTGTGTGTGCGCGCGTGCGTGTGTGTGCGCGTGCGTGTGTGTGTGTGTGTGTGTGTGTGTGAGTGCGTGTGTGTGTGTGCGTGTGTGTGTGCATGTACGTGTGAAACACTGATTTAATTACACATACTTAACTGTGACCCACTAGCGCAGACTCTGGCAGGGGTCTGATTCCTGTCCTGTGCAAACTACTACCCGCCTATGCGGAGAAAATGAAAGTAGCTACGGCCGATAACCTCCCAAAGTAGGTTACCTCCCCTGTGCATCCCTGACTAGCGCCCTCTTTTTCCGGCAGCCATCTTTTGATTATGATAATGTTATCAATGATTTTTTTAAAATATATATTGGTAATCTTCCTAGGTCTTGGGGGAGGGGGGGGGGTTACATTACAGGTTTGTCAGCGTCTTTGTCTGCATGCATTTGTTTTTCTTTTCAAACTCTGTGCGAGCATAGTGTATATGCATGCATGGGAGTGTGTATGTAACTCTGCATACTGCATGTACTTACCTGTGTGTGTGTGTGTGCGCGTGCACTACACATGTGCCAGCAGATGGTGAACCACTGGCTGGAGCATCAGCTGTCCATGTCCAAGTTACAGAAGCTGCTGGAGCCTCACCTGTCACACCTGGCCCCTCACCTGGCCACCTTACTCTTCAGGTAAATCATCCCCGTTATCGTCACTCATCACTGTGTCTTCAGGTGTAGACAGGTGCTGTAGTGAGGTGTACTGTTTCCCAGTTCAGGTGTAGACAGGTGCTGTAGTGAGGTGTACTGTTTCCCAGTTCAGGTGTAGACAGGTGCTGTAGTGAGGTGTACTGTTTCCTAGTTCAGGTGTAGACAGGTGCTGTAGTGAGGTGTACTGTTTCCTAGTTCAGGTGTAGACAGGTGCTGTAGTGAGGTGTACTGTTTCCCAGTTCAGGTGTAGACAGGTGCTGTAGTGAGGTGTACTGTTTCCCAGTTCAGGCGTAGACAGGCGCTGTAGTGAGGTGTACTGTTTCCTAGTTCAGGTGTAGACAGGTGCTGTAGTGAGGTGTACTGTTTCCTAGTTCAGGTGTAGACAGTGAGGTGTACTGTTTCCCAGTTCAGGTGTAGACAGGCGCTGTAGTGAGGTGTACTGTTTCCTAGTTCAGGTGTAGACAGGTGCTGTAGTGAGGTGTGTTGTGCCTGTGTGTCCCAGGTGTCAGACCCCAGCCACACGGTCCGGCCCAGGGGGAGAGTTTTACTGCCAGCACTTCGACTCCTCCTTCTGTCTGAGGGTGGTGAGCGCCGTGCTGACGGACAACACCCCCCCCTCCCAGCAGTTCCTGACCACCTGGTTACCTGAGCACGCCCACACACATGCAGGTGGGACAGGTGTGGGTGGAGAGATTTTTGTGTGTGTTCAGCGTGTTTGTCACATCGGTTATTTGTGGCTTGATGGACTGGTTCGTTTAGTTTGTGTGTGTGTGTTTGGCATGGTTTGTTTTTTTTATGCGAACAGCTGATGTAGGAACAGATGTGACCAGGTGAACAGACGATGTAGGGACAGATGTGACCAGGTGAACAGACGATGTAGGGACAGATGTGACCAGGTGAACAGACAATGTAGGGACAGATGTGACCAGGTGAACAGACAATGTAGGGACAGATGTGACCAGGTGAACAGACGATGTAGGGACAGATGTGAACAGGTGAACAGCTGATGTAGGGACAGATGTGACCAGGTGAACAGCTGATGTAGGGACAGATGTGACCAGGTGAACAGACAATGTAGGGACAGATGTGACCAGGTGAACAGCTGATGTAGGGACAGATGTGACCAGGTGAACAGACAATGTAGGGACAGATGTGACCAGGTGAACAGCTGATGTAGGGACAGATGTGACCAGGTGAACAGCTGATGTAGGGACAGATGTGTCCCGGTGAACAGCTGATGTAGAAACTGATGTGGTGGTGGTGGTGTGTCCATCGAGATCGATGATGACCATCGTTGTCATCCAGATGGGGGATGGGGGGAGGGTGGTGGTGGGGTGGGGGGAAGGATGCTCATGAATCTATCTGTGAGTGCGCAGATGGCTGAATAGTCCAATCTGCGCACGAAATGTTCGCTGACAGTTGGGGCAGACAAAGACAGGCATGTCATTGTCAGGGAGCTTGTTTGCCCGTGACTTTCTGGCCTGCCTCTTCTCAACAGCTGCAGCAGTCCTGTTGGCCTCGCACAACCTGGCGCCTTTGTGCACAGCAGCGCGCCATTTGTCACAGTCCACTGCAGATTCCTCCCAGGAGTCAGGGTTGATATCAAACGCTTTCAGAGAGACTTTCAGAGTATCTCTGAAGCGCTTCTTCTGACCTCCGTGTGATCTCTTCCCTTGTTGCAGCTCGCCATAGAAGAGCCTTTTGGGCAGCCGATGGTCTGGCATGCGCGCCACGTGTCCAGCCCAGCGAAGCTGGGACTGCATCAGGATGGTGAAGATGCTGGGAAGGGTGGCTTTTGCGAGCACCTCTGTGTCTGGTGTCTTGTCTTGCCACTTGATGTTCAGTAGCTTCCTTAGGCATGTTGTGTGGAAGTGGTTCAGCTTCTTGGCATGTCGTTGGTACACTGTTCAAGTTTCGCAGGCGTACAGTAGTGTGGGGAGAACTACTGCTCTGTAGACCTTTAGCTTGGTCTCAAGACTAATGCCTCTTCTGTTCCAGACATTTGCACTGAGTCTACCAAAAGTTGCGCTTGCTCTTGCAATCCTGACGTTCACTTCATCGTCGATGGTCGCATTTCGTGACAGTGTGCTGCCAAGGTATGTGAACCGCTCCACCGCACTGAGTCTCTGACCGTTGACTGTGATGTTGGGCTCAACGTAGGGTTTCCCTGGGGCTGGCTGATGGAGAACTTCAGTTTTCCTCGTGCTGATGGTAAGGCCGAAGTTCCTGCTGGCAGTGGCAAACTTGTCGACGCTGAGTTGCATGTCAGCTTCAGATCCAGCGTTGAGGGCACAATCATCAGCAAACAAAAAGTCTCTGATGATGTCTGTCATGACCTTCGTTTTTGCTTGAAGCCTTCTGAGGTTAAACAGCTTGCCATCTGTTCGGTACTTTAGGCCGATTCCAACATCACCATCTCTGAAGGCATCAGTAAGCATTGCAGAGAACATGAGGCTGAACAGCGTTGGAGCCAGGACGCAGCCTTGCTTGACACCATTTGTGACAGCAAAAGGAGTTGATGTTTCACCATTGTCCTGGACTCGAGCCTGCATGCCTTCATGGAATTGGCTGACCAAGGAAATAAATTTCCGAGGGCATCCGTACTTGGCCATGATCTTCCACAGTCCCTCTCTACTCACGGTGTCGAAGGCCTTAGTGAGGTCGACATAGGTGGAGAACAGATCAGCATTTTGCTCCTGACATTTCTCTTGCAGCTGCCTTGCAGCAAACACCATGTCAGTGGTTCCGCGCTCTTTCCGGAATCCACATTGGCTCTCAGGCAAATGACCTTGGTCAAGGTGTGCTGTGAGGCGGTTAAGTAGGATCCTGGCAAGTATCTTGCCTGCGATGGAGAGCAAGGAAATGCCCCGATGGTTATCACAGGCTTGCCGGTTCCCCTTTCGCTTGTACAAGTGAATGATAGATGCATCTTTGAAATCCTGGGGGATCGTCTCTTCTTTCCACATGAGTGAGTACAGCTGATGAAGCTTCTCAGTCAGCACAGTGCCTCCATCCTTGTAGACCTCTGCTGGTATGGAGTCTGAGCCAGGTGCTTTGCCACTGGATAGCAGACGGATTGCTTTCTGGGTCTCAAGAAGTGTTGGCGGATCGTCCAGTGCTTCGTTGGTGGGGACTTGTGGGAGACGGTCTATGGCTTCATCATTTATGGAGGAAGGGCGATTTAAGACACTGTTGAAGTGCTCAGCCCATCGTTCGAGAATGTTCTCCTTCTCGGTGATCAAGGTATTCCCATCTGCACTGAGGAGGGGGGATGATCCTGAGGATGTGGGACCATAGACTTCTTTTAAGGCATCATAGAACCTCTTCATATCGTGCCTGTCAGCATATCCCTGGATCTCATCAGCTTTGTCACTCAGCCACTTATCCTGCATCTGGCGTAACTTTTGCTGAACAGTCCTGCGGATGGCATTGTATGCATCTTTTTTTGATGTGGACTTTGGGTTGCTCAGGTGGGCTTGATGCAGACGGCGTTTCTCATCCAGAAGCTGCTTGATTTCATCACAGTTTTCATCAAACCAGTCTTTGTGCTTTCTGGTCATGGGTCCAAGGGTCTCTGAAGCTGTACTATAGATCAGCTCACGCAGGGTCCTCCAGTCAGACTCCACATTCTGGTTGTCCAGAGAGGCGGATTCCAGACGATCTTCCAGCAGCTCCACAAAGGACTGTTTGATGGTGATGCTTTTCAGCTTAGCGATGTTGAGCCGTTTTGGAGCCTTCTGGCCTTGGGGGCGTCTCTTGGGTTGGATTCGAATATTCAGCTTCGAGACTACAAGGCGATGGTCTGTCCAACACTCGGCGCCGCACATGGTCTTTGTTACACGTACATCTTGCCTATCCCTTTTCCTGACGATGACATAATCGATGAGATGCCAATGCTTTGAGCGAGGGTGCATCCATGACGTCCTGTTACGGGTAGGGAGGCAGAAAACTGTGTTGGTTATCAGCAGTTCGTGCTCTGCACAGGTCTGAAGCAAAAGCAATCCATTTGGGTTGCAGTGGCCCACACCGTGCTTTCCAATCACTCCATCCCAGGAGATGTAGTCAGAGCCAACTCTAGCATTGAAGTCCCCAAGAATGATGAGCTTGTCTGCTTTAGGGATGGCAGCAATGACAGAGTGAAGGTCCTCGTAGAACTTCGCCTTCACTTCATCCGGGTTGGTCATGGTTGGGGCGTAGGCACTGACAATGGTGAGGTGCTTCTGGCCAGATGCCAGTGGGAGTTTCATGGTCATAAGCCTATCGTTGACTCCCTTTGGGATTCCAGCTAGCTTGCTGACAAGTGCTGTTTTTACTGCAAAACCAACGCCAGCCTCACGTCGCTCTTTGCTTCCTCGTCCACTCCAGAAGAAGGTGTAACCAGGTCCCCGTTCACAGAGCTCGCCTTCGCCTGCAAGCCGAGTCTCACTCAAGGCTGCGATGTCGATGTTGTATCTGGCGAGTTCGGATGCAACTAGTGCTGTTCTCCTTTGGGGTCTGTCCGCGTTATCTCTGTCCAGGAGAGTCCTTATGTTCCAAGCACCAATGGTGAGAGGAACGATCCTTGTTTTTTTCTTTTCTTTCTCTTTGTTTCGACCGCTGATGTAGGGTCCCCGCCAGCCGCGGTATGCTGGCCAGGGTGATATGGAGCAGGCAATTTTTAGGGCACCTTTTCTAGCCCCTTCCTCATGCCAGGGAGGTGAGCAGTGCATTCCTAAAGAGGGCTGCTCAGACGCTCAGACGGCTGCCGAGCTCCATCGCTGCTCCTGTCGACGAAGAACGACCCTATGGCCTGAGCCGCCTGCGTGCAGGTCTGCGGCTGCGACTGCCAGTGTACCCACACCTGTCGTTTCGTCGCTCGCCTGTCGCCACAGGACTTGGGGGTGATGAAATGATGAAGGATGAAAGGTCATTTTGGATGACTGATGACTTGCGCGATGAGTTTGTTTAAAGTGAAGAGGAGTTGCGCAACGTCGACCTCACTCTCTCGTCCGGGTCCACCAATTTCCAGTGGCAAGACTAAGTCGAGACGACTGGAGGATGAGCACGGATGCAGTGGATGACCAAGATATCCTTTCGGTGTCTCATCTTGCTCTCTGCACTCCACAGTGTGTTGCTGTAACCGCCTTCCTCTCCGTTGAACCGATAGGTTTCTTCCGCAGATTCTGCCGGATCCAGACTTCGCATACATGGGTAGACACACCCCGGGGGCCAACTGCGTGTGGCATGCACACAGCACAGTGGAGCTAGATGGCCGTCGGTGGCTCTCCTGAGCCGACGCCCTTTTATGGATCTCCATAAGGGTGTCTAGCCACCCGCCTCACCAGTCCCAGAAGGGAGCGGTGGAAGTGCCGGTTTAGTCGTCGGCAACCCGACCCTGAACAGGTTGTACTGGATTACAGGTTACCAGTAGCAGATCTAATGACCTGACCTGACACTAAGAAACTGATGTGTACAGGTGGTGAAGGAACAGATGAAAACAGATGATGAAGGAACATGTGTTACCATGTGAACAGATTATGAACAGAATGATGTAGGAAGAGATGTAAACAGATTATATAGGAACAGATGATGTAGGGACAGATGTGAACAGATGTATTGACAGATGTGAACAGATTATATAGGAACAGATGTGAACAGATGATGTAGGGATAGATGTGACCAGGTGTACAGACGATGCAGGACTAGATGAGACAAGGTGAACAGATGATATAGGGACAGATGTGACCAGATGAACTGACAATCTAGGAACAGATGTGACCAGATGTACAGATAATGTAGGACTAGATGTGACCAGGTGAACAGATGATATCGGACAGATGTGACCAGATGAACTGACGATCTAGGAACAGTTGTGACCAGGTGTACAGATAATGTAGGACTAGATGTGACCAGGTGAACAGACGATGTTGGGACAGATGAGACAAGGTTAACAATGTAGGGACAGATGAGACAAGGTTAACAGACGATGTAGGGACAGATGTGACCAGGTGAACAGACAATGTAGGCACAGATGAGACAAGGTTAACAATGTAGGGACAGATGTGACCAGGTGAACAGACGATGTAGGGACAGATGTGACCAGGTGAACAGACGATGTTGGGACAGATGTGACCAGGTGAACAGACGATGTTGGGACAGATGTGACCAGGTGAACAGACGATGTTGGGACAGATGTGACCAGGTGAACAGACGATGTTGGGACAGATGAGACATGGTTAACATACAATGTAGGGACAGATGTGACCAGGTGAACAGACAATGTAGGGACAGATGTGACCAGGTGAACAGACGATGTAGGGACAGATGTGACCAGGTGAACAGACGATGTTGGGACAGATGTGACCAGGTGAACAGACGATGTAGGGACAGATGTGACCAGGTGAACAGACGATGTTGGGACAGATGTGACCAGGTGAACAGACAATGTAGGGACAGATGTGACCAGGTGAACAGATGGTGTATGGACAGATGTGACCAGGTGAACAGATGATGTAGGGACAGATGTGACCAGGTGAACAGACAATGTAGGGACAGATGAGACATGGTTAACATACAATGTAGGGACAGATGTGACCAGGTGAACAGACGATGTAGGGACAGATGTGACCAGGTGAACAGACAATGTAGGGACAGATGTGACCAGGTGAACAGACGATGTAGGGACAGATGTGACCAGGTGAACAGACGATGTAGGGACAGATGTGACCAGGTGAACAATGTAGGGACAGATGTGACTAGGTGAACAGACGATGTAGGACTAGATGAGGCAAGGTGAACAGATTATATAGGGACAGATGTGACCAGATGAACTGACAATCTAGGAACAGATGTAACCAGGTGTACAGATAATGTAAGACTAGATGTGACCAGGTGAACAGACAATGTTGGGACAGATGTGACCAGGTGAACAGACGATGTAGGGACAGATGTGACCAGGTGAACAGACAATGTAGGGACAGATGTGACCAGGTGAACAGACGATGTAGGGACAGATGTGACCAGGTGAACAGATGATATTGGGACAGATGTGACCAGGTGAACAATGTAGGGACAGATGTGACCAGGTGAACAGACGATGTAGGGACAGATGTGACCAGGTGGACAGACGATGTAGGGACAGATGTGACCAGGTGAACAGACGATGTAGGGACAGATGTGACCAGGTGAACAGACGTTGTAGGGACAGATGTGACCAGGTATGGGGAAAAAAATCTGAAATGTACTGAAAATGAACTGAGTCGGTCGACTACTGCAGTTCTAGTTTTTGCGCTCCCCCTGTCTGGAATTCACTTCCTGTCGGTCTTAGGACCCAGCCGACGCTCCCTGTGTTGAAATTCCCGCTAAAAACTCATCTGTTCTATGAGGCGTTTTTGTCATTCACTTCTACCGTATTAATTTGAGCGGCTTTCTGCTCATGGGTGCGTGAGTGTATGGCTGAGTGTGGTTATTCATTTTTGGGTGTGGCTGTGTGTGAATTGGCAATTGCCAGTGCACTTAGTCCAGATTCACTTAGAGAAACGTGCTTTACAAACGCTATTCGTTGCTGTTATTGTTAGTGGCTACTGCTGTTGTGTCATGCTGGTCTCCGCACCGCTGGGACCAGATTTTCGGATAACACAATCCTCATCAGTGTGGTGTGTGTGTGTGTTCCCCCCAGGTGAGGGAGGGACCAGGTGCTTGGATAACACCATCCTCATCAGTGTGGTGTGTGTGTGTGTTCCCCCCAGGTGAGGGAGGGGCCAGCAGGGGTGAGGTGAAGAAGACAGCTGTCCTCCAGCCGAGGTCCCACCTGATCCCCTACCAGAGGGTGTGGCAGGACATCGTGCGCAGCGTGTCCAAGTCCTCCCCCTCCACCATCCCCCTCACCCGCAGCCAGCTGGACCACCTCCATGTCCACACCACAGGTCTGTTGGGTGAGGGGGAGGGGGGGGGGGTGTTTGTGTGGGTGGCTGGGGGGAGTGGGTGTGTTGTCTGTGTGGGGGTGGGTGGGAGGAGTGGGGGTGTTGTCTGTGTGGGGTGGGTGTTGTCTGTGTGGGGGTGGCTGGGGGGAGTGGGGGTGTTGTCTGTGTGGGGGTGGGTGGGAGGAGTGGGGGTGTTGTCTGTGTGGGGGTGGGTGGGAGGAGTGGGGGTGTTGTCTGTGTGGGGGTGGGTGGGAGGAGTGGGGGTGTTGTCTGTGTGGGGTGGGTGTTGTCTGTGTGGGGGTGGGTGGGAGGAGTGGGGGTGTTGTCTGTGGGGGGTGGGTGTTGTCTGTGTGGGGGTGGGTGGGAGGAGTGGGGGTGTTGTCTGTGGGGGGTGGGTGTTGTCTGTGTGGGGGTGGGTGGGAGGAGTGGGGGTGTTGTCTGTGGGGGGTGGGTGTTGTGTGTGTGGGGGTGGGTGGGAGGAGTGGGGGTGTTGTCTGTGTGGGGGTGGCTGGGGGGAGTGGGGGTGTTGTCTGGGGGAGGGGGAGTGGGTGTGTTGTCTGTGTGTGGGGGAGGGGGAGTGGGTGTGTTGTCTGTGTGGGGGAGGGGGAGTGGGTGTGTTGTCTGTGTGTGTGGGGGGTGAGTGGGTGTGTTGTCGGGGTGGGGGGGGGAGTGGGTGTGTTGTGTGTGTGGGTGGGGGCGTGGATGTGTGTCCGTCTCTTGTGTGTGTGTGTGTCAATCTGTGCATGTCTGTGTTGTCTGCTTGTGTTTGCGTGCGTGTCTGTGTGTGTGTGTGTGTGAGTCTGTGTCTGTCTGTGTTGTATGCTTGTGTTTGTGTGTGTATGTGTGTGTATTATCTGTGTATGTTTGTGTTGTGTGTTTGTTTTTTGTGCGCGCGCGCGTGTGTGTGTGTCTAGGTTTTCTGCTTGTGTTGTTGTTGTGTTTTTGTGTGTGTGATTGTGTGTGTGTGTGTGTGTGTGTTTCAGTCTGTGTGTGTGTCAGTGTGTGTGTGTCAGTGTATACCTGTCTTTGTTGTCTGCTTCTGTTTGTTTTTGTGTCCCTGTATGAGTGTGTATCTTTATGTGTGTATCTACCTGTGAGTACGTGTGTATGTGTGTGTGTCTGTGTTGTCTGCTTGTGTGTGTGTGTGTGTGATGTCTGTGTGTTTGTGTGTATCGACCTGTGTGTTCTCTGTATGTGTGTGTCAGTGTGGGAGGTTGGGGCGAGGAGGTCTGTCTGTGTTGTCTGCTTGTGTGTGTGCATGTGTGTGTGCATGTGTGTGAGTGTGTTTTTTGGTTATGTTTGTGTGTGCATGTGTGTGTCTTGTCTGCTTGTGTTTGTTTTTGCGTGTGTGTGTGTTGTCTGTGTGTGTGTGTCTTTGTTGTCTGCTTGTGTGTGTGTGTGTGATTGTGTGCGAGTCTGTGTGTGTTTGCTTATGATTGTGTGTGCATGTACGTGTGTGTTGTCTGTGTATATCTGTGTTGTCTGTTTGTGTTTGTTTGTGTGTGTGTGTGTGCTGTCTCTGTGTGTGTGTGTGTGTGTGTGTGTGTGTTGTCTCCTTGTGTTTGTTTTTGTTTGTGTGAATCTCTTTGTGTGTCTGTCTGTCTGTGTTGTCCGCTTGTATGTGTTGTGTGTGTGTGTGTGTGTGTGTGTGTGTGCATGTCTGTGTGTGAGTGTCTCCACAAGACGCTGTACTGTTCAGCATCATCCTGAAGGATGGCCACACTTTGTAGTCCCCAAGGCAAAACATCATCACCAGAGAGATGGGATGTTTGCTGATATAATTTACACTACAAACCAAGTTTTGCTGCTGTCGTGCATGCTGAAGGGCATTCTGGGCACATCATATCATCATCACAAAGTTAGAAGTTAGAAAAAAACTTTCCGTAACTTTGTGAAGTTATTGGTCCTTGCTGTCTATCGATATAACTAGACATGAAAGAAGTATGCTTTTTATAAAACAAACACGAAAAGTGATTTAAATTTTTTTTTTTTTTATACATATTTATATACACTGTCAGGAGTACTGTTGAATCAATTTGTTAAGTTGCTGTTTTGGATTTTCCAACTGATAATGATATTTAGGAAATAATGATGTAAGAGTGAAGAGGGATAGCCAGTTATACTGGTGAATGAATTATCCTTGGTTTTGTAAAGTTTATTATAACTTACATCAATCAAAACAGGGGCTATGCCCAGTTACACCAATCCTAAATTATCCTAGGTTTTGTAAAGATTATCGTAACTTAGGTCAGTCCAGAAAGAGGTACCTCCTTTAATGATAGAGTAAACCACCGATTTGTACAGAGAAAGGGACAAACAAAGAACATTCATGGGCACCCTGTCTTGACTGAGCACAGAACTTAGGAAAAGATGTACAGCGTTTTTGCAGCAGTTTATTAGTGAAATGGCTCACACACACACACACACACACACACACACACACATGTGGAGTGATGGCCTAGAGGTAACGCAGTCCGCCTAGGAAGCGGGAGAATCTGAGCGCACTGGTTCAAATCACGGCTCAGCCACGGATATTTTCTCCCCCTCCACTAGACCTTGAGTGGTGGTCTGGACGCTAGTCATTCAGATGAGACGATAAACCGAGGTCCTGTGTGCAGCATGCACTTAGCGCACGTAAAAGAACCCACGGCAATCAAAGGGTTGTTCTTGGCAAAATTCTGTAGAAAAATCCGCTTCGATAGGAAAAATAAATAAAACTGCACGCAGGAAAAAATACAGACAAAAAAAAAGGGGTGGCGCTATAGTGTAGTGATGCGCTCTCCCTGGGGAGAGCAGCCCGAATTTCACACAGAGAAATCTGTTGTGATAAAACAAAATAGAAAATAATAATGATGTGTGTGATGGTGTTGGCATACAGAAGCCCAGGAGGAGGGTGATGACAGTGACGGGGGGGAGCCAGGGACGGTGGTCCTCTTCACCTGTGGCCACCACTTCACCCAGGTGGCCTTCACCCAGGTTGTCTTGGCAACGTCCTTGCAGCAACTGGGGTCAGGGTCAGGGTCAGGGTCATTGTCCCTGGTCGGGGGGAGCTGTAAGCTTCCGGCCACGGCCTCTCTCCTTCAGCAGTACTACAGTCGATCAGGCCTGTTGCCTTTGGCGTGCCCCAAGTGTGTGCTGAACGTTTTGACGGCACTGTGATCCTTTGGGACTGCTCACATCGGTATTGAACTGTGTGCAAGAAGTGCGTATCATGAGGAGAGTTCGCTGAGTGTGTGTGTGTGTTATCTGCAGGCAGAGTGTGTGTGTGTGAAATGCAGAATAAAATGTGAAACCTGTGTGCATTATGTACAGGTCATGCTATTGAGTTTGCAGTATTAAAGTGCGCAAGGACTGTGTATCGTCGGGAGAAGTTGCAAATAAAATGAGCCGTGTGTGTGTTAAGAACAAGAATGTGCTATATGCAGGATGACATGTGAAACCTGTGTGTATTTTGTACACATTATTGCAGGATATTTATTGATGTATGGAAGATGTAATGAAGTTTGCAGAATATATATTGAAATGTGAGAGTGTGGAAGATGTGTTGATATTTGTACATAGTGTGTACTGTAAATGTTCAAGATGGTGCATATTATGTGTAGAATGTTTTAAAGAAGTTCTGTGTACATGTTCTGGTAACAGTGTGTCCAGTGGAGAAGAGGGGAGAGGTGTGCACTGAAATGTGGGGGAAAACTGCATGCAGAACTGTGATGAGAACTGTGTGTTAAAATGTGGGGGAACTGTGTACTGAAATTTGGAGAGGTGTGCACTGAAATGTGGGGGAAATATGTACTGAAATATGGAGAGGTGTGCACTGAAATGTTGGGAGAAATGTGTACTGAAATATGGAGAGGTGTGCACTGAAATGTTGGGAGAATTGTGTACTGAAATGTGGAGAGGTGTGCACTGAAATGTGGGGGAAATATGTACTGAAATATGGAGAGGTGTGCACTGAAATGTGGGGGAAATATGTACTGAAATACGGAGAGGTGTGCACTGAAATGTGGGGAGAATTGTGTACTGAAATGTGGAGAGGTGTGCACTGAAATGTGGGGGAAATGTGTACTGAAATGTGGAGAGGTGTGCACTGAAATGTTGGGAGAATTGTGTACTGAAATGTGGAGAGGTGTGCACTGAAATGTGGGGAGAAGTGTGTACTGAAATACGGAGAGGTGTGCACTGAAATGTTGGGAGAAATGTGTACTGAAATATGGAGAGGTGTGCATTGAAATGTTGGGAGAATTGTGTACTGAAATGTGGAGAGGTGTGCACTGAAATGAGGGGAGAAGTGTGTACTGAAATACGGAGAGGTGTGCACTGAAATGAGGGGAGAAATGTGTACTGAAATGTGGAGAGGTGTGCACTGAAATGTTGGGGGAAATGTGTACTGAAATGTGGGGGAAGTGTATACTGAAATGTGGAGAGGTGTGCACTGAAACGTGGGGGTAGTGTGTACTGAAATATGGAGAAGTGTGCACTGAAATATCAGGAGAAATGTGTACTGAAATGTGGAGAGGTGTGCACAGAAATGTGTACTGAAATATGGAGAGGTGTGCACTGAAATGTGGGGAGAAATGTGTACTGAAATGAGGAGAGGTGTGCACTGAAATGTGGGGGGAAATGTGTACTGAAATGAGGAGAGGTGTGCACTGAAATGTTAGGAGAAATGTATACTGAAATGTGGAGAGGTGTGCACAGAAATGTGGGGGGAAATGTGTTCTGAAATGTGGAGAGGTGTGCACTGAAATGTGGGGGGAAATGTGTACTGAAATACGGAGAGGTGTGCACTGAAATGTGGGGGAAGTGTGCACTGAAATATGGAGAGGTGTGCACTGAAATTGGGGGGACTGTGTACTAAAATGTGGAGAGAAGTGTGTGTTGAAATGTGTTGGGTACTGTGTTGAAATCTGAGAACTGTGTGTTGAAATGTGATACCTACATTGAAATGTTTTGGAAACTGTGGTATTGACATGTGTTGGGAACTGTGTGTTGAAATGTGATCACTGTGTTGAAATGTGAGAACAATACTCTGAAATGTGGGACGAAGTTTGTACCGAAGCATGCTTCATATTATTGTCATGTTCAGACTGCGCTGTATCTGAAATGACATTTCTTATTGTGGGGACTGGAACACTGCACTGTGACAGAGAAAAAGGGATACACAGAGAAACGTGTAGTGAACTGTACAGACGTGTGTATTGAAACGTGTAGTGAACTGTACAGACGTGTGTATTGAAACGTGTAGTGAACTGTACAGACGTGTGTATTGAAATGTGCCGAAGCTACAGTGAAGTGCCCGTGTTGCAGTCTATTACAAAGTGAGATAATTTGAAACACACCGAAAGAGATTCGGAATGCTTCGTGAGGTATGTGATTACATGTACAGATGTATTGATATGTACAGAATATGTGTTGATATAAACGATGTGTAATTTATGATTTTGATATGCAGACTGTTTGGGACAATGCAAATTGTTGTTGAGAGCCCTAATGGCTTTGATGGTCATCAATGCTTAGTCGTAAACCCCTTAGTCAAAGGTGAAGTAAATGAAGTGGAAAAAGGGAGAATTGATATTGGTGGGTGAGGCTACTTTCACAAGTTTGAGAGCTCAGATATATGATGTTACAGATGATCCTGTTCGAGTCTACAGAGAACTTTAACCTCTTGAACAGAGAATGCTTTGACGGATTCACTCGTGTGGTCATGCTGTCTGGTGTTGACAAAATCACGCAGCTTGCTGATATCCTGTCAACTTCCTCCAGTGCTCATCAGATCTTGTGCCGGAGTATGTGTTGTCCAGTTATTGTGTGGGTCTGCTTTCATTGTTCAAGTGATCAGGCAAGAGTTGTCCAACACTGAGTGATCAGGCAAGAGTTGTCCAGCACTGTGTGATCAGGCAAGAGTTGTCCAACACTGAGTGATCAGGCAAGAGTTGTCCAACACTGAGTGACCAGGCAAGAGTTGTCCAACAGTGAGTGACCAGGCAAGAGTTACGCTGCACTGAATGATCGGACAAGGGTTGTCCTGCATTGAGTGACCAGGCAAGAGTTGTCCAACAGTGAGTGATCAGGCAAGAGTTACGCTGCACTGAATGATCGGACAAGGGTTGTCCTGCATTGAGTGATCAGGCAAGAGTTGTCCAACAGTGAGTGACCAGGCAAGAGTTGTCCAACAGTGAGTGATTCAAGGCAAGAGTTGTCCACACTGAGTGATCAGGCAAGAGTTGTCCAACACTGAGTGATCAGGCAAGAGTTGTCCAAACACTGTGTGATCAGGGCAAGAGTTGTCCAACAGTGAGTTGACCAGGCAAGAGTTTGTCAAACACTGAGTGATCCAGGCAAGAGTTGTCCTGCCACTGAGTGATCAGGCCAAGAGTTGTCCAGGCACTGTGTGATCAGGCATGAGTTGTCCAACAGGTGATGTGATCAGGCAAGAGTTGTCCAGCACTGTGTGCATCAGGCAAGAGGTTGTCCAACAGTGAGTGATCAGGCAAGAGTTGTCCAACACTGAGTGATCAGGACAAGAGATGACCAACAGTGCGCTGACCTCCGCGCGGCAACCAACGAGTTGTCCAAACACTGAGTGATCAGGCAAAGAGTTTGTCCAACACTTAGTGATCAGGCAAAGAGTTGTCCAAACACTTAGTGATCAGGCAAGAGTTGTCCAACACTGAGTGATCAGGCAAGAGTTCGTCCGTGCACTGAGTGATCAGGCAAGAGTTGTCCAACCGTGAGTGCCCAGGCAAGAGTTGTCCAACAGTGGTGATCAGGCAAGAGTTTGTCCAACACTGAGTGACCAGGCAAGAGTTTGTCGTGCACTGAGTGATCAGGCAAGAGTTTGTCCCACACTGAGTGACCAGGCAAGAGTTGGTCCAACACTGAGTGACCAGGCAAGAGTTGTCCTGCACTGAGTGATCAGGCAAGAGTTGTCCAACAGTGAGTGATCAGGCAAGAGTTGTCCAACACTGAGTGATCAGGCAAGAGTTGTCCAACACTGAGTGATCAGGCAAGAGTTGTCCAACAGTGAGTGATCAGGCAAGAGTTGTCCAACAGTGAGTGATCAGGCAAGAGTTGTCCAACAGTGAGTGACCAGGCAAGAGTTGTCCTGCACTGAGTGATCAGGCAAGAGTTGTCCAACACTGAGTGATCAGGCAAGAGTTGTCCAACAGTGAGTGATCAGGCAAGAGTTACGCTGCACTGAATGATCGGACAAGGGTTGTCCTGCATTGAGTGATCAGGCAAGGGTTGTCCTGCATTGAGTGAGCAACGTCAGGCCCGGTTAGTACTTGGATTGGTGACCGCCGGGGAACACCGGGTGCTGTTGGCAACCTTTTTCTCAAGGCCTAACCTCGTTGGGTTACGCTGCTGGTCAGGCATCTGCTTGGCAGATGTGGTGTAGCGTATATGGATTTGTCCGAACGCAGTGACGCCTCCTTGAGCTACTGAAACTGAAACTGAGTGATCAGGCAAGGGTTATCCTGCACCGCTTCAGTGACCTGGTATTTGCCGCAGTTTGCTTGATTGTGGACAGTCTCATCTTTTCTCTTCCCTGTTGTCGTTGGCATTGTGACATGTCAGTTCAGTCAGTGTGACATGTCAGTTCAGTCAGTGTGACATGTCACTTCCTGCACCCCTTCCTGCACCCTGTGAGGTGCGTGAGGACAGCCAGGACTGCCCATCCAGGGCATCTCTCAGCCAATCTGTTATCACTGTCCCCCCCACCAACTAACCATTGGCAGGTTCATCCAGAAGAGGTCTTTGCTGGCCTCCCATCACAGTCTGTTGGCTCAGAGACTGCTGCACTCTTGACAGGATTTCCGAGCTAAATGGGACCTCAAGGCATCTTAGGGATGAGGTTTAAAATGCTGTCTGACATGCTGCCTTTGAGTTTTGGCACACCCTCCATGTGGTTGTCCCTGGAACCCTTGACCCTGTCAAAAGACATGGAGACAGTGTGGCCACCCTCTGAACCTCTGCCATGAGGTATTTCAGCATCATGGTCATTCTGTCTGAACCTCTGCCATGAGGTATTTCAGCATCATGGTCACTCTCTAAACCTCTGCCATGAGGTATTTCAGCATTGGTCACCCTCTAAACCTCTGCCATGAGGTATTTCAGCATTGGTCACTCTCTAAACCTCTGCCATGAGGTATTTCACATCATGGTCATTGTGTCTGAACCTCTGCTGTGAGGTATTTCAGCATCATGGTCATTGTGTCTGAACCTCTGCCCTGAGGTATTTCAGCATCGTGGTCACTCTCTAAACCTCTGCCATGAGGTATTTCAGCATCATGGTCATTGTGTCTGAACCTCTGCCATGAGGTATTTCAGCATCATGGTCATTGTGTCTGAACCTCTGCCATGAGGTATTTCAGCATCGTGGTCACTCTAAACCTCTGCCATGAGGTATTTCAAGGCAAAAGCTCGCCAACAATTTTCAGCAAAGATGGGGGAGTTCATACAGTCTGTTTAAATGTACGTACCATGTCAAACAAGGCCTATTGATTTGCACACCAATAGGTTTTGTTTGCATCATTTTGACATGGTACAGTTTATATTAGACTCCCTGTTTTGTGAAATATACCCTGTCAAACTGATGCAAACCAGGCCATTTAGTTTGCAGACTGACTAGGCCTTGTTTGTATCAGTTTGACATGGTACAGTATGCAGCACCATGTTGCCCTTTGATGGAGTGCATGCTGGTGGTGGTGGTTTCATTTCCATGACTTGTACAGTGTAGGTGAGCTTTTGGCAGGCCCCATTACCCATGGTGGTTTTGTCCCATGTTGTGTACACTGCCTTTTCATGGAGCAAATGGAACACTGAATGGATGTGGATTATCTTATTAGAATTTCAACACGCATACACACAAATTACTGCGGGGGAAGAACCACCATTTCACAAAGTTGGAGATAAGTCCAACTTTACAATTTGGTCATTCCTTCCCGTAGTAAAATCAATTTCAAACCCTATGCAGTCAGTCAAGGCAAACCTTTTGTTTGGCAAGAATTTTATTACACAAGCAGTGTTCATTCATCCCCTCTGCCAAGTGTATTCAAGGATTTCTATCTTGTCACCATATATAATATAACAATCTGCACAAGTGCACCCCATGTCATGCAAGCATTAAATGCATAGGTTTCTGTAACTGTGCACATGTTCACATCAAGTGGTACCTGTATGAAACAGACCTGTTTACCCATACGACTGAACAGCAGTCCAGTTTGACCAATGACCAATGAACAAAGCCTAAGTACATTTGGTTATGTTGCTGGTCAGGCATCTGCTTAGCAGATGTGGTGCAGCATATATGGATTTTCAAGAACATTGACACCTCTTTGAGCAACAAGAGTTCACTTCTTTTGCTCCTGGAGACTGCAGTTTTGAAATGACAAACGTGCCAAAGCAGAACAAAAACTGGCGCCGCTATCACAGAATTTTCCCCCCAATTACTGCACCGAGTCAAGAATTAGAACCGGGGGGGGGGGGGGGAAGTGCAGGAAATACTGCCCCCTGTATTGACAAGGCAAGTTCAACAACGTGCACCATTGCTCAATGAAAATATGCGACTCTCTACAACTATAATGAAAATACAGAATCTTTTTGAAAAATTTGGTGGTAGAGGACATATTGAATTTCGAGGGTAAACAGGTCTGTTGAAAAATGAGCACTGTACCATTTCATATGCATGTGCACATTAACACAAGTACATGTGGTTGTGCACACATCAACATGCACAACCATATGTACAAGTTACAGAAACCTATGCATACATGTATGCAATTCAATTATGTATGTACTTGTCTGCCCCTGTTTCCATTTGCAAGTGAGCACATGTGTACACATCTGATTTTGCACATGCCTGTCTGCACACAGTGTACAGGCATGACCATACACACAAGGATGTGTGTTCTTGCATTCGGACATAAATGAGGCTCCCTGCTCATCATCATCCAGCAAATCAGTTCTCTACTGATAGCACCTGCTACCATATACATGTTGTACCTGTTCAAAAGTTAAGTCCATTTACAAGAGGAAACTTTCAGACTTACACAAGTGAATCCTTCCCAAAGTGTAACTACAGCACAGCAAGCAAGGACTTTGAGACTTGATAGCTCCATGGTGTAACACTGGTGTGTACTTGATGAACTGAGGGGCAGACTTCATGGCTGTCCACTACACATGTCAACCAGCTCACATTTTGTTGACAGTTAGGGGGGTGAAAGAAACAAAACATTTTGATTTATCTAAAGATGAATTATACCCTGTCCTGAAACAGCACACCAACGTGTGACTACTGCTGACGGGAACAGTAGCTGGATTAGTATGTAAAAGGTCTGTGGACATACAGGTCCTGTTTTATCA
The DNA here is from genome assembly GCF_041734735.1 of Babylonia areolata. Classification (NCBI taxonomy): domain Eukaryota; kingdom Metazoa; phylum Mollusca; class Gastropoda; order Neogastropoda; family Buccinidae; genus Babylonia; species Babylonia areolata. Next base: position 5,895,504 of record NC_134900.1, on the reverse strand, counting down.
ATGTTTCTAATTTTGTAATAAAATTACATCTTTTTATGTTTTGACTATAAAAATGTTCAATCAATAAGGAAAGCCCAACATTAACAGCTTTTAAAATGCGCTATAAATGTTATATACATAAAATTGAAAACTATTAGCATTACATAGCCACAGTTTTTACTTTGGATCAGTCAGTCAAAATTAAAAGCTTCAGTCTCTTCTTTTTTCTTGCCTTTTTTTTCAGCAAAACTAAGAGTTTGACAGTTAATAGAATTATGTTCTGTATAAACATATCAGTGAAATTGTCCAGTGTTCCAGATTAGTCCCCTGGTCTGTTCCAATGTTTCACATGACAGGGTTTTTTTTTTTTTTTTTTTTAAGAGGGGGTGGGAAGCATGGGGGTTGTTTCGTAACGAGTAAATCAAATATATCATGTCTATACTTTGCTAACTTCATTTAAATGAAATTTGATGATGCTGCACTGTTATGTTGACTATAAATGTGGAAGGTGTTTAACTTTATGCAAATAATCTGGAAAATGTTTATGATTTGGGAACACTTATTTTATTCTACATTTCTGTATGGGTGTGTGTGGTAGAAAGAACACCACTGTGCTGCAGAGCAGTGCTTAACTCTCTCCATACGAAAGACGACGTTAACAGCGTTTCACCCCAATTACCATCATCAAAATATTGCAGGCGGAAGGCTCTAATACTGAAGAGGTGAATGTTGACAAAGAATACCACAGTTCTGACGACGGAAGCTAAAGGTTGGGTCATTCAGACACCCACCGGACATCCGAGGGGTCTGTGTAGAGGAGAAGAGAGGACTGGCCGTACTGAGTGAGTTAAAATGTGTAATGCTCTAACAGCATCAGTGGTAGCAACACATTAAAAAAACTAAAAAAAAAACGCATCAAGCCGTTTACCAAGTCAACAATCACCAAAGCCTTAAATATTGCCCCCTGTTCATCAAGTACACAGCATTACAGTGTCTGGACCATCAGAAGTCTCCAGTGTAGAAAAATAACATCCCATCAGATAACGGGTATGGAACACCAGGGTCAGTATCACAGTGTGTAGAGGGTGCCTGGACAAAGCTGTGAACTGGCCACTGCTGGGACCAGTGGCCATCAGTAAACCCTCCCTCCCTTCTGCTGGAGTGAGAGAGACCAGGCCCCTCCACCCCCTCCCCCACGTGTTGACAGAGCCCACGTGTCACAGGGTGAGTGTTATCACAACACACACAGCCACACTGGGATTCCTTTCTGTCCAGTTTCCTAGTGCTGACACACAGTCTGGACATGTATCTCTTTAACCATGAACACTAAAAAAAATAACATGTTGGTTCTGGAATAAAGAACAGGCATTGTACATGTCACAACACACAGCCATAATGGGATTCCTTTTTGTCCACTTTCCTAGTGCTGACACACTGTGAAAGAGATTTCAGTCTGGACATGTATCTCTTGACCATAAGCAATAAGAAGTGACATGGAATAAAGAACGGACATTGTACATGTCACAACACACAGCCATGTTGGGATTCCTTCCACCAGCTGTTCCGTACAGCTCAGTGCACACAGTGGTGCTGCAACCCAGTGGTCGTGGGTCTGACTGGCACACATGTTGACATGTATGGACCACTTTTTTTTTTTTTTTCATCCACCTCCATTAGACCCTCAGTGCCAGTCTTTTGGATGATACAATAAACCGAGGCAACGTGTGCCGCTGTCACATACCACACATGGCCTTGTGGTCAGACAATGAACCGAGGCAACGTGTGCCGCTGTCACATACCACACATGGCCTTGTGGTCAGAGACAATGAACCGAGGCAACGTGTGCAGCCGTCACATACCACACATGGCCTTGTGGTCAGAGACAATGAACCGAGGCAACGTGTGCCGCTGTCACATACCACACATGGCCTTGTGGTCAGACAATGAACCGAGGCAACGTGTGCCGCTGTCACATACCACACATGGCCTTGTGGTCAGACAATGAACCGAGGCAACGTGTGCCGCCGTCACATACCACACATGGCCTTGTGGTCAGACAATGAACCGAGGCAACGTGTGCCGCCGTCACATACCACACATGGCCTTGTGGTCAGACAATGAACCGAGGCAACGTGTGCCGCCGTCACATACCACACATGGCCTTGTGGTCAGACAATGAACCGAGGCAACGTGTGCCGCTGTCACATACCACACATGGCCTTGTGGTCATTCTCCTGACCGGGAACTCACTGTCCATGTCTTGGTGTCCCATGACATACTGACCCACATTTCTACCCCCACTTTCACTGGCCCCGCAGTGCTGGTCTTTCTGATCAGACAATAAACTGAGGTCCCGTGTGCAGCTTGTACTTAGCACTTGTAACACTACCCACACCAATAAAAGGGTTGTCCCTGGCAAAATTCTGTGGAAAAAAAAATCTATTTTATAGGAAGATGCATGCACTTGAAGACAGAAACATAATGAATATGGGTGGTGCTGTACTGTTAACAACGCGCTCTTCCTTGGGAGAGCAGCAGGAATCCCACTTAAAGAAATGGATTGTGACAAAAATAATACAATACAATACAATACAATATACTGTCGATGATTGTTGCATCCACTAATCTGCACAAAAAACTTGTTGGGATCATTTTTATCCCCTGTGGCACAAGCAGCATGTTTTACAGGGGACTGTACTCTGGTCACTAGTCCTCCCAAAGGCAGAAATGCTCCAGATACACTTCCAGACTGTGTGGCAACCAAGACATTTTACCTGGCCCAACACCCATACACATAGGGAAATGAAATGCTGCTGCAGTTGTGTTTGGACTTCACTGCTCTTTCCAGGCTAACATCCATTTTACAGAAACATGTCCCTGTTGACAGTACCCCCGATATACAGACAACACCATATGTCTACACCGTACAGTGCAGGCAATGCATTGCATTCAGTACAACACAACATCTCCATACTTCTAAACATAAACATGTACAGAGTATGTCATCAGATATCCAGCTGGAATATTTCAGTTTTCTGAGTAGCACTGCAAAAAAAAACCCAAACTAATAGTATATCAGTTATCCACCTGGAGTATTACATATTCCGAGTTGTATTACAATTACTAATCTTACGAACACAAGCAGATTTCTCATTTCTTCAGTATTACCAAATATCATGTGCAAAAAAGTAATCAGCACTAGCATGGATGTTCTTTTTCTTCAGCTTCCTGCCATAATTTGTGTTGACTAACTATCCAGGTGCCAGTTGCATTGCTTGGTTCTAACTTTTTGACAGTTACACGTGACTAAATGCCTACATTGACCGAACTACGCCATTGGTCAGTTCCATACTACACACAGTTAGTAGCGGGTCATGACCATACTAGGCTCTTCCGTCCAAGCAATGCAACTGGCGCCAGTTCTCTAGCACCAAAACACTGTCAAGGAGATTAGATTTCAATTCTGACATATATCCCTTTATCATGAACGCCGACAAAAACCACAACAATAAACACATCAGTCTGTTCTGGAATAAAGAGCGGGCATTATGCATGTCTGTTCTACGGAATACCACACAACGGACTGGTCAACACAAGCAGAGAGGGCTAACTCCATCACACACACACATTTCACCATATGCTCTAACATGAAAACAAGCAACAGAATCAAGGCAATGACAGAACTCTACCCGATAAGCCATAGAGCCAATCAAGGCAATGACAGAACTCTACCCGATAAGCCATAGAGCCATAGTTATCCATCCAGCAGTACTCATCTACAGGAGCTGGAAGACTGAAACACACAACTGTATATGTGGGACACTTACTCACACAACCCTCAACAACTCAAAATGTGTGCATAACAATAATGCACACACACTCACACACGTGCACTCACACACATTACATGGGTGGCGTTGTACAATGTCAACACCTCTCCCCAGGAAAAGCAACCCGAATTCAACACTGAAGAATCTGTTCTGACAAAAAGGTAACACACGCACACGCACACGCACACACACACACACACATATATATATATATATATATATACACGCGCGCGCGCGCGCGCGCGCATAATCCCATGAGCCCTTCCAAACCTCCACATACACACAGGGAAGTGTATCCACTGAGACAACATCAACACCATCAACCAACGCTCACGTAGCTGAAGTTCTTTCCATTCCCAGCAGGGCATAGATGTGCTTCAAAGGAAGAAGAAGGGAAAAAAAAGACAGCCATCTTATCAAATGGACATATAGGCTTAAAACGGCAAGATCAAAAGCTGCCTATCCACAAAAAAAAACAAACAAGCAAAAACCGAATCACCTCTCTTCTGCCAGCACACTACATCGAACCCTCATTACGTCTTTTTTTCTGCACACAGCCCAGCACGTGACGAACGTCAATAATTTCCGTGCATTTCTTTTCTAAGCTGACATTTTGGGGATGAGAACTCGACATAACGCAAGGTAAGACAGATCGAGGACCCGGTTCGCATTCGTTATTTGTAATGCCTTCTGCTTCCAATACCATCCTTCCCCTTCCATCCCCG
>NC_134900.1:5855970-5888470 GCF_041734735.1 Babylonia areolata | reverse complement strand
CCATTTACCCCCCCCCCCCCCGCCCCCACCTCCCTCCCACAAGCTAATGGCAGCTGGGTCCTATCATACAAACCGAGGTGTTTACAGCCCAGTCGACCACAAAGGCCGTCGCCGGGAACAGACGGAGCTGACAACGAGAAACATTTTACGTTCGAGCTAAAACAGTTTATGTACATGGGACACCGTAACAGATAGATAAACACCCCCGCACTGACACTGAAGTACCTACACATACCCATACCCACACCCACACTCCCACCCAAACACACACACACACACACACACACACACACGACACCCACACACGTGCGCTTACTTGACACGAGGAAACAGACTGACACGGCAGGCATAACCACACAGGCTCAATGGGGTTAACAGGCACATCCTTAACCCTTGACGTGACGATCTGGAAACAGCAAGGCAGCCGGAAGCGCGGACACTGCAAACTGGTGGCATGTCTGGCATGTATCGAAGACTTCACTGGTGGAGATCCGGTTGTTTTTTTTCACGCAGAGGCGCGCGGCTACAGGTGTAGGCAGTATCACTGGCAGACCCGCTACATTATGTACTCAGCATGGAACAGTCACACACGGATCACTCTACACACGTCTGGTCACAAGATAACATATACAATGAAAGAAATCACAGCAACAGATTGAAACCCTCCGAACAAACCCCAGGGACCATCTCACACACATAAAAAGGCGTATAAATTATACATCACATTAGGCAAGGGAGGAAAAAAACCACCCCCACCACCCCCACCACGCACTGAGAGATACTCTACAACCACATCATCACTTCACTTCAACCAAGACAGACCCCAGAGTGCCAAACATCCCCGACGGAACATTGCCATCAGACAAGACAGGCCTATGACTCTACACACTCTCACCCTGCAGACGATTGGCCAAAAGGCGGGGAATTCCTTTTGAACCAGGAAATTGACCACAGACAATGAAATCATCACAACTATTGGCAAGGTGGTGTTTCATCAGCAACACGGCATTATGCACTGATAACAATCATTCAACAACCCAAACAAGTCATACAAAAAACAAACAAACAAACAAATAAAATTTTAAAAAAAGGACGGGTTATACTTCTGGTACCCCTCTGTCTAATGTGGGCTGACTATTATCAAATAAAAGGCTTGATAAAAATATCAGATTTTACTGACAAAAAAAAAAGAAAAAAAAGAAAAAAGAAAAGAAGTGGATGCTCCGATCAGGACAGCACAAGCGTGCGGTTGAAGTGGAACACTAACCTGTGTCCCTCACTGTGAATCAACCACTCGGCGAATCAACGTGTGCCTCTTCCACTGTCCACGGAAGTAAAACCAGAATACTCACTGAACAGTGTGGAAACAGAAAGCTACATGGAGATATGTAAAACCCACGGGTACCAGTATGACTCGCACACTCGGCTAAAAACAACAAAACAACAACAACACACACGTATTATACTTACACATGACGTACAGATCTACCCATCAGAGACAAGAGAGTGGGGGAAGGTGGTGCGGGGATGGGGGCGGGGGCGGGGTGACGGGGTGGCGGGGCTAGGATTGTTCAAACTCCGAAAAGGCCAACATATATATGGGCAATGATCAGTTGGCATTGATTGATCTGCAAGGGAACGTAGCGGGAGGGGGGAGGGGGAGGGGGAGGGGCGGGGTGATGCTATGGTTTAAAATTGGTCTGGGGAGAGCCCACTGTCTATTAGCTTGGAAAAAAAAGAATTAGAACAAGACGACGACGACGACGACGAAGAAGAAGAAGAAGAAGAGAGCCTTACACAGTGTGAATCATTGAACACTGTACGCGGTATGAATGAATGGACGTCAGGCCCACACCACACAGTGTGAGTCGTGACTAGCAAGGATACAGGCCACTTTCAGGGCTTTTTCTCACCCTGTCTCTCCCCCCTCCCCCTGTTCATGCTGTCTCCCCTACCTACACCCCCCCCCCTTCTGTGGTAGCTGCATTGGCTCAGCCCCATCCCCTACTCCCAACTAACCCCCCCACCCTCCACCCCACCCCACCCCGCTTCAACTCTCCCTGCTGCTGCTGTCCCCATCACACAGTGCTAACAGGCTGCTGACGGGGATGAAAGACACACAGATCGATCCGCAATTAGCTCTCCGGTCATCATTCCAGGCCTGGGGCCCCCCCGCCACTGATGCAAGTGGCCAGGACTCCATCCACCCTTTAGTTTTGTGGGCCTCCTCACTTTTCTCACTCTTCTTCTTCTTCTTCTCTCTCTCTCTCTCTCTCTCTCTCTCTCTCTCTCTCTCTCTGTTCCCAGCCTGGGTCCTGTGGGTCTCTCTCTCTCTCTCTCTCTCTCTCTCCATCACCGCCACCTCTTCAACACGCAGCTACCCTTGTAGGCCCGCGGGGTACACCATGTAAACTGTGCGAGAAGAGACAGGGGGACAGGGTGGGAGAGAGAGAGAGAGAGAGAGAGAGAAGTGTTGAAAAGTCACAGAGAGAGAGAGAGGTTGAAAAGTCACAAAGAGAAAGAGAGGGAGAGAGAGAGAGAGAGGGAGAGAGGTTGAAAAGTCACAGAGAGAAAGAGAGAGAGAGAGGGAGAGAGAGAGAAGTGTTGAAAAGTCACAGAGAGAGAGGGAGAGAGAGAGAAGTGTTGAAAAGTCACAGAGAGAGAGAGAGAGAGGGAGGGAGAGAGAGAGAAGTGTTGAAAAGTCACAGAGAGAGAGGGAGAGAGAGAGAAGTGTTGAAAAGTCACAGAGAGAGAGGGAGAGAGAGAGAAGTGTCGAAAAGTCACACACAGAGAGAGAGGGAGAGAGAGAGAAGTGTTGAAAAGTCACAGAGAGAGAGGGAGAGAGAGAGAAGTGTTGAAAAGTCACACAGAGAGAGAGAGGAAGGGAGAGAGAGAAGTGTTGAAAAGTCACAGAGAGAGAGGGAGAGAGAGAGAAGTGTTGAAAAGTCACAGAGAGAGAGAGAGAGGGAGGGAGAGAGAGAAGTGTTGAAAAGTCACAGAGAGAGAGAGAGAGGGAGGGAGAGAGAGAGAAGTGTTGAAAAGTCACAGAGAGAGAGAGAGGGAGAGAGAGAGAGAAGTGTTGAAAAGTCACAGAGAGAGAGAGGGAGGGAGGGAGAGAGAGAGAAGTGTTGAAAAGTCACAGAGAGAAAGAGAGAGGGAGAGAGAGAGAGAAGTGCTGAAAAGTCACAGAGAGAGAGGGAGGGAGAGAGAGTGTTGAAAAGTCACAGAGAGAAAGAGAGGGAGAGAGAGAGAAATAAGGGTTGAAAACACAGAGAGAGAGAAAGAGAGAGAGAGAGAGAGAGAGAGAGAGAGAGAGAGATTTCCTTGCACTTCAGTTTGTTCAGAGACATATAAAATTTTCAATTATTTACCCCCACTTTGTTTCTAAAAAACAATCGTCAAACTAACATACCTAATTCGTTACCAACAACAACAAAAAAAACAATGGATTAAACAACAATAAAATGCAGCAGTTATATCCATGTAGGTATACAAGGAACAGAACTTCATGTCAATACATCCTTTGCTACCGAGAGGGAAAAAAAACAAAAAAAAAGCTTTCCGTGAGTCAAGACAAGCAGTTTCTCTGTTCGTCTTCCTCCTGTGTTCGTGGCCCTCTGTTTCCACGTTGACTATTCTGAACAAGCCGTTTATTGCTCCACATCTTTTTCACCTATCAATCGGCCGCTCATACTCCGATTAGGGGAAAACCACTAAGTGTGAAAAAAGGATAAATACAAAACAAATCAAATCGAATTATAGTGCTCAGAGCCTCGCTGACCACCAGGGCCATCTCAAGGCTCTCGCCACGTTATTGCCTACTACAAGTCAAGGGTAAAAAAAAAAAAAAAATTGCAATATAAACTAGTCACCGCTTTAAGCTTTCCACTCAAAGATTGAAAAACCTTCCATAGTTTAAAAGCTTCAAATATCATTAAAAATGTTCACTTCTTTCAAGGAGTCCATCAGCGTCCACGGAGGGACATCACGAAACAAAGTCTTCAGAGAAACCGCCGTGTAATGTCTGTGTCTATCGTCTACAAAACATTACTGGAAAACTAGATAGATCTTGAACATACCAACAACAACAAAAATCGTTTTCTGCTTTTGCAGCACAGTCACAAATACCCGACCTTTCCCAAAACTTGTCGGCCTATACCGGAAGAAAAGAATAAGACTTGTCCAAGACACAAACGGCCAACCACTTTACGAAGACGTAGGCTAAATCGTAGCCATGGGAATTAGGGGGGAAAGTCATTCCGAGACGAAGGAGCACTTTGTCGCGCCATGCCCAACTTTATTCCACGCAAAATCTATAACTCTGTTGCACAGCCCTCCACCCCCCCCCCCCCTCCCCCCCCCCACGCACACACACCCCTGTCCTGCCCGCCCCCCACATTCTTCCTTCCTGAAATTTCCTGACTACAGTATTGATTCTCTCTCTCTCTCTCTCTCACTCTCTTCACGAGTACATGTGCGCGTTAGAGAGAGAGAGAGAGAGAGAGAGAGAGAGAGAGAGAGAGAGAGAGAGAGAGAGAGAGGAAGAGATGTAGAGAGGAGTTCATCTCTTTATTACTTATTTACTTCTTTTTTTTCCCCTCCTCACCCATAACCTCCCAAAATATTTTCAGGAAACGAATTTAGTCTCCCTATCTCTTGCGAAATTGTCTTCAAATCACCTACGGGGATCTCTCTCTCTCTCTCTCTCTCTCTCTCTCTCTCTCTCTCTCCCCCCCCCCCAGTACCCAGCTCTCATAATCACGCTGATGATGACAGATTTTTTGGTGGCAAATAACCACTTTTAAAAGAAAAATACGCCAACACTGATCGTTATTTTCAGAGTTATAAAAACAACAACAACAACAAACAACAAGCTTTTCCAAGAACTGGCCTGGGGACAGATATTACTTTCAGTGGATGCTTCTGCAAGATGCTAAATTGACAGGCAGGGGAGAGAGAGAGAGAGAGAGAGAGAGAGAGAGAGAGAGAGAGAGAGGAGGCTGCGGAAGGACAGCTGGGTGAGTGAGGAGGGGGTAAAGATTCGTGAGACTTTGTTAAGTAACCGGAGTTACATCCCCCTCTCGGGAACAAACGGAAGATGGAAGTGGGTTGAAGGAGGGCGGGGGGTGGAGAGGAGGGGTTGGGGGGTAAAGGGGGGGAGGGGGGAGGGTGCATGGGTAGGAAGGAGGAGAGAGAGTGGTGGGGTGGGGTGGAGGGGTGTCCAAACTGAAAGCCGTGCACAATGCAGGCCACTAGTGGGGGAGGCAATGCTTGTTACAGGGTTCAACAATGTTGGACATCGGGTGTGTGTGTGTGTGTGTGTGTGTGTGTGTGTGTGTGTGTGTGTGTGTGTGTGTGTGTGTGTGTGTGTGTGTGTCTGGGAGTAAGTGAAAGAGAGAGAGAGAGAGAGAGAGTGTGTGTGTGTGTGTGTATGAGAGTGTGTGTAAGAGAGACAGACAGACTGACAGAGAGAGACAGTGTATGTGTGTGCGCGCGCGCGTGAGCGCATGCGTGTGTGTTTGCGTGCATTCATGTTTATGCACGTGAGTGTCACTGATGCTGTTGATTCATTTCAATATTTCACAATATCTCAACAGTTTGGACAAGAAAAGCACAATCAGAAATATTGACCATGAACAGCACATCATCTAACATTTGAAAAAAAAACAAAAACAAACAAACAAAAAAACCCAGAAGAAAAGAACGACATTCATAAAAACTTAGATCATCAAAATGACTGTCACACAGATTTCCTTCATACGCAAGTGCGCGCGCGCGCACGCGTGTGCACGCGCCTGCATATCTCTGCATACAAGCGCACGCACATGCTTGTGTATGCATTTGTTATATTACAACAGTCTGTAAATCTAGGGAGGGGCCCGGGGGCAGGGTGTGTGTGTGGAGGGGGGGGGGGGAGGGGAAATGAGGACAGTGGTGGGAGATCGATAGCCAGCCACCTTTGGACAAGAAAAGTTGTTTTTATTTTTTTTTTTTTTTTTAAAGAAAGAAAGAAAAAAAAAACCCGTCAACAAATAGAGAGGGAAACACCAGAGAAGGCAGTGTGTCCCAGTGGCGTCTGCCTGGCTCCATCAGTTTGGATGACAAAAAGGAAAAAGAACAGAAAACAAAAACACACACACACAAACATCACAAAACAATCAACAGGGGGGGGGAAAAAAAACAACCCCAAAAAACAGCACCGCCGCACCCCCGCCAGCCCCCCACCCCCCCCACACACACAATACCCCCTCCCCCTCACACACACACACACACTTTAAAAAAAAAAGAAGATCTCAGCGTTGTCCTCGCCGTGAGGGCAAGTTGCAATCAGACAGACGACGATACTTTTTGAAACTGAGGACCTTTCCCTGCTCACTACCAACTGGCATGAACAGAATAAAATAAATATATAAATAAATAGATAAAAAGGAAAATGATGATGATTTAAAAAAAAAAAAAAAAAAAATCGCATGCAACTGGCAAGACTTCGATTCTCTTTTAAACAGTAGAACTAATCTCCCCTTCTACATTCCTAAACAAATCTGTCACACACAAAAAAAAAAAAAAAAATTGACCAAGAAAAATAAAGAGCTTACATGTATATATATATATATATACATATATATATGTGTGTGTGTGTGTGTGTGTGTGTGTGTGTGTGTGTGTGTGTGTGTGTGTTGGATATATGGAGTTGCATATATATATATATATATATATATATATATATATATATATATATATATATGCAACTCTGTACATCCAACATAAAGATTTAAACAATAAATAATGACTACAGAGAAAATAAAAGAATAATCAGTAATAAAATTTTAAAAAAGGGTGGGGGGGGGCGGGGTTTGAGGGGGAGTATTCCTGAGTAAAGGCATGTGGTGGTTATATGTCCAGACTATCTCCCCAACCCAGCCCCCCCTTTTTTAAACCTCCATCCTCACCCGTCCATCTCCACACCATCCTTATCCATACGCCCCTCCTCACGAAATAACACCGATATTTATGTGCATCATCCCTCTATCTTATATATATCTATCTTATCCCTTCTCTCTTCACGAACAAAGTACAATATATATCTATCTTATCCCTTCTCTCTTCACGAACAAAGTACAATACATATCTATCTATATTATCCCTCTAGTCTTCACGAACAAAGCCCCATGTACATATATCTTATCCCTTCTCTCTTCACGAACAAAGTACAATACATATCTATCTATATTATTCCTCTAGTCTTCACGAACAAAGCCCCATGTACATATATCTTATCCCTTCTCTCTTAACGAACAAAGCACAATGATATATCTACCTATATTATCCCTCTGGTCTTCACAAACAAAGCCCAGTATACATATATCTTATCCCTTCTCTCTTCACGAACAAAGTACAATAATATATCTATACCATCCCTCTGGTCTTCACGAACAAAGCCTAGTATACATGTATCTTATCCCTTCTCTCTTCACAAACAAAACCCAACAGACATATATCTTATATCCCCCCCACCCCCCTCTTCACGAATAAAGCCTAATATATATCTATCTTATCTCTCCTCTTCACGAGAAAAGCATATTATTTTGTCTATCTTATCCCTCCCCTCCTTCTCACGAACAAACCTCAATAAACATCTATCCAACACTACCCCCCCCCCCCCCCCAACACCCACACACACCCATCTCTCTCTCTCTCTCTCTCCGCTGCCAGAGGATTGTCTGCAGCACACCTCTAACTCCGCTCTCTCCACCCCTCCTCTACACCCAAGCCCTGTCTCGGTGCCAGACGAAAGAAATGGGCGGTGATGATGATATGCTCGACGGATGCGACTCTTGTCTGTCTGTCTGTCTGTCCGCTGAAACACGATGACAACAGGCCGGAGAAGGAGGGAGGGAGGGAGGGAGGGGGGCCAGAGGGGGCGGAGGACCGGGGGGGGGGATGAAGGTAAAGGGATGAGAGGGTGAGGGTGGTGGGGGTGTGTGTGGGGGGGGGGCTGGGGAGGTCTCCTGTACTCCACATCTCGAGGAGTGCCGGGGTGGGGGGGGAGATGGAGGGCGGAGGATGGGGGTGACAGTGAAGGGAGTCATCAGGAGGAGGAGGAGGAATGGAGGAGGAGGAATGGAGGAGGAGTGTGGAGGAGTGTGGAGCAGCACGTGGTGTCAGTGGCTGACCCGCCGCATCTCTCTCTTGTTAATGCCCGTCCTCCTCGTCCTCTTCTGGGGGACAGAGAGAAACATGAAAACAGCACAAGGAACACACACACACCGTGGAGAAAAAGTCCTGTCTCCATCACAACCCTACATTCACATTCTTCACAAGACGCCGCCGCCGGCATCTACTCTGCAGCTGTAATCAGGCACTGCTTGAAGGAGAGAGAGTCTTGTCATTTAAAAAAAAAAAAAAGAAGAAAGAAATGTAATAATAATAATAAAAAGAAAAGAAAATGAGAGACGTAGAGAAAAGAACAAAGTAACACCAAAAGGAAAAAAAAACAAATAAAAAAAAGGAAGACAGGAAGAGGAAATCAAACCAGACCAAACGGTAACTGATCGTTTCTATAAACAAAGGTACACAATCTTATCCAGCGACGCCTCTTGCTGTCCACAATTCGCTCACCTGATGGGAAATAATATAATCCACATCCCGCACTACAACAACAACACTAACATACAGCCATGTATATATATATACATACATATACATAACATATACATAACATACTATATATATATATATATATATAAATAAAAAAAAGTGTGTGTAACTGAACAAAGATGGTCAAGCCATTCTTGTTTTGTAGATCACTGCTCCAACTCTTCCCAAATACCCCCCCACCCTCCCCACCCCCACCCCACCCGCTTCCTCGCTCTCTTCTACCTCCAATGCTTCACTCCCCTGGGCCTGGTCAGCCCACTCCACCCATCTTTCTGTAAATCCATACCCTGGCTGATTTATTGCTCTCTCTCTGTCTTTCTTTCTTTGCAGTGCGTGCGTTAAGCACAAGACAACCAAACCGTGTCAGACTGCTTTTATTCCCCCCCCAAGTCCACACAGTGTGTTTTGGGCTGAACTAAAGCTTTGACGGCGCTCTTGAAAAGCTGCAACTTTATGACTCGACCTTGAACAATGGTCAGTAAGCTCCTGCTTCGTCAACTGACATTATTGAGATTCCTCAACTACATGCGAAAGCTTTCTCGATATCCTGTTTTTCTTCTTTTAAAGTTTTTTTTTTTTTTGTTGTTGTTGTTGTTTTTTTAAGAATTAGAATAACAACAGGTAGACATCCGAGTAAAGGCTAACCACAGGGGTGAAACCAAAAGTCAGGTGTGGGTGAGCTTGGCACCGACTCAGAATCAACCAGAAAGAACGGAGCTTTTCCAGAACACAGCCGTGCACCTGAACGTTCAAGTCAGGTTTCACTCATGTCGTTCAAACGGCGTCTCGTGACCTTAAAGCAAAGTCAGGGTCCCAAGGATTTTTTCAGAGGTTCAAAAACCATTTCCATCGGATCATGCTGCGATAGACCCCAGTCTTGAAGTTTGTGAGATACATACGGCTGTTTGTGAGCGAACACGCAGACACATGCACGTCACATGACTTCAATATCGTAACCCCTTTTTTTTCAGTTCTTGTGAACTGGAGTTTAAAGACATATGTTGAAAAAAATGCAATTTTTAAAAGCTGATTTTTGATGGACAACAAAAAATGCCTTCTTCAGACGCAGTTGACCACATTTCATGGCGAAAAAAAACAACCCTTTATTAACCCCCCTCCTGCCCCCAGGCCTTCCAGATCACCCCCACATCTCCATCACTTCCATGTGAACACATGGGAGAAGGAAAGCTGCCATAAAAATGATCATCACCACGACAGAGGTGCAAGCAGACAAAATCGTTAACAAGCCAACGACCCACATAACGTGTCTGCACGGTCGTGGAAATATAACAACAACAACAATAACCACAACAACAGATAACAATAAAGATGATTTTATCGACCACAACAAAATACTAACAACAATACAGTAATAAATGAAATAAAGAGACGACCCAGACAAGCAATACACCCCTGCTGTGGTTTGTAGCAGCCTACATCCGGCACAGATAGATCGATAAGCGTTGGTAGCAGAGACCGGCCCTCACCCATTCCGTCTTCCTTGGCTCACAGCTACAGCCAAAGAGGAGGAAAAAGAAGAAAATTATATTGCAGGGACATTTGTGTGTGTCCGTGAATGCTCCGTGAGTGTGAGTGGATGGCGCGTACACCCGAGTGGGAAAAGGGATGAGGTCATTACGGGGCAAAAGGGAACATCATCACTCGTGGATGGACCACAACTTTACAACAACATTAACAGCTATCCGTTACAGGCTGGAGATGAACAGTTACGGGCTGGAAGATCAGCATGCAGGGCCCACTGACGGAAAAGAAAGCAGGTCAGTTCAAAAGACCAACTGGTTTAGCGATTCTAGTTGTAACAGTTCGAAGGTTTTAAGTAAAACAGGGGGTTAAGTGGTCAGTGAACACCGGCAAACAATGTTAGCATTCGTGCAGAGAACAATGCTCCCAAAAGTGTGACGAAACAGCGTGTTACACTTTCTCACCTTTCGGGCAGCGTCAGTGAAATAAACTGACATTATAGAACATTAACATTAATATATATATATATCCCGCTAGCGAAACCGGCGAAATATGATTGTCTAATTCACCCAGTGATCATTCAATGTTTGCATCAGACATCCAGACAGACACTGTGATGACTGCAAAACGGAGCGGTAGAATAAAATACAGACGGCACCGTGTCACGGTTAAAATGTTGATCCCGCGTGGCTGTAAGGGCAGTACATTCATTTTCATCGCGTCAATGTTTCGGCACAAAAAGACGGGACCCAATTATCTCCTCCTGCTGATTTAACCGGAAGTGGCTGCGAGGACAGTGTAAGGTGACCCAGGCTGTGCAGCCTTTGAAGCCAGCGACAGACAGAAAGGATTATGGCACGAGCACTAGGATCCATAATACAAGAATAATTTATTGAAATGAGAAATTACTGTTGTTAACGATCCCCTCTGCTTTCTCCAGCCCCCTTAGAAATGAAAGGACTGTTGCACACGTGCAACTGCGCAAAAACAAACAGAACAGACGGTAACAGGAGATGTTGCACAGAACAGAACGATGAAAGCATGAACAAAGCCTTTCAATTTCTTTCCTTTTCCTCCTTTTTATCAAACTGTTCGCAATAACACAGACGGGAAAACTACAGGTAGTAACACATCTCTACTTACACCGGAAATAAAACCCTGCTCATATAATTATGGAGTGATGGCTTAGAGGTAACGCGTCCGCCTAAGAAGCGAGAGAATCTGAGCGCGCTGGTTTGATTCACGGCTCAGCCGCCGATATTTTCTCCCCCTCCACTAGACCTGGAGCGGTGGTCTGGACGCTAGTCATTCGGATGAGACGATAAACCGAGGTTCCGTGTGCAGCATGCACTTAGCGCACGTAAAAGAACCCACAGCAACAAAAGGGTTGTTCCTGGCAAAATTCTACAGAAAAATCCACTTCGATAGGAAAAACAAAACTGCACGCAGGAAAAAATACAAAAAATAGGGTGGCGCTATAGTGTAGCGACTCGCTGTCACTGGGGAGAGCAGCCCGAATTTCACACAGAGAAATCTGTTGTGATAAAAAGAAATACAAGTGCAAATATGGAACTACTACAACTGAAACCGAATGACAATATCTTTATAGAGCAGCACGCTTAACCACCACGTATAAATGTTTCTTGATATTCTGATTCTTTCTACTCTCTGTTCTCACCATTAGCGACAGAAACAAATCGCCACCAGAACACAACATTAAGCCATCGAGAATTCAATGACTGGATCGTCAATCCGGTAACAGGGGGAGACAATAACATAAGCGCCGACAGTAAAACAACAGGCGCACACGCATAGGCCTACTTATTCTTATTGTTTATAGTCCAGCCGACCGCACGGGGCCATAGCAGGACTGTCAAACCATACAAACGCTCAACCGCGTCAATACAAAACTGTCACATTCACAAACAAACAAACAAAAAACAACAACAACAAAAAACCCTCTAAGACAAACCCACAAAACACAGTTCATGACACAGTATCCCAACCATTTAGCTCCTTATGGCAAATAGCTCACACGCATACACTAACGACACAAAATATCTTTACAGCAACTATACAAAGTTAACTCTCTCCATACGAACGGCGAAAGAGACGACGTTCACAGCGTTTCACCCCAATTACTACCATCAAAATATTGCAAGTGGAAGGCTCTTATACTGAAGACGTGAATGTTGACAAAGAATACCACAATTCTGACGACGGAAGCTAAAGGTTGGGTCATTGAGACACCCACTGGACGGACATCCGAGGGGTCTGTGTAGAGGAGAAGAGAGGACAGGCCGTACTGAGTGAGTTAAAGAAGAAAAGAAAAGAAAAGAGAGGGTATGGAAGCAAACAGGCTGTAACCTATCCAACACAGGTGAAATAAATTACATAAGACACAGCTCGCCCCGATAGCAATGACTCGGTTACTCTGACATTATTACATACATTTTTTTCAAAGGAAAAGAAAAAGGGCAATAACAAAGGAAAACCACCCACATCCAAAACATATGTACACCTGCAGAAAGGAGAACCCAAATCCATATGATCCTACACAAACATCGAGCCAAACCACAACAACATCACATAACGCAGAAACAGGGTGATGCACGAGACAGGCAGAAGGAGAACGCCACAGAAAGCTGGGTTCTGCAGGCAGAATGTACAGCAAACACAGGCCATTTGGAGGGAAGCCAGCCAAACAGGAGTGAACCCAAACCCCTGCCGGCTCCGCATCAGTGTCGGCTGGCGGAATACTTAGGGATAAATGAACTTACAGAATAAGATTCGTTGCCTCCGGAACTGTATGAAGAGAGTGAGAGAGAGACAGAGAGAGAGAGAGAGAGAGAGAGAGAGAGAGAGAGAGAGAGAATGATAGGGTTGTGGAAGCAGAAATGAAGCGACAAAGGTATCGCAGTGTTTTCTGGCACAAGAGTCAACAGTGCCAGAAACGGTGGAGACTTACGAACTGACGTCAAGGCACCGTAAAAAAAAAGAAAAAAAAAAGAAAAGAAAACAACAACAAAAAAGGTTTTGCGGCTTCTGACGAAATCATCACACGTCAACTGACGGGGGAGAATCAGCAATACCTTTGGCATGAATAATTATGACAGAAAGATGGGGAAGAAGAGACAGAGAGAGGGAGAGAGACAGACAGACAGACAGACAGACACAGAAAGACAGAAAGAGACAGAGAGAGATTGCTTTCGGACGTCGGTCCATTAAAATGTCATTCGGCATCACAATGTTCTGGGTTTAATCAGAGGAGGCAGCCCCCCAGCCAGGCAGGCTGACAGACGGAACCAATGGAAAAGGGGATGGGGGAGGACTATTGAACCGCTCAATCGATACGAAGAATGGCCATGTGGGATGAAGAGGAGGGGTGGGAGGGAGGGGGGGGGGGGGCAGACTGAATTGTATGTGACAAAACACTATCGGGTTTCGGAACATTTGTGCGTGAAAAGTAGCAGGTAGACATCAGCGTGAAAAAAAAGAAGAAAAAAAAAAAAAAGATCGTTTTTCAATTCTTGGCACAACCACGACAATTCTGGCACTACATAGGCGTCATTCCAACAACATCCTCTTAGAACGCGTAATTTTATCATCGAACACGTGCTCGCGCGCGTCTGTGTGTGCGAGTGTGCGCGCGTGCGTGTATGTGTAAACTCTGCATTCTCGTTCTGTAACTTGTTTTCTGCTGGCATAAAGAGTTCTCTCAAGACCGGGCAAATTCATTAAAACTAGCAATGTTGCGTAAACACTTAGATAACACGTAGATAATAAAGGAATGCTAAACCTTAATTTAAATACTTTTGATGCAAAACGTACTGATAAATATAGCTGTGTCTTTTATAATGTTTTCTGAAATCCTCTTTGCCCTAATGGGGTCCCAGGTTAATTAAAATCCTGTCTTATATCTTGTGTGTGTGTGTGTGTGTGTGTGTGTGTGCGCGTGTGCGCGCGCGCGCGCGTGTGTGTGTGCGCGCGCGTTTGCATTCCATGGCTGTCGGGTAGAAGGGGAGGGTGCGCAGAGGAGATGGGCATAAGAGTCCCAGTGGTCACTGTAAGCGAAGGAAGTACCAATCAATACCCCCTTTGCTCAGTGAACTTTGAACGCTATCTCCAATACCTCAAAGGCCGTCAGAGCGTTCAAGGAATGACCCGGGGGGCACAAGAAGGGGAAGGGGGTGGAGGGGGGGGGGGGGGACATGATCTCTTGGACGGCATCAGTATCACAGCTGGCTCTGTAGTGCACTGCTGCCCCGCCAGAATGCATAGTGGGCAGGAAGTAACAAGTCTGTAACTGCGGAGTCCTGAGCGGCAGTTAGTTCAGCTGGCTATTCAACAGTGTGTCCGCATTTGGCAAGGATAGTATAGACCACTGGGGACAAGCTCTAGTCGTGATCTCGGTCACTGCTTGGGACAGACCCACTACTTAAGTGGTTGCTATAAAGGGAGGGTTGGTCAGAAGACTGGCTATCGCCCTTAGGACCAAGGACTAAAGGGGCAGTCTCTCTGCCTCGAGGCTGCCTCACACCGCATCCGCGCCATTACTTTTGACGTTTCTTTGTAACCCTCTCCATCTCAGATATTGGGGCCAGGACGGAACATTTATGAATTTGTTGAATGCAAGGACTGTGAAGAACTTGAATAATTCTTGTTCTCGTTTTCTTTGGTGGAGGGGTAATTGGGGGGCGGGGGGGGAGGACCCCCATTCTATATTCTTCAGGTTTGGTTTAGTTCGATTACTCGAGGAGGCGTCACAGCGTTCGGAAAAATCCATATACGCTACACCACATCTGCTACGCAGATGCCTGACCACCAGCGTAACCCAAGGTGCTTAGTCAGGCCTTGAGATAAAAAAAAGGAAAAAAAAAAGATTTTATTCTTTAAAAGAAGGAACAAAATGTAGGCGCGTGCGTGTTTCATGCGTGCAAACAGCAAACTACTGAGTGCATATCCATAAATGCTGCCTTCATAGTTCCTCATGTCCATGAGCGGACCCCAATGCCTGTGGCTGAGTGCAGGGTGTGTGAGGGAGGCAGGCGACATGGCCACACACAGACAGACAGACCACCCCACGGGGCAGGAACACCATCACAGGTGGCCCGACAGTGGCGGCACAGGTGTGATCATGAACATCACCCGTTTCAGGCCAAGCAATGGGATCCTGGCTCTGAGGACGGCGTTGAGGGGTGGTGGGGGGGGGGGGGGGGGGGGGAACCCGGGGAGGGTGTTCGGGTGGGGGGGGGGGGGGGGGGGGCTGGAGATAAGGGAACGCGCGTTACCTGCAGAGCTAACCCTCCACAGACCGGGTACCTCTCAACTCTTTGCCTACTCCTCCTCCTTCTCCTCTCCCTCACCGCCACCACCACCATCCTCCCCCTCCCCAAACAGCTTGCTCTTGATAAGGTCCACGAGGTCGTACTCCTCCTCGTGGGGTTTCTGGTGGACAATGGCGGGGGCAGGGGGAGTAGCGGGAGGAGAGCGACGACCTTTACCTTCCACGGCCATGTTGATGGTCCTCTTCAGGGTCTTCACCACGCGGCTCCAGAACGACACGTCCCGCGGCTTCTTCGCCTTGCCGGCCGGAGGGCACGTCTCCTTGGTGCAGTGACCTTCATGTCCATCGGGAACCCCGTCCCCGTCGGCGTCGTCGTCCAGGTGATCCGGGATCCCATCCCCATCCGCGTCCTCCTCCATGTCCGGAATTCCGTCCCCGTCCGCGTCGGGATCCAGGTGGTCCGGAATTCCGTCCCCGTCAGAGTCCTCTTGGATGTCCGGGATCCCGTCGTTGTCGTCGTCGTCGTCGAGGTGGTCCGGGATCCCATCCCCGTCCTTGTCGGGCAGTTTGTCCGGCACCCCATCCCCGTCCGCGTCGGGGTCCAGGTGGTCGGGAATGCCGTCGCCGTCAAAGTCGGCCATGCTGTCCGGGATGCCGTCGCCGTCGTCGTCGTCGTCCAGAATGTCCGGGATCCCATCGTTGTCGTCGTCGTCGTCAAGGTAGTCGGGGATCCCATCACCGTCCGTGTCCTTCTCCAGGAAGTCCGGGATTCCGTTGCCGTCCCTGTCCGTGTCTTCAGAGTCCGGGATGCCGTCGTTGTCGTCGTCGTCGTCAAGATGGTCCGGGATTCCGTCTCCATCCGTGTCCACTTCCTCCTCGTCCGGCGTGCCGTCGCCGTCATCGTCGTCATCCTCGCTGTCCGGAATACCATCGCCGTCATCGTCATCATCTAAGTGGTCGGGAATCCCATCGCCGTCAGTGTCCACCTGCTGGGAATCGGGAATGCCATCGCCGTCATCGTCGTCGTCCTCGTCATCAGGGATCCCATCATTGTCATCATCGTCGTCGATGTAGTCGGGGATGCCGTCTCCATCGGTGTCGATCTGCTTGTAGTCCGGAACACCGTCCCCGTCCAGGTCAATGGATTCCAGGTCGTCGGGAATTCCGTCACCGTCGTCGTCCTCCTCCTGGTCGTCGGGAATCCCGTCCCCGTCGTCATCGTTATCCAGGTAGTCCGGCACGCCGTCGCCGTCAGTGTCCACCTGCAGGTAATCGGCCACCCCGTCCCCGTCCGCGTCTCCCTCCAGGTGGTCCGGGATGCCGTCACCGTCGTCGTCGTCGTCCTCGTCATCGGGGATTCCGTCGTTGTCGTCGTCATCGTCCAGGTAGTCCGGTATCCCGTCCCCGTCCGTGTCTCGCTCCTTGTCGTCGGGAATGCCGTCGCCGTCGTCGTCATCGTCGAGATGGTCCGGGACTCCGTCGTTGTCGTCGTCCTTGTCCAAGTAATCCGGGATGCCGTCGCCGTCCGAGTCCTTCTCCTGGCTGTCCGGGATACCGTCGCCGTCATCGTCGTTGTCCTGGTCGTCAGGGATCCCGTCGTTATCGTCGTCATCGTCCAGGTGGTCAGGGATCCCATCCCCGTCAGAGTCTTTCTCTTCGTCGTCAGGAACGCCATCACCATCGTCGTCATCGTCCTGGTCGTCAGGGATCCCATCCCCGTCGTCGTCGTCATCTAAGTGGTCAGGCACACCGTCGCCGTCAGTGTCCACTTCCTGGGCGTCAGGTATTCCGTCGCCGTCGTCGTCAGTGTCCTCGTCATCGGGGATTCCATCCCCGTCATCGTCGTCATCCAGATGGTCCGGAATTCCGTCACCGTCCGTGTCGAGCTCTTCATCGTCAGGAATGCCATCGCCATCATCATCGTCATCTAAATGGTCGGGAATCCCATCGCCGTCGTCGTCGTCATCCAGATGGTCCGGGATGCCGTCACCGTCAGTGTCCACCTCCTGATCGTCAGGAATGCCGTCACCGTCGGCGTCGGCGTCTTGGGAATCGGGAATCCCATCGCCGTCGTCGTCATCGTCAAGGTAATCTGGAATGCCGTCACCATCAGTGTCGACCTCCTGATCATCAGGAATGCCGTCACCGTCGGCGTCGGCGTCTTGGGAATCGGGGATTCCGTCCCCGTCAGAGTCCTCTTCACTGTCCGGAATTCCATCACCGTCATCGTCATCGTCCTCACTATCAGGAATACCGTCACCATCGTCGTCGTCATCTAGGTAATCAGGAATCCCATCCCCGTCAGTGTCCTTTTCCTGGTCGTCAGGGATGCCGTCGCCGTCGTCGTCGTTGTCCTCGGCATCAGGAACGCCGTCGCCGTCAGAGTCCTCCAGATGGTCCGGGACTCCGTCACCATCATCGTCAGTATCTTCATCGTCGGGAATCCCGTCCCCATCGTCGTCATCGTCCAGATGATCAGGGATTCCATCACCATCCGTGTCTTTCTCCAGGCGGTCAGGAACGCCGTCACCGTCAGTGTCCACTTCCTTGCCGTCGGGAATACCGTCGCCGTCGTCGTCCTTGTCCTTGGCGTCGGGAATGCCGTCGCCGTCAGTGTCGGTCTGGTCCTCCTTCTTGTCCCTCTTGCCGAAGTGGAACCCCTGCAGTCGCCGTCCGCAGAACTCGCAGGCCTGCTGGAGACAACAGACATCAACGGGTTTAGCATCGCTGCTGTTAGTATTTCGTGGGCCTGCTGGAGACAACAGACATCAACGGGTTTAGCATCGCTGCTGTTAGTATTTCGTGGGCCTGCTGGAGACAACAGACATCAACGGGTTTAGCATCGCTGCTGTTAGTATTTCGTGGGCCTGCTGGAGACAACAGACATCAACGGGTTTAGCATCGCTGCTGTTAATATTTCGTTGGCCTTTCATTCGTCGTCATCGATGTCGTCGTCGTCGTCGTCTGTATATCCAACGTTACTGTCGTATTTATTAGCCATTTATTTCACGCTGGTTCGTTGTCTTTACTTTTTATTCAACATCCGTCGTTATGTCAACATAATCAGCATTGTCGTCACCGTCTCAAAGTTCTCGCGCATGTATGTTTCGTTCAAAGATACATGCGCTCGCGCAACACACACGCACACTCCGAAATCTATTGACTCGCTCATAATGACCAAAATTTTCACTGTTTTTTTTTCTTCTTTCTTTCTTTCTTTCTTTCTTTTCGTGATCTATGTTCAATTCACGGACAGTGAGAGACAAAGGGTGGGGCGTGGATGGAGAAAGGGGAGGGAGAGAGAGAGAGGGGGGGTGGGTGAAATTTGGAAGAAAAACAAAACAAACAAAAACAAAAAAAGAAAAAAAAAGAAAAGAAAACACCTCTAAATACAGTTACAGGAAATTACTTAAAGGACTTCGTAAGAGAGAAGTCGTTAAACTGACAAGCGAAACAACTGATAATGAATGCAAAAAGTCAAAAACATCAACGTTCTCAGTCACTTGTGAAGACACACTTTCGTGTACAAAAGGCTTCATCAAGCTACAGTGAAAAATTATATGCTCAATTGTCAGGTTACTAAAGCATATACACTTGACATTAGAACAATACTTGGTCCGTAATGAATTTGATAATAGTCTGAGAGCTAAGCTCAGAATTGGTCTGCGAATCGGACCAAAGTCTGAGAGAGTCAACTGGCGAGGTTTTAGACTTGAATTCAAGCACCTATAAAAGTCTCTTTCTAGTATATTGCTTATTTCCTTGTATGACAATGGGCAATTTACTTTTATACTATCTATATGATTTTTTGCTCCCCTTTTTGCTGCCCTGTCTGCTTGGTCGTTATAACGGAATCCAGTGTGGGATGGTATCCAACAAAAATCAACATTTGTACCCTTCACAAATAGGGAGTGCAATAAATACCTAATTTCAAAACATAAATCTTCTCTTTGATTATTCTCAAAAAGGAGCAAACCTTTTAAGACAGATTGAGAATCAACACAAAATAGGATATTACTTACTATGATTGGTATATCAACAAGATGATTTAAAGCCATAAGGATGGCCACCAATTCAGTTGTAAAAATTGAATGTCCCTTACCTAAATAATATGATTTTTTCTGTTTTTAGGTCAGGAATGACAAAAGCAGATCCTGCACTGCTATCATCCAGGACCGAGCCATCAGTGTAAACTTTTAAATGATAATCAAAATTTTCTTCTAATTCAATTCTGACAGATGCTGCTATTATATGTGGAGATTCTCCTTTTGTTGTGTCAGAAGCACAGATGTTGACGTCTGCTTTTGTTAACTCCCAGGGAGGGACAGGTGGCACCAGAACACGAGGTGCCATATCATGCAAATCAATGTCTGAAGAATTTAAAATATCTGACACATATGTGCGAATGGTTTGTAGATTTGAAATATTTTGTGCATTTTTTTGAAAATCAATAATATTTAATTCCTCAAAATCATCCACTGCTGTACATCTCACAATATATTTAGCAGAACTTAATTTTCTGATTTCATCTAGTGGTAGAATACTCGCAAGCTTATAGGCTTCTGAGGTCTTAGTATGCACAGGTACCCCTTAAGCCAGTTTCACAGCTTTACTGTCAATTATTCGCAGCTTCTTTAGAAACGTCGGCGGAGCAGAAAAGAAAATTTCTTGACCGTAGGTCAATCTTGATCTTACGAGAGATGTCGCTAAATGTAAAAGAATTTTGGAGTCTTGTCCCCAAGGAGAGTGACTTACAATTTTTAAGAAATTTAAACTTTTAACTGCTTTAGTCACCATTGAATCAATGTGTTTCTTCCAGTTTAGTTTTGAAGTAAACAGGATCCCAAGAAATTTTATTTCCGACTTGAAAAATATTTCACGTCCTCTTAAAAAAAATCGTGGTAGTTTGCTGGGATTATAACCATTATTAGACAAAGAGAGACGGACGGAGAAATGAAGGAAGCCACAATCCCGTCATGAGGAGCAACAGGTGTGAGCACAAGCGGGTACAGGGGCTGTGGAAGGAGGGCAGAGAAAAGGTCGGCAGCAGGTGGCAACATATCAGTGCGATTTCTCCACCCCCCCCCCCCCTTTCCTTTAGACCCCCCCCCCCCCCCCACACACACACACACACCCGGATATAAATATGGGATATTCAGGGGGGAACCTATTCAAGTAGGTATATGTTTCAAATCGCATTCTCAAACACTAAGTTAACCCTGAAAAAAAAAGAACTTAATGCGAACCTACTTTTTTTTTTCTCATACGCATATCCGAATGAATGAAAACTAAGACCAAAGCATACGTGTTTTTTTGTGTGTGTGTTTTTGTTTCTTTGTTTTTATTTTTTGCTCCGTACATGTGTAATTCCAAAATAAAATAAGTTTAAATTTATGTAATAACCCATGACACCAGAAGCGAAACACCATCTAAACCGTTCTGTGCCTCTGTTTAATGCAAGTCCTCTAACGATACTGAACTCGATCCACATTCTAATGAACGTAGAATGTTACTTATCAAGAAGAACAAAGGAAATCTACTGACTGCAAATTTGAACGGGTCATTGTTACTGCTTTCCGCGTATGTTCGAAGTCAGCCAATGTTGTTGTTTGTTGTTTTTGTTGTTTGTTGTTTTTGTTGTTTTTCTACAAGTTTGAAGTATCTTCAACTAACAAGGTCAAAGCCCTAGACAAGGTCGCCAACAACTGCTAAGGAAAGATGTCTTCTTAGCTCTTGGCACTCGCCCCCGAGGCTGCCTCACTGAGATGATCATAATCTGCTTGTTGTATCTTCCCCGCTTGAAGCAGCGTTTGGGAATCTGAGTCAACACGCACCGGTATTGTTTGTAGTCTTGGCGAGGACTGTGGCTATGACCTTTCCCGTTCCACTCAGAGGAGAGATGCCACGGTGACTGCTGAAACAGCTGCGATCACCTGTATTCTGGAACCACTGCTCTTTTGCTTGCTGCTCGTCTCGAAGCACATCACCTTCCTAGAGAGACTAGGGAGAGGTCGTGCAGCAAAGGGGGCACGCTAAGGAGGGGGTGGGGGTGACTGAGGGGGGGGGGTAATTCCATCAGGCTACAAGGGGAGAGAAAGAGTGAGGAGAAGGGCGGAGTACGGACAGAGTTACCTGATCATGATGCGCGATACCGTTGTCATCCAGGCCTTCTCCTTCATGACCCGCCTCTGTCTGCAACACACACAACACACACACATCATGCAGTGGTTACTGACACGGGTGACGGCCTGCCTGCCTGACCCCGCACCCCTCCCCTCTCTCTCTCTCTACCCCCATCCTCTCTCTTCTCTCTCTACTCCCCATCCTCTCTCTTCTCTCTCTACCCCCTCCTCTCTTACTCCCCATCCTCTCTTCTCTCTCTACCCCCCATCCTCTCTCTCTCTATCTCTACGCCCCCCTCTCTCTTCTCTCTCTACCCCCCTTCCTCTCTCTTCTCTCTCTACCCCCCTCCTCTCTCTCTCTACCCCCCTCTCTCTTCTCTCTCCACCCCCCATCCTCTCTCTTCTCTCTCTCCCCCCCATCCTCTCTCTCTCTACCCCCCTCTCTCTTCTCTCTCTACCCCCCTCCTCTTTCTCTCTCTACCCCCCCATCCTCTTTCTCTCTCTACCCCCCATGCTCTCTCTCTCTCTACCCCCCCATCCTCTTTCTCTCTCTCTCTCTCTACCCCCCCATCCTCTTTCTCTCTCTCTCTCTCTACCCCCATGCTCTCTCTCTCTCTACCCCCCCATCCTCTTTCTCTCTCTCTCTCTACCCCTCATGCTCTCTCTCTCTACCCCCCATGCTCTCTCTCTCTCTCTCTCTCTCTCTCTCTACCCCCCCATCCTCTTCTCTCTCTCTCTCTACCCCCCATGCTCTCTCTCTCTCTACCCCCCCCATGCTCTCTCTCTCTCTCTCTACCCCCCCCATGCTCTCTCTCTCTCTCTCTCTCTCTCTCTCTACCCCCCATCCTCTTTCTCTCTCTCTCTCTACCCCCCATCCCTCTCTCTTCTCTCTCTACCCCCCATCCTCTTTCTCTCTCTCTCTACCCCCCATCCTCTCTCTTCTCTCTCTACCCCCCATCCTCTCTCTCTACCCCCCATCTTCTCTCTCTACCCCCCATCCTCTCTCTCTCTCTCTCTACCCCCCTCCTCTCTCTCTCTACCCCTCCCCTCTCTCTCTACCCCCCCCCATCCTCTCTCTCTCTCTCTCTCTCTCTCCATTGATCTATTTAAGTCCAGTCTCTCTTACTCAGGGGGCTGCTTATGGAATGACATGCTAACATGTATAAAAGTGAACACAGTTCAAAGCTTCTCAGTATTTAAAAACGCGTATCATGCATATCTCATGACAAATCTATAAACATGCTCCACGCTGTTACGATAGCACAAACCCACAATTTCATCGGTTATTAATAATCAAAGCGTTTATGCCTCTTTGTCTATCTGTCTCTGCTTCTGTCAGGTCTGCCTGTCTTCTCTTTTCTTCACCCAGTCTGTCTTTCTCTTCTTCTTCTTCTTCTTCTTCTTCTTCTTCCTTCCTTCCTTCCTTCCTTCATCCTTACTCTCCATCTCCTCCATAAATGTATTATTTGTACATGTCTTTGTACCATTCACATATGCTGTTGCTGTATTGAATTATGTGTTGTTCATGCTTACCTTGTTTGTTGTTGTTGGAAGGGTGGGTGGGCGAGGGAGCAGGGGATTTTTTCCCCCCATCTTTTTTGTGTGTGAAGAATTTGTTTTTGTGCATGCATTTATCTTACTCCCCCCCCCCCAAGCCCCCCCCCCCACGCCCCCCAGAGGGCCGGATGTAAAAAGGGAATTGTGCTTATTCCCTTACCCTAGTGAAATAAAATTTCGTTCGTTCGTTCGTTCGTTCGCTCTGCCATGGGCCGGTGGCCTTCACAATTAAACCTGTGGCAGTGTCAGTCTCTCTCTCTCTCTCTCTCTCTCCCTCCCCATCTTCCCTCCCTCCCTCCATCCCTCTCTCTCTCTCTCAATCTCATTCTCTTTGTGGGGGCAGGGTGGAGAGCGGTGGTGGAGAGAGGGGATGAGGGGGGGGGGCTGAGGGGTGTGTAGGCAGTTACGTGTGTGGAAGGTGGTAACTGTCCTCGCAAATGCCCATTATCTCCGTAATGGCTTCTTTTTTCTTTTTTTAAATCTTGTGTGTGTGTGTGTGTGTGTGTGTGTGTGTGTGTGTGTGTGTCTGTGTGTGTCTGTATCTGTGTCTGTGTGTGTGTGTGTGTGTGTGTTTGTGCGCGCCCGGGTGCGTTTGGTGCTTGCCGCGTGCGTGCGTACGTGTGTATGTGTGTGTATGCGCGCGCGCGCGAGCACCTGCAGGAGGAGGAGGATGTGCATGTGGCTGCAAGTTCCGCTCAATTTCCGTAGAGAAATAGATTTTGCCCAGCAGGGAGGCCAGAGGAACAGTGGAACCCTCTGTTCCGAGGCAAGAGGCACTGAGAGACAAGAGGCACTGAGAGGCATTAGGGAGGAGGGGGGCAGACAGGGACGTGGGGGACGTGGAAAAGAGAGGAGAGGGGGGAGTGGAAGAGAGGGGTGGGTGGGTGGGAGGGTCAACAGAGAAGAGGAGAGAATGTGGAGGGAGACAGAGAGAGAGAGAGAGGAGAAAGAGACAGAGAAACAGACAGAGAGAGAGAGAGAGAGAGAGAGAGAGAGGGTTGTTCTAGAAACAGACTGATACGGAAGTACATGCTTCATCAACATACGCGAGCGCACGCAAACACGCCCGTGTCCGAGCGCGCATAATGCATACCTGCGTACAAGGTGGCCTTCGTATGCTGTCATGTGATATGCACAAAAATAATGTATAACTTAATTCGACGTGCGTGCGTGCGTGCGTGTGCGTGCGTGCGTGCATGCGTGCGTGTTGTGTGTGCTCGCGCGTGTGTTAGTGGACGGATGAGGACGAGACACAGGAAGGACGGAAAGAGACAGGTCTGCAGACAAGACAGCGATTACAACATGGCTGTGTGAACCCAGACATAATAATACCAGACTACTGTGCTGCCCGCTGGTAACCGAGTCGTTTGGGAGACGAAAGTCTCGCTGACAAGGCTCCACGGGAGAAAAAAAAAGACTACCTGGCGCGTTCCTTTTCGCGTGTGTGTAATCATTAACAAATTATGCTTACGTGCGAGCACGCGCGTGTCATTAGCTAGAGAAACGAGGCAGGCATGTAATACCCCCCTAACAGCAACGCACGAGAGATACGGGACTGTAGAATGAGAGACGTCTAACAAGGTACGTGCCGTAACAACAACAGCGTTCGCCGTACTCAACGCACGCCCGCGCGCGCGTGTGTAAGTGCGTGTCCGAGCACCAGCGCGCGTTGGTGTGTGTGTGTGTGTGTGTGTGTGTGTGTGTGTGTGTGTTGGGGGCGGGGGGGGGGAGGGGTACGCAAATTTCACGACAGCAGACTGGGCAGGAGGGCCAGGGAGTGGGTGTATCCATTTCATGCAACGAAAGAAAAAGTACACACTTACTTTCCTCTACTTTCTTTTTCTTCTTCTTCTTTTCTACCCCGGCAGAGGAACACACACACACACACACACACACACACACACACACAGAGAGAGAGAGAGAGAGAGAGAGAGAGAGAGAGAGAGAGAGAGAGAGCAATCTATTCATGACAGACTGGCAAAGGACGTCATTTTCGAGTAGTTGTTTTTTTTCAGGTCAATTGGCAGCAGGTTGTGGGCTGAGTGATTAACATTAATTCCTCTAATTTGGGGAATCGTCATGCCTTAAAGACCTTGTCTGGCTGCCGAAGAGCACGTGCAGATTGAGCTTAACTAGGGGCCGATCTGTGCAGCAATTTTGTCGGAATAGGGAAACAAAAAACTTGCCCAATGTGGAAAACACTTGGCCATTAAGCATTTACAGCTGGTCTTTTTGTGAAGGTGACTCTCAATCCAGGAGGCATGATTGCACTGGCTCTTAGTGCTGCAGCCTTGGGAGCTGGTTGGCCTTTGCTAACCATCCCAACGCCGGCTGTCCTAAAATTCTCTTGGCCGAGAGAGCGGGGATGTAACTTGGGCATGTCACTCCACTCTGATTCAATTCCAGACTAGAATAGTCAGGACAGCAGTTGCCTCCCTTGCTGTCCTGGTAGTCTTATTCAGACACTGCTGACTATCATACATACATATCAGGTTCATGGGCAGAACCTAAGGTAACACTAACACTGGCACAAAGACATCGTTCTAAGATGACCAGCGATATCAGTCTTGTCACACACATACTGTTCAAGTCAAGGAGAAGGTTACTTCAAGTCTTCGTCCTGTTTCTCTGTCCATCCACCGTTGAACATGATGGTGTACACCTGTCTTACGACCTGTGGACCCCAGCTTGACTAAAACATAATGACTGAACCTCCTTCGAGTGTACACGCACGCAGAAGATCAGATACACACGCTGATCTCGTGTCATCCAAGTCAGCGTTCGGTGGGTTATGTAAGTTTCAGTTTCAGCTTCAGTAGCTCAAGGAGGCGTCACTGCGTTCGGACAAATCCATATACGCTACACCACATCTGCCAAGCAGATGCCTGACCAGCAGCGTAACCCAACGCGCTTAGTCAGGCCTTGAGAAAAAAAAAATTAAATAAAATTAAAAAAAAAGAAAAAAAAAGATAAATACATAAAAAAGAACTACTACTACTAATAATAATATGTATAAGGCGCAAAAACTTGATGAAGTCAACTATAGGCGTACAAAACAAAACAAAGAAAAACCATATATAATATAATAATAATAAAAAAATAATAAAATAAATTATGTAAACAAAGACACTGTACCCAGCACGCACCGCCCCCTCCCTCCCCCCCCCACCCCCCACCCCCCATAAAAAAACAAAAAAACAAAAAAACAAAACAAAAACAACAACAACAACAACAACAAAACAACGGAGTATGGTTACTTATATGGCAAGGTGAATAAACAAAATGGTCATACATGTAAAATGCTACATTTCTGTTCGAGCGTGTATCTGTGCGTGACTAAAACCTGACTGAATGACACAGGAAACGAATGATGAGCGCCCAGTGACAGCCGTCAGTCGGCTCTACCCAGCGAGGCAGCATGCTGCGCAAATGACTCCCGTGTTTGTAAAGAGCTTAGAGCTTGGTCTCCGACCGAGGACAGACGCTATGTCAGTATCAACATCATCAGCATCAACTTCTTGCACAGAATTTGCACAAGGTGGGGATACTAATTTACACTGAAAGAGTCCCTGGCATACCCCCCAGAGAGGGGCTAGGAGGGGTGAAGGGCTCTTGCAGGAATGTACAGCTAAAGGCTTTTAGGCCACGTCAACATGTAGACAGAACGTCGGAGCACCTGTCCACTCCAGTTAATCAACAGTGCGTCAGAAAACTGGCTTGGGAGGAAAAAAAAAAGGCGCTGAATAGTTTGCTGTGGGCTGCAACTCTCCTGGAAGTTGAAACTTTGGAGTTCCGGACATTGTTCTATGAGATCTGGGAATGAGCAATGGGATCCCACCCCACCCCCACCCCCCTCCCACCCACCCCTCTTGGAGCTCTTGATTCATATGATGTTCATGTATATAACGTTGTGTTGTGTCCTTTCCTGACGGGACCAAGCCTATGGAAAAACCATCGCAGTCTGTCTGTCTCTCTCGCTCTGTGTGTGTGTGTGTGTGTGTGTGTGTGTGTGCACACGTGAGTACGTGCGGAGAGTGGAGGCGGGGAAGGGAAGGGCGTGGAGAGGGGGAGGAGGAGGGAGAGAGAGAAAGAGACTTAGCTGGAAGGGGCGGGTCCAGGACACAACAGTTTAGGTAAACGCTGATTGCTTTTGCGCATGCACGAAGGGATCGAACCACCATCTCCCCTCCCCCCCCCCCCCCCCCGCCCCCCAACTACTTAAGTCGGATGATAACAGGGCGGTGTGCCTCCTCACGGGGCATTGCACAAAGCTGCTGACATGCAATGGACCGTAATGAGTAGGGTGGAACTCTCTATCCATCACTCTCTGGGCTGTTGGGCAAAGGGAAAAGGGGGCGGGGCTTTGGGGGCTGGGGGGTTGTCTGGGGATTTGTGTGTTTGATGTGCTTCTAACATGGGGGAAGGGGTGGAAAGAGAGAGAGAGTGTGTGTGTGTTTGTGTGTTTGTCTACGCGCGCGCGCGTGCGTTTGTGGGAGTTGAGTGTTCGTGTTCGTGAGTGTTTGTGGGGTGCGTGGAGGGGTACGTGTTTGAGTGTGTGTTTGTGTGTGTGTGTGTTTGTGTGTGTGTGTGTTTGTGTGTGTGTGTGTACGTGTGTGTGTGTGTGTGTGTGTGTGTGTGTGTACGTGTGTGTGTGTGCGTGCTCGTGCGTGCGTACGTGAGAGAGACAGACAGACAGACAGACAGACAGATATGCAGACAGACAAACAGAGAGCGCAGAAAGAATGTGAGCTTGCGTGCGTGAATATGTTATGTCTGAGAGCCCTGAAAACGTTACAACCCATTTTCGTGTGTTTCAACGATACATTGATGGTTTCTTGTTCAAAACCTCTCTGTCTGTCTGTCTGTCTGTCTGTCTGTCTGTCTCTCTTCTCCCAACCCCTCCCCCGCCCCTCCACCCCCCAAACCCTCAATCTCTCTCTCTCCCCCTCCCCAAAATGAACCCTCCGAAAAGAACAACATGCAAGCTCTGCTCCCCCCAACTCTATCCAATAGAAAGAAGCCGCTTACAGTGCAGTGGTGTTCCCCTCCCTCCTCAGAGACATAGCTCAGCTCTCTTCAGTCTCACTGCACAGCTTCCACTATACCAGAACACGCGTTGGTGAAAAAATGGTTGGGGGTCTGGGGGGGGGGGGGGGGGGGAGGGAAGCGGGGGATTTGGTGGGGGGGCGGGGGGGGGGGGGGGCGGAGGGAGGCAGCATGAATTACATCACTGAACTTTTCGCCGGATGTTTGGGGTCAAATAATATCTGTCAAAACCATGTTCATGGCTAAAGTGTTCATGTCTGTTGTTTTTGTTGTTTTTGTTTTTCTCTCATAACAGATTTATCTGCGTGAAATTCGCGAGCTGGTCTCTCCCCCAAAAAGAGTGCATCGCCGAAGTTGAGCACCATCCATACATTTTCGTCATTTATTTCTGTCTGCAAATGTATTTGTTTTTTGGGGGTTTTTTTACTATCAAAGCGAGTTTCTTTTTTCAATGCAGCATTTTGTCAGGGACAACCCAATTGTTGCGTGAGTTCTAACTTACAACACGCACGCAAAGCGCTATGCTGCACATAGGAACCTCAGGTTTCATCGTCACATCCGAAAGGTTTAGCACCCAGACCACCACTCAAGGTCTTGTGGAGGGGGAGTTGGGGGTGGGGGAGCAAACAAATTCAAACCCGGTCCAGTGCGGGACTGGAACCAGCAGACACTCGCTTCCACGTCAGGTGTACCACCCACTGGGCCACCGCTCCAGCCATGAACCCTGCGTCGTCAGACTGACCAGCCAGCACTGACACTGATGAAGAGTTGTCTAACTTGTATGTTTAATACACTTCTCTGAAGACCTTGTACTGTCTCCAGCTCTCCCTAGAGTTTCTTATCACTTCACGTGATCTACACACTAACCAGCGCTGACACTGATGAAGAGCTGTCTCACTTGTAATGTGAAATACTCTTTACGTGGACCTACACACTAACCAGCACTGACTGGGATGAAGAGTTGTCTAACTTGTATGTTGATAACAAATGCTCTTTACGAGGATGTACAATCCACAACTATTGGGCCATAAATGGTAACAGGCTGCAAAGTAGGGGGGTGGGGGGTGGGGGGGGGGGTGGGGGGTGGAAGATAACAGAGCATAATCACATAAACGATACAGCGGAGAGGAAATCAAGTCAAATGCTCGTCAGCACGGAAATGACTCGGGTAACGTGTTTCATCACAAAATGTTCACGCTGCAGTCAAGAGTGACAAAGTAAATGTGATGGTGGAGGGCCGGAGAGAGACAGAGAGAGACAGAAAGAGACGGAGAGAGGAGCAGACAGACAGCTATATGAGACAGAGACTAGAGTCGGGGTAAGAGACAGGGGTAAGAGACAGAGACAGGAGATATAAGCAAGAGGCAGCTAACAGAGAGACAGAAGCAAGAGACAGAAAGAGAAACAGACATGGCCACAGACATGGCCACAGACCAGGTCTCCAGTGGTGGACCACTTCAATCCTGCAGACAGACGGCGAGCCTCCGGAGAGTCTCACATCCACGCAACAGCGACAGTCCGCAGATCTCTCAAGAGGGCACGTCATTGCCAGACATTTTCCCTTTTGATGCCAGCTGCAGGCACCGCTGCCAAAGAAATTGAAGCCTTCTATCAACTTTGGCTCCAAGTAGTGTCCGTGTTTACAGCCATTCAGGGCAGCACGCACTGAACTCAACTTCTCCCCCGGTCAGTGTTCAGACAGAGTGCTGACGACAGCAACCGGGGGAGGGGGGCAGCTGAAAGTTATGCTGTTTAGTTAATTTCCTGAGTGTAAAATTCTTCAATTATATTCATATTTTTGTTTACCTGCTTGCTAATCTGTTTCTCTGCGTCACTGCTTGTTTGTTTCCTCTCTTCAGTCCGCCTCCCTCCCTGATTTTCTGGGGTTTATTATTAGTTTTGTCGTTCTGACAAAACACAGGAAACATACAATCAAAGGTTTAAAAGCACACAAGAAACACAAGTGCTATGGCGCGGCATGAAACTGAAGGCAAGTTTGAATGCTGTCAGATTTGGTTCTCTCTTTCTCTCCCTATCCCTCCCTCCCTCTCTCTCTCTTTCTGTTAATCTCTCTCTCTCTCTCTCTCTCACACACACACACACACACACACACACACACACACACACACGCAAACACAGACACACCGCACACACACACACACACACAAACACACACACACACACACCTCTACTAAACACACACACATATACCACATACACACACATCCCCCCCACGCACACACACATTCCCCCCCCCCCCCCCCCCCCCCACAAACACACACACACACACACACACACACACACACACACACACACACAGTGTAGTGCACAGGATCTGACCACGTTTACAAACCATTCCCACAGACCTGGGAGGAAAGAACGTGCTTGAACAGCTGTGGGGGGGACTCTCAGGGTTGTTTTCTTCTTCTTGTTTTTTTCTCTCATTGTTCTGGGGAACGCTGGGTTTAATTCCAACCCTTTCCCCTCCCCCTTCCACCCCTCTCCGTCTCAAGGGACCCCCCCCCCCCTCCACCACCAACCCACCCCACCCCCCACACACACACCACTCATCAAACCTCTCGGAGTGTGAGGGAGGTAGAGAGAGAGAGAGGGGGGAGGTGGGGGGTTGGAGAAGGGGGGTGTCAAGGCCATCAGAAGGTCAATGCTCGCTCTTTTAATTAACGTACGGAGGATTGAGCAAAGCCGATGTAGTCGCTAACCAAGGACGGTAAGAGGGCGTTTACGCATCAGTCAGAATCGGGACCTCATCCCCTCCCCCCTTTTTTTTTTTCCAGATCTGACAAATCCCAGTTACACAACAGTCTACCTAGTTAACTACATGTCAGTATGTCTTCACATTTTACAGTCAGTCGGGTTTTTAGTTAATCAGTCATGCTGTTCTCGGCTGGGCTCCAAGCTGAAATCAGCTGAAGTGAGCTGCACTGAATGTCTGTGACATAATCATCTGTTACACATTTTCCAATCGGATAAATAAAGATGTACTGAGCTGTACTTACATTGTATTTAATCAGTGTAATCTATTGCACTGTATTCTGTTGTATTTTAAGTTAAGCGTTATGCGTTGGAAGAAAAAGAAAGATATAAAATCGACAAACATCAACAGGCAGACGTGGTGCTAATTTGATGTGTGTCAGAATGGCGTTCTTGCACACACCACTATCCTTCAGTGTGGGTGGGTGGGTGGGGGTTGGGGAGATGGGGGAGGGGGTTGAGGGGGAGTGAGGGGGCGTGCGTGTGCATGCGTACGTGTGTGCATGTGTGTATGCGCGCTCGCACTGTTTCTGGTCGATATCCTCAAATCATCCTTATTATCGTTCCCAAACATCAGACAGAACAGAACAACAAACAGGAAATGAATTCATGGCACCTGAGACTGTTTTTCATTAAACCTGACAGCGCCTCCCTTCAGTTGGGAGAGGGGGGGGGGGCAGCAAGGGGGAGGGGGGAGGGGATGGATGGAGGGGGCGGGGGGGGGCAAGGCAACGAGAGACAGGAGGGAGTGAGATAAGGGGGAGCTGCAAGAAGCAGAGGAGGAGGATTTTGTAAAGCCCATCTGAAGCTTAGCACTTGGCATGTCCCCGATTTGCCTTTTCTCAAATCGCCGTATAATATTTCGCCGTTTGTTTGTTTGTTTGTTACGGGAGGTTGTGGGGAGTATGCATTACGAGGTATGATAATAAATGCAATCGCTGTAAAGATACTATTTTTTTAACTGCTTCCACTTGTAGAGTCGCTGTCATTTCATGCAACAGAATAACAGACTCGACTGATGTTGAGCTGCAATCTATTTAACGCCGTCCGTTCAGTAAAGTCAACAATATACCAGTTCTTGATTGCCCGGGTTACCGATAATCAATTTTATCGTAACGCCTGTTCATACAAATAGACAGACGGGCGCAGTAGCCGAGTGGTTAAAGCGTTGGACTTTCAATCTGAGGGTCCCGGGTTTGAAGCTCGGTTACGGCGCCTGGTGGGTAAAGGGTGGAGATTTTTCCGATCTCCCAGGTCAACATATGTGCAGACCTGCTAGTACCTGAACCCCCCTTTGTGTGTATACGCAAGCAGAGGATCAAATACGCACGTTAAAGATCCTGTAATCCATGTCAGCGTTCGGTGGGTTATGGAAACAACATACCCTGCATGCATACCCCTGAAAAACGGAATATATAGGCGGGGTAAAAACGGTCATACACGTAAAAGCCCACTTGTGTACATACGAGTGAACGTGGGAGTTGCAGCCCACGAACAGGAGGAAGAAGAAGAAGATACAAACAGACTGAAGTAAAAACATGCAGACATCACACCACTCCTCCCTTTCAACACGGAA
>NC_134900.1:5840970-5843470 GCF_041734735.1 Babylonia areolata | reverse complement strand
AGAGGGGGGGAGACAGACAGACAGACAGAGAGCAAAATATCACCGATTTTTTTTTTTTTTTTTTTTTTCGTGATTTATGTTCAGTTCAAAGACGGCCTGAGAGATGGGGTATGGAGGGAGGAGAGGAGAGAGAGAGAGAGGGGGGGGGGAGACGGGGAGAGAGAGAGAGGGGGGGAGAGAGAGAGAGGGAGAGAGATTGAGATTGAGATGGTTTATTCATATAGGCCACAGCCCCTTTGAAGGGGGATATACAGTAAAATGCTAAAGTCATACATTCAAAAGTCTTCATGATGTAACATATTCACTTCTCCTTTTGAGTGCTTTATACAGATATAGAGCGAACTCCTTGACAGTCTTTTCATTTGTTGATGACATTAACATGATAAGTCTAAACAAGCAAGGGTGTTGACAGTATTTAACTGGAATCAATTGTTCTCTGAGATCTCTTAATACTGGGCAACACAGCACAAAGTGAACTTCATCTTCTTTAGATTGTTGACACATTGGACAAAACAAATTTTGGGCACATGATTTTCGATATCGATAATAATGCGTACATATTTCAGTAACACCTAATCCAAACCTTGCCAAAGTATATTTCAGATGTCTATCAAGTCTCATTGACAAATAAACTGGCATATTATAAGGTATATGACAAAACATTCGATACAAATCAAATCTCTCGCTATTCTGAATATGAGAGTTCCAATTTTGCCATCTACAATCAATTAATGTTCTACGAAATACATGATTAAAATTACTGATATCTCCGACACTTTGGTTCAACCATACGAAACCAAAACCATACTCACAAAGTTTCATTCTCACATTAGACACCCAATTTCTCGTGCCTTTATTATCTAAATCTAATAGCATTCTATAGGCTTTATGGGGTAATCTGTGCTCTTCCATCTGAGTTATTTTCAGCCAATATTGAATACATTTAACAGTGGAAGTCAAAACTATGGGATATCTGACTGTTTCTCCATACACTAAATCATTAGGTGTTTGTAATGACAATCCGAGCAATTTCTTTAAAGCATATAGGTGTATTTTTTCACAGTATACAGCAGCAGAATCGAGACCCCATATTTCAGCTCCATATAGTACCATAGGTTGAATTTGTGAATCAAATAACTTTAAAAATAAAGTAGCAGAATCGTTGTTTAACAATGATAATTTCTTCATTATACACAATAATGCATTTTTAGCTCTGCTAACGAGATCTTTACAAGCAAAGGCAAAACTTAAACGTGTCGAGAAATATAAACCTAAGTATTTATATATATTGACAACAGGCATTACACCTCCATTGTAAGTCCATCTTTCTCTTGATGCAAGGTACCCTCCCTTTCTAAATACAATTATATTGCTTTTTGCCATATTAACCTTTAATTGTAAAGAAAATGCAGCTCTTTGTAAACTATTTAGTTGAGTCTGTAATCCAATTACCGCTGAGAGGGAGAGGGAGAGAGAGAGGGAGAGGGAGAGAGAGAGAGAGAGGGAGAGAGAGGGGAGGGAGAGAGAGAGAGGGAGAGAGAGAGACAGAGACAGACAGACAGACAGAGACTGCTTTTATGTAAGTTCTGTCATCACGGGGGGGTGCGGGGTGAGGGCAGGAATTTAAACACGCACCTGCCGCAACAAAACAAAATACAGAGAAAATAAGACAGACAGACAGACAGACAGACAGAGCAGTGCAGAGGCACACAGACCAACGGGCTCAGCCTCCAGCAGGCTTTCATTTAGCATCTCCGCTGATGACACAACAGACAGCATGCACAGACAATAATCAAATTATATTCAATCGGAAATAAAAGGTGATAAATCGGAAAATGGAAGGCCGGGATAACGATATCCTCCCCTCTTCTACCAACCTCTCCCTCACCCTCAGCCATGCAAACAAACAAGCAAGCAAGCAAGCAAGCAAGCAAGCGCGTACGTGCGTGCGTGCAGTGCGCGGAGTGTGTGTGTGTGTGTGTGTGTGTGTGTGTGTGTGTGTGTGTACATTCATTTCGTGTGATAAAAATAGGAGAGGAACCAATCTACTATTACACCGGTCACACAGTTCAGCACATCACACCTGCTCAGCTGTCTGTCATCAGCACCGCCGCTTTGTTGTTGTTTTCTTCTTCTTCTTCGTTCGTGGGCTGCAACTCCCACGTTCACTCGTATGCACGCGAGTGGGCTTTTACGTGAATGACCGTTTTTACCCCGCCATGTAGGCAGCCATACTCCGTTTTTCGGGGGTGTGCATGCTGGGTATGTTCTTGTTTCCATAACCCACCGAACGCTGACATGGATTACAGGATCTTTAACGTGCGTATTTGATCTTCTGCTTGCGTATACACACGAAGGGGGTTCAGGCACAAGCAGGTCTGCACATATGTTGACCTGGGAGATCGTAAAAATCTCCACCCTTTACCCACCAGGCGCCGTCACCGTGATTCGAACCCGGGACCCTCAGATTGACAGTCCAACGCTTTAACCACTCGGCTAT
>NC_134900.1:5630970-5833470 GCF_041734735.1 Babylonia areolata | reverse complement strand
TCACAGTCAGTGGTCAGTCCTTGTCAGGGGGTCAGCCTTTGTACTGGTCATCCATAAACAATGAGGCCAGGAGATCAAATGGTTAACTCTCTCCATACGAACGGCGAAAGAGAAGACGTCAACAGCATTTCACCCCAATTACCACCATCAAAATATTGCAAGTGGAAGGCTCTTATACTGAAGAGGTGAATGTTGACAAAGAATACCACAATTCGGACGACGGAAGCTAAAGGTTGGGTCATTCAGACACCCACTGGACATCCGAGGGGTCTGTGTAGAGGAGAAGACAGGACTGGCCGTACTGAGTGAGTTAACAAACAGCAAAGAGTGGTGACTCTCCATACACAAGTACACAACTTAAATCAGTGATGCTTACGCTACCGATTCAGCTAGCACACGGGTGAATAAAAAGGTACATAGGAACAAACCCAGACACTTCCTCAAAAAGGGAAACGCCGGGCCTGTCCTTATACCGATCTTTCGACGTGTGCACACAGCAGCAAAGACAGAAGAAATGTGCAAACACAAATTAGCTTTTTATTCAAGACTGGCGTAGCCTCTTTAATCCTGAACAAGCCCCACAGAACACAGTGACGATACAGAACAAACACATGGCTGCCTTGGTACTTTTTCGACCCGAAATTATACTGGTCATCGACGGGCGCAATAGCCGAGTGGTCAAAGCGTTGGACTTTCAATCTGAGGGTCCCGGGTTCGAATCACGGTGACGGCGCCTGGTGGGTAAAGGGTGGAGACTTTTACGATCTCCCAGGTCAACATATAAGCAGACCTGCCAGTGCCTGAACCCCCC
This sequence comes from Babylonia areolata, assembly GCF_041734735.1. NCBI lineage: Eukaryota > Metazoa > Mollusca > Gastropoda > Neogastropoda > Buccinidae > Babylonia > Babylonia areolata. Next base: position 5,832,659 of record NC_134900.1, on the reverse strand, counting down.
CTCGTGTGTAAACGCATGCAGAAGATCAAATACGCACGTTAAAGATCCTGTAATCCATGTCAGCGTTCGGTGGGTTATGGAAACGAGAACATACCCAGCATGCACACCAACGGAAGCGGAGTATGGCTGCCTACACGGCGGGGTAAAAACGGTCATGCACGTAAAAGCCCACTCGCGTATATATACGAGTGAACGTGGGAGTTGCAGCCCACGAACGCAGAAGAAGAAGAAGAAGATGGATGGACAGCAATTATATTATCAGTCTCACAGAAAACACTCCCTGCGGCCGGGTGACGGAACTCAACGGACACTGGTGACAGCCTACGGAGAGAAAAAAAATGATGACGTGGGAGTTGCAGCCCACGAACGCAGAAGTAGTAGTACTGGTCATCAACTTCCTCGTTATACAATGTCCCCTCTGTCTGTGTCAACTGGCAGGTGGCGCCGTGCTGTGGAGCGCTGGCCTGGTGGTCAAGCACCCGACTAGGAAGCCCGAGTGTCCACGGGTTCAAATCCTACATATACATATATACCGATCATGATCTTTTTTTTTTTTTTTTTTTTTTACTCTTCCCCACCCCCCTCCACTACACCTTGAGTAGTGGTCTGGGTGCTAGCCTTTCTGATGAGACGATAAACCCGAAGTCTCGTGTGTAGCATACACTTAACGCATGTAAAAACATTTAAGAAAAAAAAGGGGGGGGGGGAGAAAAAAAAAAGATCGGCATCAAAAGAGTAGTTCAGAGCAAATGGGGTGGGGGTGGGGAGTGAGGGGTGGGGGGGGGGGGTGGACAAATTTCCACTTTGATAGTAAAGTAAGTACACTCACAGACAGAACAAGAATTTTGAAAAAAAAAAACACAAAAAAACAACAAACTTAAGTGGCGCTGTGCTATGGCGACGTGCTCTCCTGAGGAAAGCAGCCTAAGGTTTGACATGGAGAAATAATGTGTCGTGCCAATGCAGTGCAATGGCAATACATATTATTATTGTTATCAAGCCGTCCTCTTTTCCATCACCAACGACAGTCGGCAAAGGAAGGGCAAGTTCCCTTCCCACCCCCACCACCCTTCCCCCTCCCCCTCTATCCCCCTCGGCCATCACTCCCTTTTGGCTTTTGGCACCATTTTCAATCTTCACGAAAAGCAGCTTTGCGTCAATACTGGACAAAAAAAAAAAAAAAAAAAAAAAAAAAAAAGCAGCTTGCCTGGGACCGACAGCGAGCGAGGGGGCCGGGGGCCGGGGGCTGTGGGGGCGGTGGGGGGGGGAGAGATTGGGAAGAAAAGGAAGTCTGTTCGTTAAAGAACTGGCAGCATGCGTGACCATCTCCACGGCACTTTCTCCTTCTTCTTCTTCTGCGTTCGTGGGCTGCAACTCCCACGTTCACTCGTATGCACACGAGTGGGCTTTTACGTGAATGACCGTTTTTACCCCGCCATGTAGGCAGCCATACTCCGTTTTTCGGGGGTGTGCATGCTGGCTATGTTCTTGTTTCCATAACCCACCGAACGCTGACATGGATTACAGGATCTTCAACGTGCGTATTTGATCTTCTGCTTGCATATACACACGAAGGGGGTTCAGGCACCAGCAGGTCTGCACATATGTTGACCTGGGAGATCGGAAAAATCTCCACCCTTTACCCACCAGGCGCCGTCACCGTGATTCGAACCCGGGACTCTCATATTGACAGTCCAACGCTTTAACCACTCGGCTATTGCGCCCGTATCTCCACGGCATAATACGTGTTTTGATCACGTCAAATACACGCTCACGCACACAAGCACATCACTCATGTATATATATACGAGCGTCCGCAATAATGCGCGCATGCATGCACACACACACGCACACGCACACACACACACGCACACGCACACATACACACACCACACACACACACACACACACAGACTTGCACGCACGCACACACACACACAGACTTGCACGCACGCACACACAGACACAGACACAGACACAGACACACACACACACACACACACACACACACACACACACACACAGAGACTTGCACGCACACACACACACACACACACACACACACACACGCACGCACGCACGCACACACACACACACACACACACACACACACACACACAGAGACTTGCACACACACACACACACACACACATACAGAGATGATTTAAAGAGAACATGCCTTCTTTCATCTTCCCCCCTATCTCCTCCATCTCTCCCTCTGCAGCACTACAGTGTACGTAACATCATCAGGTCCGTATCGCTGGGGAGCGCGGCAATGACGTCAAGGTGTGTGTGTGTGTGTCACTGGGTGTGTGTGTGTGGGGGGGGGGGGTAGGGGGGGGGTTCTCATTCTCACTGTGTGTTCTGTATCCCTCCCACCGCCCTCCCTCCTTCTCCCTCTCTCTCTCTCTATCCCCCTCCATCTCTCCCTCCCTCTCTTCCTCCCTCTCTCTCACTCCCCCTCTCTCTCCCTCCCTCACTTTATCCCTCCTCTCCCTCCCTCTCCCTCTCTCCTTCGTGAAGTGGAGGTAGGTGCCTTCCTCTTCTTCTTCTTCTCTCTCCCCCCCCCCTCTCTCCCCCTCTCTCTCTCCCTCTCTCTCTCTAAGAAGAATGCCCGGTTTCGTTTTCCCCCCAAAAAATCGGAGAGGCAGAGTGGACTAGTTTCTTTCAAACATTAAGAAAGATATGACTAAAAAAAAAATTAAAAAAATAAAAAATCTCTGAAAAATGTACGTTGTGGGACTGCAACGGACTCTGGAAGTTTGCTGTGGAATGACATGACATCGTAACACAGGACGCCGCGGCCAGCCAAAGTGTCCTCCATCAAAACTGATTCTTTACACATTCGCTTCAAGCTGCCCTCACGATTGTGAGTGAATGGGCCGGAGACATGAGATATAATATATATATATCATTATACTTAATAACGGACGGAAACAACAAATCTCTCTCTCTCTCTCTCTCTCTCTCTCTCTCTCTCTCTCTACTCCCCCCACCCCCACTCACCGGTCGCCCCTCCCCCGTGAGAATGGGCCCATGGTCTCATTAATAAACCTCTCTCTCTCTCTCTCTCTCTGTGAGAATGGGCCCATGGTCTCATTAATAAACATTTCCATCTCTCTCTCTCTCTCTTTCTCCGTGAGAATGGGCCCATGGTCTCATTAATAAACATTTCCATCTCTCTCTCTCTCTCTCTCTTTCTCCGTGAGAATGTGCCCATGGTCTCATTAATAAACCTCTCTCTCTCTCTCTCTCTCTCTCTCTCTCTCTCTCTTTCTCCGTGAGAATGGGCCCATGGTCTCATTAATAAACATTTCCATCTCTCTCTCTCTCTCTCTTCTCCGTGAGAATGGGCCCATGGTCTCATTAATAAACATCTCTCTCTCTCTCCCTCTGCCCCGTGAGAATGGGCCCATGGTCTCATTAATAAACATCTCTCTCTCTCTCCCTCTCCCCCGTGAGAATGGGCCCATGGTCTCATTAATAAACATCTCTCTCTCTCTCCCTCTCCCCCGTGAGAATGGGCCCATGGTCTCATTAATAAACATCTCTCTCTCTCTCCCTCTCCCCCGTGAGAATGTGCCCATGGTCTCATTAATAAACATCTCTCTCTCTCTCTCCCTCTGCCCCGTGAGAATGGGCCCATGGTCTTGTCAACTTATAAACATTTCCACCACCACCCCTCTCTCTCTCGCTCTCTCTCTTATCTTACGAGTTGTATTCATGTGAACTCCCTTCATTTGGGGCTGAGGCCTGATGATGTGAATAAATCATTCCAAATTCTCTGTGTGTGTGTGTGTGTGTGGTGGGTGTGTGTGTGTGTCGGTGTGTGTGTACGTGTGCGTGCGTGTGTGCGTACTCGGAAAGAGCAGACACCGGGAACTCACCAGCACAGACGCCACCAGGACCAGAAGCACCACTCCAATCCACAAAGGGCGTGCAGCCGTGGCTTGCACACCTCTTGTGACGTCACCCCTTCCTGCCATCATGACGTTGCAGTCTCAAGGATCTGGCTTACACAATCTTTCGGCACCGGACTATGACTATGATGGTGTTGACTACGTTCACCTTGGAAAGTCAGTCGGAAAAAAAAAACCCACCAAAAATGTCTGAAGCAAAATGTTTGAGTAACTGGTTTGTTTCACCACTGTCACAAAATCTAACAGCGCGGAATCAGAGGGGAGAAAAAACAACAAAAAACGTTGAAGTTCGAAAAAAACAGGTAGTGTTCAGTCCAGGCCGGGCGTCCGTCACGGAAAGGTTCTGGCTTCTTTCGCTGCCGTGTTCCGGTGTCTTCAGCCACAACCAGACTGCTGGGGGACCTGACTCAGTGACCTGAGCCGCGGGTGGCCACTCTGTGAAGACTGACCCCACGTAGCGCTACAACCGAAGAGGCTCTCGGATTACGGAGCCGTGAGTCCCGGAGTCCAGTCCCGCTGTCCACTGGCTGCCAAGTCCGTCAGGTCACGGGCGGGCCGGGGGGGGAGACAGCTGCTCAGTGCCACCACCACCACCACCACCACCACCACTAGCGGTCTGCTGTCAGTCAGTGCCGCTCTCAGTGATGTTCTGCACACAGCAAACACGAACACGCTAAAGGTGACCGCTCAGAAATGCACACATCGGCTACCCGGACACACACACTAACACACACTGAGCGGCGGCAACTCAGTGGCACAAAACTGGCAACTTGTTTCGCGTTCACACACACACATACACATACACGCGCGCGAACACACCGCAGCCGCAGCATTCAGCAACACAGCACACAGCAAGGTAGTAGTAGTCAGTAGCAATAGACTGACAAGACAAAAACCGAAGCTCACACGGCTCACACACACTACAAGAAAACAGATGCCAGGAATAGGGACTAGCAAAAAGAAAGAAAAAAACAAAAGAAAAGAAGAAAAAAGGAAAGTTACGCCACAATGCCAGGGAGCACACAGCAGATGTCAGCAGAGCAGTGCCAAGTCAGCAGAATGCTACCAGTACCACTGAGGGGAGGTGCAGTGCGCTGAGCCCCCACCCCACCCCCCCACCCCCCACACACCTCACCTCAACTCACCTCACTGACGCTACTTTCACCTTCACCTCTGCTGCCGCTGACACGGCTCGTAATCCACTGCAATGTGATGCACCCGACACACACATACACACACACACACACACACACAAGCAGATGCGCGCGCGCGCACACACACACACACATACACACACACGCGCGCGCGCGCGCGCAGACGGAAGCAAATTCACACACACACATACATAGTCACACACGCACGCGCGTAAACAGACATATACACAAACAAATGCACACGCGCTCGTGTACACACACACACACACACACACACACACACACACACAGACACACATATACACACAGAAGCATACTAGTGCATGCGCACGCGCGCGCGCACACACATACGCACCCATACAAGAGCAAACACACAACTTGATGGGCACAGGCTGGCACACACACACACACACACACACACACACACACACACACACACCGTACAACCTGAGGGGTGGGGGGGTAAACACTAGGAAAATCCGTGTCACTTGAAACTCACGTCATGTCATGACACAACTACCTGTGCCGCTCGCTCAAGTGCAGCACTGACTGACTCGAATCACGGCACACAAAGTCGTCAGTCAGCTGTCACAATAAAAACGGAACGTTTCCTTACCTCAACACACACTCTCTCTCTCTCTCTCTGTCTCCGTCTGTCAATCAAGTGGACAAAAAGAGAACCGAGATAAATAAAACCGCCACACACCTCCAGTTTCAGTTCAGTTTCCGTGCAGCCAGTCACCACTGTCAACTCTCCCTCTCCGAGTCCAACTGAAGTACAAACACCCCATGTCACCATCAGTCCCTGCTGACTACGGACCATGCACGGACTTGTGACTGTCACATCATTGTCCACACACTTGCCACTATCCCCGCCCGTGACAAGACCACTGGGCCTGTCTTGAACCGCAGCAGTCACAGGTCGATGGACCTAATTGGGCGAAGCACAGATCGATCACTACGCTGAATAGCTGTCTCTTCTTTTTTCCCGCCGGCGCGGCCTCTCCGGGCCTTTCACCCTCAGTTCCATCTTTGCAGCAGCATCTCTGACTGAAGGAATGACCATTCCACGGTGTCAGCCTGGCACAAAGACAGTTTCAGGTGGTTCATTCATTCATTCAAACACCCTCGGAACAAAACCACGACCCCGTGTGTGTGCGTGTGTGCCGTCCACGGCACAAGGGAACAACCTCTTCGGAAAATGGAAAGTGCTGAACGCTGCATCTGCTTTGGCCCAGTCTGTGTCCACCCACTTTTCAGTTTCTGAACACTGCTCACGAGAGGATTTTTCAACTACCCCCTCCTCCTCCCTCCTTACCTCGCCTCCTCTCTCTCTCCAGTTCTGGTGGGTGGCGCAGTGGTATGACACTGACGGACGGACCCCACGTGCGGCACAGTGACGTAGTATAGCGGACAGCAGCACGTGCGGCGCGGCGCGTTAGGGGCAGGGGGAGAGAGGGGGGTGGGGTGGCGAGGGGCGTTGTTGTAAGAAAACGGTGAACAAGACAGTGGCATTGTGCGCCCCGCTCGTGTCGTGGTGTGTGGGGCATTGAGCACGTGTTCCATAATGCGTGGGGGGGGAAGGGAGGGGGGGAAGGGATAGGGAGGGTATTTAGTCAACACGACTGACATAGGGCTGGATGTCTTGACGAACAACTTGGTGCACACACACAAAAACAAAGTATAAAAGTGTACAATGTATAATGAATATAAAAATATACACGAACATATTTTACTATATTATGTATTTGTTATTTGTTTTATTTCATTATTTCATTACTTACTGTTTATGAATGTTATTTGATACAGTTGATAATTATGGTTCATCAGCTGTCATTGTTAAAATTGAAGTGCAACGTTGTGAGTACAGTATGAACTTTAAGCTTGTTGATGCTCTTTTGTCAGTGATTGCATTGTAATCATGTGTGCTGTAGAACAGTTAAAGATTATTTAAACCATATATGAAACGCGCGCGCGCGCGCGCACACACACACACACACACACACACACACACACACACACACATAAAGGGTAAGAAATGAAAAAATAGGCCAACATTTAATCTTTACCACGCGAATGCGAATGTGAATAATTAATTAAGTAGCGTGAATCTAAAAGAACTTTTTTGTTTTAAGAGAAAAGAATCCTGAGCACCAGATCTTTTCAGGGAATGAGATCCAGACATGTCAAAACATCGATCAGGATCTAGCCTGTGTGGGGCCTGCAAAACATCAACCAGCTGCTTTTCCACAGAAAAGAAAAAAAAAAAAGACAAGTTATTGGAATGTTTGCGTGATGTCAAGTGCTAACGTGTCCTCGTTGGAAGAGAGAGAATCTGAGCGTTTCCGGATCGAATCCCACACTTACAAGAATTTTCTCCCCACCCCCACCCCCACTCCCCGCCCCCTCCTACCCGACACCCTCTCCACTACTAAGACCTTAAGTGGTGGTCTGGACGCTAGTCATTCGGTTGAAACGATAAATCGAGGTCCTCAGTGTGTGTAACATACACTTGATGGTTGTCCCTCTGTCTCAAGGAAGACTTGGTCGTGTGTGTGTGTGTGTGTGTGTGTGTGTGTGTGTGTGTTATTTTTACTTGACGTCCAGCTAACGACCGAAGGTAACAGCTGAGATCAACAGAATGTGTGCAGTCTTTTTTCTTTTCTTTTTTTCTTTTTTTTTTCCTCCTAAATTAAGACATACGAAAAGGAAAGCAGGGAACACACACACACACACACACACACACACACACCACAGATGGAATATATCAAAGTGAAGAAAAACAACTGGGAATGCACGCATTGTGCATCAGTAAAGCTGGTACTGCTGCACTCTGGAATACGACCCCCATGTCACACCCCTCCACCCACCCATCCATTGGCCAACAAACACTCTGTTCACTCACAGTGTGTCAATGTTCTCGTCGAAGGGAAGCAACTTTCCTGCTACTTTTTTCTTCCATTTTTCAGTTGTAGTTCTTGTCTGAGGGAAGGCCGATAATTTTTTTTTAAATAAATAAATAATCAATGATTAGCTGAGGAGTATCATGTTGCGTTTGAGAAAATTTCCTGGTGAGATGGAGGTCTGCAGTTGTGAAGGATGTTGTTTCTTCAGATCCATACATGTTATACCAGATCACACACACACACACACACACACACACGCATATATATTATATGTGTATTTTTTTTTAACAGATGCCTGACCCATAGATATGTTCATGCCAGTTGATGTTGGAGACGTAGGGCTGTTGACATATCAAGACAACCAGAGCTTGTGAACGAATCATCATCAAACGATATTTCCATTGGTGAGATTTCACATCTACAAGTACATTTTGACAAGCAGTTACAAGCATTCTGTTATCAACTTACAAGACACTTCAGTCAGGTACAGCACTGGTGTGCACAAAAAAAAACCACACACACAAAAAAACCCCAAACAATTAGGGAGTTCATCAAAATTTTCCAAGGAGAGGGGCCTGGGGGGGGCTCACTTCAAGGTAGTCCACATAAAACCTCGAGTTAGTCTGGAGATGACAAACCAGAAGTGCCACTGAGGTCAAATAGCATTTGGAGTCCAAGTATGCTCAACTTTAATATTTGAGTACAGGCTTGTGTGACCATATGTGCGCGTGCATGCATGCGTGCGTGCGTGCGTGCATGTGTGTGTGTGTGTGTGTGTGTGTATGAGTGAGTGGGACATAGACAGACAGACATAGAGAGCTAGGCAGATAAAGAACAGACAGCCAGCACACACACACACTTACTTTCTTTTTTTTTCATGGATTTTAATAATCAATTCTTGTCAAACACCAGCCCATCACAACACAATGAAAAACACACACTGAAAGTCAATAACATTTAACATATTAGCATGACTTTCCTTTAAGAAAGCTAAAAATATGGGATCATCACACTTTAAAAGAGAAAGATTCAACATGCACTAACTTTTGATAAAAACTGACCCCACCCCGACCACACACACAAAAGAAAAAGGCAAAGAAAACAACAGAAAATAAACCTTATACAATGATGTAAAATAGTAACAATAATAATGATAATAACAAATATAAGAAGAAAGAGGTATGCGTGACAAAATGAAGCTGGTCAGAGTGACATGGACATAATGTGGCACACTTCTCGGCCCACAGAGCTGAAGACTTGTCGGCAACTTTATAGACAACTCCAACACCTGTGCATCAAGAAATAAGGACTGGCCAATAGTTGTGCTTCGTGAAAAACAACAACAATATTTTCATGTTTGTTACAAAAAAACAACAACAAAAAACAACTGCACTGATCATTTTAAGCCACTCTGTGTGTCTATGAGCATTTACGTGTACTTCACAAACACTTTTGTATGTGTGTGAACAACACAAGCATTTTTTTTTTTATTCAGTAGACTGTGACAACAATGAACAGCCATCACATCAGTACAAACACACATCACACTTACTGTACATGGATATTTTGGCACAGTGTTGGAAACAGTCTCCACGTAAATAAAGGCACAAGAGGGCTCCTGCGCCTCCTTCAGAACAACAGACTGATGAACACATTCAAGGTCAGTAAAATGCTCAGTGAGCACCATTTCAACACAATATAGATCTTTGGCTGGAATGTATATACAGACATCAAAAAGATCACAACAAAGGCACAGAGCGCCTTATTATCACAATACCTTTGGCAGAGAGGTAGATACAATTAAAAAAAAAAAAAGTTCCACAAAAGTGTAATATAAGCGCCTACAACATCACAATATTTCATATATAACATTTAACCCCCTCAGTACCCTGGGACAGAAATTTGTGTCCCCTTCCGGTGTGCAAAAAAGTGCCCCAGGACAAAAATTTCTGTCTGCGTCATTGTAGTAATTTTCACATCACAAAATCAAGAAATTCATGTGAAATTGTCATAACTGGGTAGATTGTTAATTTTCCTTTCAGAAAAGCTTAAGTTATATATACTTTATACTTATTAGGCCTACATTCTGTGACCAAAACATCCCTTGGCAAGTCGTTGTCACCTAGCATAAAATAGGCTTGGCACTGGAAGGATTAAACTTTTTTTTTTGCAAACAATGACACATAAATACTTTGTGTAAATGTCTAAAAGTGTGACAAGACAAATCCCTGTACCACAACATGGCATCATTGCACTTTGACTGAAATGTCCTAGAGCCAAATATCAGTAATTTCCTAACAGTGGCAGACTTCAGGTTGACTTTGACAACAAAAGAAAAGTTGCACTCAAAAAAGCCATAAGCATTCAAACATCTTACTCCAATATAAACAATGCACAGGAGAGAATATGGAAAAAAAAAATTATCACAGACATGCATGAGTCATGTTAAGTACAAGTGGCCACTCAACAAAAACACCACTGTGCACACAGTAGAAGTGAGAAATAAAAGCAAACAAAATTCAGAAGTAGGACTGAGGTTCCCCAAGGAACTGAAAGATAGAGAACATCTCTTCAGACCATGGTACTGCAGGACAGAAGAAAGAAAAAAACAAACACATTCAACACGTAAGAACACTTCATCATAGAGAACATATCTATATACCAGCAAACTTGAGTGATGGGGGAAAAAAAATTGCACACACAGACAAAATGGGAGAAAGACAAAACCTTTACTGCACAACCGTTTGCGAAATGCCAACTTTCGATATGTGCAAACAAGCTGTGATTTAAGTCAAGTGTGATCAGTCTTTTTTCTTTTGAAGACACCTACCCCTCTCATAACCTCTCACAAATGAAGAAATCATACACCTACTCCTTCCATTTGTCTTCTTTCAAAGCATCCAGCTTTCAAAAATGTGTTTAAATATGTCAAATGTTAACAAGTATCTTGCAAACCCTCGGCAATCTCATGGACCTCTTTCAACTGGTGCAGATCAGGGAGAGGGAAGGAAAGTCTGAAGGGATGAGGGACACTTCAGTCCAATGTATGCAGGCCCCTTCTTCTGGAACACAAACCCACTGGCACAAAGGACAAAGATTCCTAACACTCCAAACAGTACTCTCTTTCTGGGCACACCCCATACAATCCATTTCTGAAAACTGTACAGCCAAGACAACCACACAGACCATCTGAAGGCCTTCAGACCTGCCCATTTCACAATGGTAAAGTGTTGAATTTGCAGTGACCCAGGCACTGACACACATCTGGCAGACCTGGGGGAATGTGGTCAACAGTTCTGTGCAGTGCCCCATTGACTCTTCACAGAGTTAAGGGAGAAGAAGAAGAAGAAAGTGTGTAACTATGATAAAAAAACAACACATCTATGCCTACTTAATCAAAAACAATAACAATTCACAGACTTCTTGTCAGAGGAAACAGCTACCAGGCCTGCTGTCCCTACCCCCCTTTGCAAAGACAGCCCCCAAATCAGACAGCAATTGCTGACTTTGTTTTTTTCACAAATCTTCACCCTCCCTTTCTGAGAACTTATGTACTCAAGTGGAGTGATGGCCTAGAGGTAACGCGTCCACCTAGGAAGCTAGAGAATCTGAGCACGCTGGTTCGAATCACAGCTCGGCTGCTGATATTTTCTCCCCCTCCACTAGACCTTGAGTAGTGGTCTGGACGCTAGTCATTCGGATGAGACGATAAACCGAGGCCCCGTGTGCAGCATGCAGAAAAAATACCCAAAAAATGGGTGGCGCTGTAGTGTAGCGATGCGCTCTCCCTGGGGAGAGCAGCCCGAATTTCACACAGCGAAATTTGTTGTGATAAAAAAAATATAAAAAAAATAAAAAAACCACCACATTTCTGGGTGCACAATCCAACGGAATCAGAAAAAAAACAGCTCATCAGTTGTGGTCAGCATCTCTCCCAGGGCTGGTGACTGGGTGTGGCACATCGATGAGTTCATCCTCGGACATGCTGGTTGTGGTCTGCTCTAAGCTATCCCCGTTTCCTGGGACCCCAGATAAAGACAGACCACTGGTCTGGGCGATGTAGGCTCTTTCTAGCTGTCCTTTCCTCAGCACAATAGTATTCAATGGATGCAGACTTGGATCAGAGGGTCTGTTCCCTCAATAGAAGAGTCAAATTTCCTGTTCTTCATTTGCAGACTGTCGGCAGACCTAGCACTGGTGAAAAATATGTCCATCACAGAAATGTGTCTATCATTTTTCTGCAGATCCATTTCCATTCTTGTGTAAATGGTGACCAAAAAGTAATTCATGTATTTCACTTCTGAAATACCTGGCTTCTGTGTCTGTTGTACAAAAGCTTGAATCACTCTCTTGCACACTGTAAAAACTGCTGTTATCTACCTACCCACTGTCAAAACTGCTCCTGCCTGCACCCACTGTAAAAGTCATGCTGTGTCCACTGTAAAATTTACTACCTTCACCCACTGTAAAAATTGCTGTTACCTACACTGTAAAAAGTACTGCTACATTTACAGCAAAATTTATTACCTACACCCACTGCAAAAACTGCTGTTTCCTACATGTAAAAACTACTGCTACCTTTACAGTAAAAATTACTACCTACACCCACTGTAAAAACTACTGTTACCTACACTGTAAAAACTACTGCTACCTTTACAGTAAAAATTACTACCTACACCCACTGTAAAATCTAATGCTACACACACTGTAAACATTACTACCTACATCTACTTTAAAAACTACTGTTACCAAGACTGTAAAAAAAAAACCCACCAACTACTGCAACGTATACTGTAATTATTTCTACCTACACCCATTGTAAAAACTACTGCTACCTACTCTGCAAAAATGCTACCTACAGTCTAAATATTACTAATTTCACCACTGTAAAAACTACTGCTACCTACACTGTAAAAACTACTGCTACCTACTCTGTAAAAATAATGCTACCTACAGTCTAAATATTACTACCTACACCACTGTAAAAACTACTGTTACCTACACTGTAAAAACTACTGCTACCTACTCTGTAAAAATAATGCTACCTACAGTCTAAATATTACTACCTACACCACTGTAAAAACTACTGTTACATACACTGTAAAAACGACTGCTACCTACTCTGTAAAAAATAATGCTACCTACAGTCTAAATATTACTACCTACACCACTGTAAAAACTATTGTTACATACACTGTAAAAACTACTGTTACATACACTGTAAAAACTACTGCTACCTACACTGTAAAAACTACTGTCACATACACCCACTGCATCACATCTGGGTTTCCAATGACCCAGACACCCAGACACCAAAGTTTCAATTCTGTTGCAATTTGACTCTTCTTTACTACTTTTAATTCAATTTGCATCTATTCTTGTTGTTTTTTAAATGGCCTGAGTGGTTTTATTTATTCGCTTGTAGTCATCTGCAATTATACTTATCATTTGTGACTTCAGATATGTCTCCGGAGCAGTCCAGATTTGTAAACAAAGACACATGTTGAATGGATATTCACAAATGAGAGAGGTAAAGTGACATTCCTCACATCTGTAGCTGGTTGCAACACGTCACAATTATACACTGGCTCAGCTGATCACTTGTATGAGTAACATTATACAGTGAGTCAACATTCCCCACAGCAAAGTCTGCCTGTGCGAGACACGGGGGGAAAAGTTTGAAGCTTTCTGACCAATATCACACAGACCTACACAAACAAACACAACTAAAAACACCTAGCTGGCTGTCAGTCTGTCTGTCTCTCCCATTAATCCATCTCTCTGCCCCCCTCTCAATCTGTATCGCCCAGATTTATTTTTCACAGGTACTGATTTCTGCAACAAACAACTTTAAACAATACTGCAGTCAAAGTTACCTTAGCAGTATGAACCTAACAGGACACAGACAAGACTCCAGTCAAACACAGCTACAAGAATAAAGGATGGCCTTTTCCGCGCGTCTGTGTGGGGGCAGATGACAAAACTGCAACCCTTTAATTCACACAGAACCTGGATCTCCCTCAGAAAGAAACAAAAAACCACAACAAAGTGAACTGAAGAGGGGTGACTAGAGCCCTTGTGCTGGCACAGTTCCAGAGAAGCTGACCATTCAGTACAGCGCTACATGCGGTCAGTCACCTGCCTGCCTCATCAAGTGAAGACAGTGATACAGGGGGAACTGGGGGTGGTGGGGGTGTCACAGTCACACATGGTGAAGGCAGTGATACAGGGGGAACTGGGGGTGGTGGGGGTGGGGGTGTCACAGTCACACATGGTGAAGACAGTGATACAGGGGGAACTGGGGGTGGTGGTGTCACAGTCACACATGGTGAAGGCAGTGATACAGGGGGAACTGGGGGTGGTGGTGTCACAGTCACACATGGTGAAGACAGTGATACAGGGGGAACTGGGGGTGGTGGGGGTGTCACAGTCACACATGGTGAAGACAGTGATACAGGGAGAACTGGGGGTGGTGGGGGTGTCACAGTCACACATGGTGAAGACAGTGATACAGGGGGAACTGGGGGTGGTGGTGTCACAGTCACACATGGTGAAGGCAGTGACACAGGGAGAACTGGGGGTGGTGGGGGTGTCACAGTCACACATGGTGAAGACAGTGATACAGGGGGAACTGGGGGTGGTGGGGGTGTCACAGTCACACATGGTGAAGGCAGTGATACAGGGGGAACTGGGGGTGGTGGGGGTGTCACAGTCACACATGGTGAAGGCAGTGACACAGGGGGAACTGGGGGTGGTGGGGGTGTCACAGTCACACATGGTGAAGACAGTGATACAGGGGGAACTGGGGGTGGTGGGGGGTGTCACAGTCACACATGGTGAAGACAACGACACACACATTAAAAGAAAAAAAATGTATGGCAGCGTACTGCAGTGCGATGGTATGCCAGACCAAAACCTGGCCACATCATTCTAACAAAAAGTGATACGACTCTCAAACTATAAACACTGTCATCATACCATGTCGTTCCTCTCCATGCACACCACACAAAACAGTGACAATGAGACTGTGCTGATGCTGTGAGATAGGACTGAAGACAGGGGTACCTTGTCAGCGTGCATCCTCTAACAAACCAAGGTATGCATCTATTACATGTGGCTTAGCGGTTAACGTCAAGAAGAAGACGACGCTGTGAGATTCGCCTCCCTGTACAACACATCACATCACAATAGTGAACAACCGTGAACACTGAGAGGCTTTGTACAACAACACTACTACAAAACAAACTGCTAGAGATGTTTCCTCCCTCATTTCTTTCATCAGGGTCAGGACACACTCTCCTTGTCTTGGTGGTGACAAGTCTCTATATACTGTTTCAACGACTACATCAACACAATGCCATTTAAAACAAAATGAGAAATACAGGAAAGGACCACAGGCCTCTATGCACAATGAACACAAATGTGGAGCTTTCCCAAACCCACCACAGCCACTGCAAACGGCATGGGTTGTGGTCATACACACAAACACACCAAGTGATAGGGCTGTGACAATGATCATGACAGACATAAAACAACCATCATTCTCTCACTCCATGTGCCCAGTCATCAGCCACACACACTCCCCACACCGTGACACTGCAGAAGGGAGGACATGGAAAGTGATCACCTCTCTTTAACCTCACTGTGGCTTCTGCCTGTGACTGTGATATCTACATTACATGTACATGATGTGCCTGGCATTGACAGCTCTTCATCTTCACAACACACAAGCAGCACAACAATGATCAGTGATATGTCAAGGGCACCTGGTAAGAATGGGTATTAGTCTATTACTCCAACAATGACAAACACTCTTTCCACCCACTGCTCCATCTGTGTATTGTCTGAAGCCTGTCCAGGTGTTTGGGTCAACTGGGGGATTATTGTCACAGACGTGATTCCGCTGACAATGAGGTGTGTGGTTCTTCTGACGGTCTGTTTTCTAAAAGGCCATTTATGTCCTCTCTGCTATCTACTGGACCCTGACTCTTCAGGGGAGAAGCTTAGCCACCCTCTGGTGCTGGGAACTGCATGTGGATCTGTTTTGTAAATCACTTGCTGAAAATTGTTAATGTCCACATCACTACAGACATCCCCCTCCTCAACATATGTCTGCTAATTTCTGTATAACTGTGACCTTTGACTTAATAATGACTGTGAGACCATTTCATATCCAGTTATTTACCCTCTGACAAACAATTTTCAGGAAAAAAACACTTGAAGCTATTATCACAAATTAAAAAAAAGTAGCCTCTGAAAACTATTTTTACAATTAGTTCAACACAATACTTTTTTCTTCACAGAAAGAAAGACTGCTGCAAAATGAGCTATCAAAATCCGAAATTTGATATGTTAAACACCATGATTTGTCTGAACACAATGACGCCTCCTTGAGCTACTGATACTGATACTGATCTCCACCCCCTTTCTATGATACATACACACACATTCATGTCATTTGTTTCACCACTGCATCAAGCAGTCAGTTTGGGTTTTTTAGTGAACATCGCTCTGTTTCAGAACTGACCAAGGCAATATAGCAACACTGAATTAGTATTACATGTGTGATACGCCATATTTTGTTTAAGAAAGAAAAACGTCTCCGTCCATCAGGACATCTCTAGCACTGGAAGGCTGCATGCATATTCTGACACTTTACAGAGGGGAAACAAAGCTCAGGTCTAACAGCCAAACAAAGCACACAGGGTCAAAACACTGTCACTGTTCCTGTAGAACATGAAAAGAAAGAACACTATCATTACAGCAAATAACCATCACAGAAATCTGCACCCAATGCCAGCTTGCCTAGCCTGGATCTTTGTACGTATTGCTAAGGCCTCTATGAAGTTTTCATCTAGTTATACGATCGACAGCATAATCAAAAGGACCTTGTTTCAGATTCCCATCTTATGATATCTATGTGACCCAGGTAATTGCACAAGGCCATATCTATGTGACCCAGGTAATTGCACAAGGCCATAATTATCAGGTCTGAAAAACTGTAAAATACTGACCCCATAGGACTTGGAAAAACAACAACCAAACACACAGACACAAGAAAACGAAACAGCAACAACAAAAGTTGGAAAAAAAAAAAAGAAGTGGTGAGTTTCAAGAATACAGAACAGACAGATCCCTTCTTGGACAGGGATGTGTACAGGTGGTGCCTAGTGCTGTGACATTGTACATGAACATGAGTATTCTGCAGAAAAAACAAAAACTCCCTGGTCAGATCATAAGCTAACGACAAAACAGTTGTCAATGGCACAGTTAAAAAAAAAGCTTCTACACTTTCAAGGTGATCCTATGATCAAGATTTCAGGAAGAGGATGGTAGTAGGCATCCTTCAGTCTTGGGAGACTAAGCAGTTGTGCTCTGGGGGATGTTTCTGGCACTTTCAAGGTAATCCTGTCTTCAACATTTCAAGAAGAGTAACGAGATGTGTCATTATTCACAGGTGTCAAGATCTTTTTACACTGAAGTGTGGTCAGGCCACAGGAGGTCAGGGGCGGCGGGGAGGTGGGTTTGAAGAGTTGCCAGCGGTCACTTCACCAGACTTCACCATTTCAAACACGGTTGCACGGGGTCACTGTTGCCATGTATCCATCCTGCTGCACATCCTTCCACACAGCACGCACTACCCACACCTCTATAGTTCTTCCTTCCCTGCTTCCACCTGGGCCTGCACGTCATACAGTTGTACTGTTTGGTTAGTGTGTGCACACACAACAAACCCACACATACACACACACACACACACACACATTCAAACACAAGCATATGCACGTACACACACACACACACATGCACACACACACACACACACACACACACACACACACACACACACACACACACACTGCCTAGATCTATATCTTCTCACACCACACTGGGAACATACGTCAAATATTTTAACAAATTCCAGCATGAATAAAACCCCACATTTTGCTAAAAGGTCTGTGGTATCACCTACACCTGTATGGGAACTCCAGAGAGCGCAATTTGATATCGATCATACTGACCTGACCAAAGATGACAACATAAATTTACTTACATCGCATCTATGAATTCATTTGGAAGAGAAATACCCTAATGATCTAAAGATAAAACTCCTCTCATCTGGGAGAGAGTAAGTCCATCTTAACAGCTGAGCTCATAGCAATTCCAACAGCATTAAATTTTATGATATCCTTTCCGAAAATTATATTTCAGATTCAATTTTGTGTTGATTCTAAATCAGTTCTTCACGCAATCAAACTTTAAAAAGAAATGGTCAGGTATGAACTCATTACTGAAATCGACTACTTGATTCATGAACTCTTATTTGAGGCTCTGGCATAACCTTTTGCTAGATTCCCTCTCACTGCGCTATAATGAAAAAATGGACATTTTGGCTGAAGAAGGAGCTGCAAGTTCCATGAAGGAGTCAGATCTAAACATTCCACTTTCACTACAGGAATGTTACACCATGGTAGAAAAAGTCCAAAGGTAAAAATTTCAGCTTGAAGAAAAAAAAACACCGGTAAGTCGGAGTCACATAAAAATATACAGAAAATGTATGGTTTCATGGGAAAACATTGCCTAAATGATTTTCATAAGAGACAAATTCTTTCTCTGATCTGCAGATGGAAAATGAATTGTTTTAAGACCAAGTATGTTGGTAATGTTTCTTGCATCTGTGGTGCTCACGTAACAGCCAATCATATACTAACCTGCCATATGTTAGAGTCTCACATCCCTGACCTGAAATCATCTTCAGTGTTGACAGTCTTCAGCAGTCCATTGCTAATGTATGACTTTTTCAAATCTTTGTTAAATAGTCCAGTTGGTTCGCTGTTATAGCTGTTAGTTTTTCATTAGAAAGATGTTATATTGATATACTTTTTTTTTTGCTTTTTTTAAAACAAAACTTCAGTCAATCATTGAGTCTATGTTTTAACCCGGTGTTCGGTTGTCTGTGTGTGTGTGTGTGTGTGTATGTGTCCGTGTGTCTGTGTGTCTGTGTGTCCGTGGTAAACTTTAACATTGACATTTTCTCTGCACATACTTTGTCAGTTGACACCAAATTTGGCATAAAAATAGTAAAAATTCAGTTCTTTCCAGTCATCTTGTTTAAAACAATATTGCACCTCTGGGATGGGCACAAAAAAATTAAAAAAGAAGCCTAATTATATGCAAACTGCATTTACTGTTATATTTATATTTTTTGTATTCTCTAAACTTGGCACTTTGACCTCTTATTCTGACACAACAACAAGAGGAGTCATCATTATCATTTTTTGTTCAAACAGGAACTTCTTTTGCTAAGCATGGAATTTTATTTATTTTGCAAACGTTTTGGTGCAGATAGTAAAAAAGGGAAATTACTCTGTAATTAATGCTAGGGGACTTAATTTATCACAAGTGAGTCTTGAAGGCCTTGCCTCTCTTGTTTTCTATATGGAACACACACACACACACACACACACACACACACACACACACACGCACGCACACACACACACTTTTGCTTTTTCGTATACATACACATTAATTTCTTTTCCCTCCCTCAATTTTTTTCCCTACCCTTGTCAAATATCACTTACAGTGAAAAGACGTGAAACTAAAGAACGAACACGCACACACACAAACACACTCACACCACACAAAATACAGAACATAAAAAATATGGATAATTGCACAATACAGAATTGTTGTTGCTCTGAAGATGATCTTTTACAAACACAATTCTCTCTGTGTAAATGTTTTACACACACACACACACATGTGTGTGCACAATACACATGCAGGTGCCACATGAACCTTGGCCAGAAAGCCAAAGTTACAGCCAAGGTCATGGAGCAGAACTGTAGCATACAGTTTACACTATGAATACAGAAAAATGCCTCATGTGCATTTACCTCTGTATTCCTGTGGGGAAAAAAATCAAATACAAAAGGGAGAATACTTCACAGCTAGCAGAGTGGAAAACTGGACAAACATGGATAATGGGCTTAATTGGAAATTGACCTAACATGGAGAGTGGACTGAACACGTAAATGGGAACGGATGTAGGAATGGGACTGAAAGTGGGATTGAATGTAGATATGGGACTGACAATGAAGCTGGACAGAATTTAGAAATTGGAC
The DNA here is from genome assembly GCF_041734735.1 of Babylonia areolata. NCBI lineage: Eukaryota > Metazoa > Mollusca > Gastropoda > Neogastropoda > Buccinidae > Babylonia > Babylonia areolata. The sequence goes on along the minus strand of NC_134900.1, from coordinate 5,812,551 downwards.
TGAACACTGGACAGAATTTAGAAATTGGACTAAACACTGGACAGAATTTAGAAATTGGACTGACACTGAAGGTGGAATGAATGTAGAAAAATGAATGAATGTAGAAAGTGGAATGAATCTGGAAAATGGACTGAATGTAGAGAGTGGAATGAACGTAGAAAGTGGAATGAACGTAGAAAGTGGAGTGGACTGAACGTAGAGAGTGGACTGAATGTAGAGAGTGGAGTGGAATGAACGTAGAGAGTGGATGGAACATAGAAAGTGGACTGAACGTTGAGAGTGAAATGAACGTAGAGAGTGGACTGAACGTAGAGAATGGAATGAACGTAGAGAGTGGAGTGGAATGAACGTAGAAAGTGGACTGAACATAGAAAGTGGAATGAACATAGAAAGTGGAATGAACGTAGAAAGTGGACTGAACGTAGAAAGTGGAATGAACGTAGAGAGTGGAATGAACATAGAAAGTGGACTGAACGTAGAAAGTGGAATGAACGTAGAGAGTGGAATGAACGTAGAGAGTGGAATGAACATAGAAAGTGGACTGAACGTAGAAAGTGGAATGAACGTAGAGAGTGGAATGAACATAGAGAGTAGAGAGTGGACTGAACGTAGAGAGTGGAGTGGAATGAACGTAGAGAGTGGAATGAACATAGAAAGTGGAATGAACATAGGTGGAATGAACATAGACAGTGGACAAAATGTAGAAAGTGAAATGAACATGGAAGACGGACTGAAGGAGGAAAGCAGACATGACCCAGTCAGCAGACAACTCCAAACAAACAGCCCCCCCCCCATGAATCCTCCCCATGTGTGTGTGGAACACTGACCTCAGGTGAGGGCGTCTCCTCCGTCTCCACTGTCGTTTCTGAGCTGCTGCTGTCGCTGACGACCGTTTCTGCTTCTGCGCCTCCTTCCCCTTCTGCTCCTCCTTCCCCTCCTTCTCCCTCTGCTCCTCCCTCCCCTCCCTCTCCTTCCTCTCCCATCCCCTCCCCTCCTTCCTCCTCTCCTGCTTCCTCCTCCTCCTCAAACACTGGCTCGTCTTCTATCTGTTGAACATACATGGCGCATCAGTTATTTCCTTTTTTTTTTTTGCAATTACTGGTGTTACAGAAAAAAACAACCAACAGAAATCAACACGAATGTTAGAGCTTTTGTGACAAATGCTTCATTGTTCAGTAGCAATAAGATATCTTGAGCAACATGTAATGTAAGTACACTCACACACACACACACACACAGACTTGACACATATACACATACAAAAACGCATGCATGTATTCACTCATGCAATCACAAATGCTTGCACAGTCACATGCTCCTGCATTCATATACACGATGTGCATGCACTTCCATATATTTGCTAATAAAGAGAAATCATTCACCATATACAGAAACTACTCTTCATTTATTCATATAATTTATCTGACATTTAAAAATACCTTTCCTACATATAGCTACAAAGGACATTAATGAAACAGGGAAGATATTTTCAAAAACTAAGACCAGACAACAACACTTACAAAGACACAAATAACATTTGACCTTTTCACATCTTTAAAATCACCTTTTCTCTGTATCGCAGATTTTTCACAAACGTTATGTGGTAAGATTTCTTCCATATTTTTCAACACAAAGATTTTATGATAAAAGAACACATACACATAGAACAAACACACACTTGAACAAACCAAACAAATCAGAGAAAGAGGCAAGACAAGACAAGACAAGTTTATTTCAGGACACCCTGTGAAGAGGTACATGAAAATCACAACCAACCAACCAGACCCTGCCCATGACAACAGCCCCTCACCTGCTCGTCCAGGGGTATATCCATGCTGAGTCGCAGCATGCGGTCCATGCGCTCAGCAAAGCCGGCGCTGTCCGGCAGGAAGTAGCCTCCCCTCATGATGGCCATTTCGAACATGACCATGGCCAAATCCTTGGCCGTCTCATCCTCAGGGTCCACCTGCCAACATCAGTTCTCAGTTTCAGTTTCTCAAGGGAGGCGTCACTGCTTTCGGACACATCCATGTACGCTACACCATATCTGCAAGGCAGGTGCCTGACCAGCAGCATAACCTGACATGCTCAGACCTCAAGAGCATGACTATGTATTTCTGTGCTTGTCACACTGGATTTCTTCTACTTGTGTTGCCATGGGTTCTTTTTCAGTGTGCCAAGTACGCTGCTGACAGGAATCTCAGTTTATTGTCTCATCAAAATGACTAGATGCTCAGTTTGACTTTCCAGTCAAACTTGGGAGAAAGGGCGAGACCGGGATTTGAACCCCTACCCTCATGGACACTGTACTGGCAAATTAGCATCTTAACCAGTCTGCCACTTCCACCTGCCAACACTATGTCACTGAATCGAAGGCCACAACACTGTCCTATCTTACAAGTCAGAGTCTTAACTGAAGCAACCAAAACACTTGTGCGTGCTTTTTTTCTCCCAAGAATCGATCACTGTAATTCTCTTTTGGCTGACCTTCACTAATATCTGTTAGACAGACTTCAACAAATCCTGAATAATTCTGCTCACTTTGCACAGCTTCTATATCTACCCACATTTCTACTCTCCTTCAATCTCTCCACTGGCTGCCTGTTTCCAATCGGATAGAATACAAGCTATCCATTCTGCCATTTTCTGAAGTCAGTGGCTCTGGACCACAGTTTATTTCTGAACTCCTCCATATCTAGAGTGCTATATAAGTATCCACAATTACATCAAGTCAGTGACACACAGATCAATCAAGTTTAGAAGAATGGACTTACATGGACTTGATCAGTGATTTTTAGGACACAGTTAGTTAGCTATGTGGACTTGATTACTTTACTGTAAATGAGTATTTCTGAAAATGGTGCACTTTTCCTTTCGCCAAATCATTTCTCACTGTGCAACTACCATCAGCTAAACTATGTCCGGAAATGGCTTTTGATGACTCTTGAAAAACACTGCAAAAATATGATTAAATTCTAATTTACAAACAAACACACAGACATACAGACACACACAGAGAAACACAGATACAGAGACACACACAGACACATACACACACATACAGCTTTTTTTTCTACTTGCATTTTCAGTGCCTTTATCAAAGGATGACAGGGGCCAGTTTTCAACACACACACACACACACCAGTTTTCAACACACACACACACACACACCAGTTTTCAACACACACACACACACCAGTTTTCAACACACACACACACACACACACACACACACACACACCACTCACTTCCACTCGCGTTTTGAGCGCCTTGATCAGAGGATGGCGGGGGTTGATTTCCAGTGTCTTCTTCTGGGTGGAATAGTACCTGCACAAAAACACCACTGCCAATTACAATGATCATAGTAACAACCACAACGATAACAGTAATGATGAAATAAGACAAAAAACAGTCATAAAACAACAAAGACAGTGACGAAAATAACAACAAATGCAACAATAATAATAATCATCATCATAACAACAATTCTGATGATTACAACAGATCTCTGAAACTGCTTAATCTTCTTTACTGTAATTTGTACAGATTTCTATTTCTATGCCTACCAGTCTGAACTAAACCAATTCTGACAGCATATACCAACCTTCAGGTTGGTTTAGCAGTTTGCTGGGCTCTATGTAACATGAACTGGTGTGAAAAGCGTGTGCGCACGCACACACACACTCTCTCTCTCTCTCTCTCTCTCTCTCTCTCTCACCAACTCATTCACCCACTTGTTCTCTCTCTCTCCCTCTCTCACAAAAAACAACAACCTTCAAGCACGCATATATATAACATGCAACATGCAATAATTCAAGAAGCTGACTGCCTAGCTAACAATGAAACCACACTTTGAGCCATATAACAAGCTGAAACTATTAGGAAGAAAAATAAGTTGGGTAGTATCAGTACAAAACACAAAATAACCTAATGACATGCAAACTCATAATAAAAAGCCCATAAGAATACATACGAGTTGAACTGATTTCTTCTTTTTGTAAATTTGTGGGCCATGGCTCTTTAACATATTGACTGTTCACTTTTTGCCTTGCCTTACCTGTGAAAGCCATCACAGCCATACCTTATCCTGCTACTTTAAAAAGATTTGGGTACAGCACAGTTCATAGATAGAGAACATTCAGGCACAGATTTTAATTTTTTTCAGTCTAGTTATCAAACAACAGACACTAATCTGACAGAAGAACAAAGGCCAAGCAGTTGGAATTTTTTCAGTATGCAAGCTGTGTAAAAAAAAAAAAAAAATCAAGAACATTAAGTACAGGAGTGGTGGAAGTGCACAATGACTGATAGTTAACTTATATAGCACCTATCCTCAGACAGAGACTAAGCTCTAAGCGCTGTACAAACACAGATTCATTTACACAACAGGCTGCCAACATGGTTAGAGCCAGCTGAAAGCTACCTTAAGGCACTCATCATTATTTTCCTGTGTCATTCAATCACTTTTCAGTCAAGTGCACGCACACACACACACACACACACACGTATACACACACACACACACACACACACACGCACACAGACACACACAACACACACACATGCATGCGCGCGCGTGCACCATCAGCCATCCCTACCCTACAGTGGATGGAAAGAGTGCAGAGGCTTACTCTTGGGAAGAGTCCTCAATCTTGGTGTGTGTCTGTGACCTCTGGAGACGCTCCATGTTGCCAGACCATCCGTACTGACTGGCCACCAGGGCACAGGGGGAGGAGGACAGGCGCTCTGTGATCGTCGCCCTCTCTATCTGTTCACATGCACACGCACACGCACACACACGCACACACACGCACACACACACACACAGAGTCACTACTGTTGCTTTGTTACGAATCAGCACCCATAACTTACAAATCGAACAGGGAAGATATAAAAATACACCGAAAGAACAAAGACTGTGTGATACTTGTAACAGTTTAGAAGATGAGATTCACCTTTTAGACAATTGTGTAAAGTACAATACTTACAGACACAGATGTCATCCAAATGCAAAGCCTAGTGAACTGATCCTTCTAACAGAAATACAGCCAAGGCTGGCGAAATTTGTTCATGAATGTTTCTCTTCTTAATATGCTCATGTTTATGTTTCATTGTGTCTTATAAACCTTAAAGTTTTATGACAATAAAAAAGATTCTATTCTATTCTATTCAGACCTTTTTTATATACTCCAATGACACACACGTTTCCAAGATGTATACTTAAGCTCAAGCCTAATCTCTCTAAACTAAATAGCAATACGACTCAATGCGGATTATACATATGCGACTAACACTATCTGCCCTATATCAACCATCATCACAACCTAACAAAACAGGAATACCACTCAATGCGGATTATACATATGCGACTAACACTACCTGCCCTACATCAACAATCATCACAACCTAACAAAATAGGAATACCACTCAATGTGGATTATACATATGTGACTAACACTACCTGCCTTACATCAACAATCATCACAACCTAACAAAATAGGAATACCACTCAATGTGGATTATGCATATGCGACTAACACTACCTGCCCCACATCAACAACCATCACAACCTAACAAAACAGGAATACCACTCAATGTGGATTATGCATATGCGACTAACACTACCTGCCCTATATCAACAATCATCACAACCTAGCAAAATAGGAATACCACTCAATGTGGATTAAACATATGTATCTAACACTACCCGCCCTACATCAACAATCATCACAACCTAACAAAATAGGAATACCACTCAATGTGGATTATACATATGCGACTAACACTACCTGCCCTACATCAACAATCATCACAACCTAACAAAATAGGAATACCACTCAATGTGGATTATACATATGTGACTAACACTACCCGCCCTACATCAACAATCATCACAACCTAACACAATAGGAATACCACTCAATGTGGATTATACATATGTGACTAACACTACCTGCCCTACATCAACAATCATCACAACCTAACAAAATAGGAATACCACTCAATGTGGATTATACATATGCGACTAACACTACCTGCCCTACATCAACAATCATCACAACCTAGCAAAATCATGCACATATAAATAACTACCAATCATCATGCCAAGAGAGACAAGCAAAACGCTGACGGAGAACTAGACGTGATTTGGGCAGGATTTGTGGTGAAAAAAACCAAAGGGCAGAGGCCTGCGGTGTTTATACTATGCGTCTCTCATTCCTTCACCTACTGTCTGTTTTATTTGTATTGCACAGAGCAACTTTACAAGCTTCATTTAAAGGAAATTTTCTATCTAAAATTACGTTTAAATAACATACTTACCGTGACCCAACTAGTGCAGACTCCGGCAGGGGTCTGTCATTCCTGTCCTGTGCAAACTACTATCCGCTTAAGCGGAGAAAACGAAAGCAACTACGACCGATAACCTCCCGGAAGTAGGTAACCTCCCCTTTGTCTCGCTGGCTAGTGCCCTCTTTTTCCGGCAGTTTCATTTGATGTTTTACTCGTTGGGTTTTACACTGTACAATGCTAAACTGAACATGGTTTACATGTAAAGGTGCTGTATAAATTGGATTATTATTATTGTTACTATTGTTATCATTATCATTATCATTCCTTTACCTTGTCCTTGAGGCCTTCCTCCTTCAGCCACTTGAGGAGGGGATCAAACTCCACCTGCATCCCTGCCTTGTACTCCTTGGCCTTCTCTGACTGGTCAATCTGCAGGCCCTCCTTGGCCACGTTCTGGAACTTCTTGCCGTCAAACTCCGGCAGGGCCTGGATGCAGTACTCGTCCACCGCCTCGGTCAGGTACAGCACCTCAAAGCCTTTCTTCAGCAACCGCTCCACGAAGGGCGATTTGGACGCCTGACAAATGATAACAATGCTGCTGATGATAATAGTAATATTAACAACAAGAATAATGATAATGATGATGATGATGGAGTGATGGCCTAGAGGTAACGCGTCCGCCTAGGAAGCGAGAGAGAATCTGTGCGCACTGGTTCGAATCACGGCTCAGCCGCCGATATTTTCTCCCCCTCCACTAGACCTTGAGTGGTGGTCTGGACGCTAGTCATTCGGATGAGACGATAAACCGAGGTCCCGTGTGCAGCAAGCACTTAGCGCAGGTAAAAGAACCCACGGCAACAAAAGGGTTGTTCCTGGCAAAATTCTGTAGAAAAATCCACTTCCACAGGAAAAAAAACAAATCAAACTGCACGCAGGAAAAAATACAAAAAAATGGGTGGCGTTGTAGTATTGTGACGCGCTCTCCCTGGGGAAAGCAGCCCGAATTTCACACAGAGAAATCTGATGTGATAAAAAGAAATACAAATGCAAATACAAATACAAATGATAACAATAAAGTGGTGGTCCCTCGCATTCGACGATGGCATCTATGTGCAAGGGTGGACCTGCAGGTGACTGTGGAGTCCAAGGCAGGAACGGTAAAGAGGTTTGGGTGCAATGATAATAACAAGAATAATAATAATAATGAAAATAATGATAATGATAATAATAATAATGATGATGACGTGGTGATGATTAACATGATCATAATAATAATGATGATGATGATAATAACAAAGATGATAATAATGATAATAATAATGCACATTAGCATAGCAGTGATAATCATAATGTACATGTGCACAGCACCCTTTTTCTCTAAGAGCTCAGGGCACTTTACATGAAAGAAAAAGTTACAAATTAGATGAACCACTCATGACCACTTTCTCTTTTTCTCCCCCCCCACCCCCTCCCTCTCCAACCTCCTTGTCCCCCCCCTCCTCACCATCACTTATTCCCCATACATGCAGAGCTGACAGGCATATATAGACATACATCTGTGAAGGCACTCTCATAGGCATGAGCAAACAAGCATGTGTGCAAAAGTAAAAATCCAGGCCTTCTCATTTAAAAGAAATCAGTATTTGTAACCTGGTCTGATTTTTATGTGGTTGTGACAAGTTCTTTCTTTCTTTCTTTTTTGTCCTTTAGTTTTTGAAAATATTTGGTTTTAGATTTTGATGTTGGTTTATGATTCACGTACATGGTACAGGTTTTTAAACATATTACAGCCTTGATCTGACCACCCTGGTCGGCTGTGCTACAAGCCAAATGAATAAAAGCATTCACATTCTCAAATAAAAAGGCACTCTCTCACTCTGTTATACACACACACACACACACACATTAAACACACCCACCCACCCACACCCACACACATACACAAACAGTAAATACACACACACACACACACACAAGCAAACGCACATCAGCACGACTGGTCCCAGCCACAAAGTAGATGACGTCCTGCTTGTCCTTCATGCGTTCCACATAGTCCTCCAGCGAGGTCTGCTCTGTATCCGAGTAGGACGAGTAAAACTTGAGCAGTTTGGCCAGTCGCGTGCGGTTGGACGTGTCTTCCATCACCCCCAGCTTGATGCTGGAAACACAGCAGGCATGTTATACAGGTCACCCACATCTCTTCCACAGTGCATAAACAAACCCTCTATATTGAATGACTGTGACTCTCATGTGTTTAACACCATAAATTAAATACTCTCTTTAGAGATAATAAAGTATTCTGTACTTTGTATTCTCCCCCCCCCCCCTCCAAACACCCACCCCACACCCCAAAAGTGTACATAAAATGAAAGAAGAAAATATAGGATTCTGTTTCCTAGGAAGACAGTGCCAAACACCAGAAAAGAAACAGGTGCACACACTGAAACAAGCACGGAAATGTACATGTGACAATTTGCTGAGTTAGAAAAAAGAAAGATCAACAGAAGTTACAAAAGAAACAGAAACAAAGCTCCTTACTTGGTGCCATACTCCTTGTGTGACAATTTGCTGAGTCAGACAAAAGAAAGGTCCACAGAAGTTACAAAAGAAACAGAAACAAAGCTCCTTACTTGGTGCCGTACTCCTTATGTGACAATTTGCTGAGTCAGACAAAAGAAAGGTCGACAGAAGTTACAAAAGAAAAAGAAACAAAGCTCCTTACTTGGTGCCGTACTCCTTATGTGACAATTTGCTGAGTCAGACAAAAGAAAGGTCGACAGAAGTTACAAAAGAAAAAGAAACAAAGCTCCTTACTTGGTGCCGTACTCCTTATGTGACAATTTGCTGAGTTAGACAAAAGAAAGGTCGACAGAAGTTACAAAAGAAAAAGAAACAAAGCTCCTTACTTGGTGCCGTACTCCTTATGTGACAATTTGCTGAGTTAGACAAAAGAAAGGTCGACAGAAGTTACAAAAGAAACAGAAACAAAGCTCCTTACTTGGTGCCATACTCCTTGTGTGACAATTTGCTGAGTCAGACAAAAGAAAGGTCGACAGAAGTTACAAAAGAAAAAAGAAACAAAACTCCTTACTTGGTGCCGTACTCCTTCCAAAAGCCCTTGTACTCCTCCCTGCCGATTTTCTTGATCATGTCCAGCGTCTTGCGCACCAGTTTCTTCTTGATCACCTTGAGTAGCTTGTTCTGCTGCAGGGTTTCGCGGGACACGTTGAGGGGCAGGTCATCGCTGTCCACCTGGGGCACACAGTGGGCATGGGGGGGTGGGGGGTCACGTTACGTTGTGTTACTCTTTGTCACAACAGATTTCTGTGTGTGCAATTTGGTGTGATCTCCCCAGCGAGAGTGCATCACTACAGTGCAGCACCCCCCTTTTTTTTTTTTCTTCTTTCCTTTCTTCTCCCTGGAAGTGAATTTGTTTTTGTTTTCCTATCAAAGTGAATTTTTCTACAGAATTTTTCCAGGGACAACTCTTTCATTGTCATGGGTTCTTGTATGTGCGTAAAGTGCATGTTACAGACGTCATCCAAATGACTAGCATCCAGACCAATACTTCAGGTCTAGCGGAGAGGGAGAGAAGACTGCTGAGTGTGGGATTCGATCCTGTGTGCTCAGATTCTCTTACGTCGTAAGCGGACATGTAACCACTAGGCCACCACTTATAATGATAATGATAATAATAATAATATTAATATTAATAATAACAATACAGAGAGATGCTCACACCTCCTGGACAGGGAGCTTGTCGTGTTTATAATAAAAACTATATATATACATCAATGTACATGTATTCAAGAATGACATTCCAAACACAAACAGATGTGTACACACACCAACATGCTAATGAATACACACACATATATGCACACACACAAACAGCCAGTAGAAATTCAAGAAGCACAATAAGAATTTAAAAAAATTAAATATAAAAAAAATTGGTAGGTAGAATGGAAGAGGTGTGTTTTGAGAGACTTTTTGAACTGGACTGGGGAATCCACATGACAGACTGAAGTGGCACAGGTTGTGATCATGTGGTGTTTTTGCTGTTGCTGCTACCGTGTGTGTGTGTGTGTGTGTGTGTGACTAATGATGATGATATTCACAGACAAACATTTTGGCATCTGCTTTTAATATTGATCCATCTACATACAGAGGCATTTATGTTCTCCACACATTCTAATTTTTGTTGTTGTTGTTGTTACTTATTCACTAAATTAGGTTATGATTGCTTTTAATTGAAATCTGTGAACTAACAAGACACACAAACACCACACACACCAAACACATTGACAGCACTCACTCACCACGCCTCTAATAAAAGAGAGATACTTGGGCATCATCTCCTCAAAGTTGTCGGTGATGAAGACACGCCGCACGTACATCTTGATCATGTTGACACGTCGGCCCTCTGTGTTGAACATGTTCTCTGGCAGCTTCTTTGGGATGAAGAGGATGGACTTGAAGGTTACCTCCCCTTCAGCCGTAAAGTGGATCTTGGACAGCGGACTATCTGTCTCTTTGCTGACTGACTTGTAGAAATCCATGTATTCTTCATCGTCAACTTCCGATGGTCTGGAACAAAGTGACAGACTTGTAGAAACCCATGTGCTCTTCATAATCTACTTCCGGCAATCTGAAACATTGGATGTCTTCTAGTGTCAGCTATTCAAACCTCTTACTGATAGCAATAACAGAACTAGTCACAAATCTTGTGCAAGTTCTGAATATGTAATTAAGAAATAACTAAAAATTAAATTATATATCATATAATTAAATAGTGAAGACTAACTCACGCAAACACACATACAAACACAATTATGCCGACACACACATTCAGATACACGCATACACTATGCACATGCTGTTTTACAAAATATGCATCATATATGAGCATCAGAAAAGCTCCTCCTATAGATCTAAAACGAAGGGGCGTTTACAACTCATTAATAATTCTGGTGAGGCCATATATACAAGATGAACAACGAAAAAAAAAAATCTCTATGACACTAAAAACAACCATCAGTATTTCATTTTTCAGCCATTCTTCTCCAACAATGACCAGAACCATACTTGCGTGTCCAGATCGGCTTGACGGCATTCACCAGCACCCAGTCCCACACCGTCTTGGTCACCGTCTTCTTCTCTTCTCCTCCTCCTCCTCTTCCACCATCCCCTCCTCCTCCGCCATCAGCGCAGACGCTTCACCCTCCGACTCTGATGTGTCACTCTCGGGCTTGGCCTCACCCTCGGGCTTGGCCTCACCCTCGGCACCCTCGCCCTTGCCCTCTTCCTCGGTGGTTTTCTGGGTGTCCTCTGTGTCGATCACCTTCTCTGCTCCCTCTCCGGACCCCTCCTCCACTGTCTCCTCTCCCTCCTCTTTCACCTCTTCTTCAATGGTCTGTGGACGACAAAACAGCGTCATTTGGTTAGCAGTCACGCATTCACTTGCACATGCACACACACATGAACACACACACACAAGCATGAACACACACACACACACAAGTGTGCACACACACACACACACACACATGCACATGTGTGCATGCACAAACACATACACATGCACACAGTCACACCCTTGGACATTAGCGTACACAGTGAGCAATTTGATTGACAGTGGAAACAGTTACATATTACACGATTTAACATACACTAGAGCAATGAAAAGCCCATACATTTGTAAGCGCTTGCTGAATATTAAGAATACAGCAACTGTCCATCAATATAAAAGAAAGTTAGGATTTTGACTACTGATTCAGTGTTCATAGAATTTGAGGCCGTGTTCCACAATAGTATTGTGTATATTAGAAAGGCACTTTACTTTGATTTTCATCCCTCCAACCAGGTGCAAATTGGTACCTGACTTTGGCAGAGGAGAGGATTTGGGATCAAGCCCTAGACATGATAAATATGAATTCACAGCCCCTAAGACTATGGGACCTTTAACCTTGAACTCACTCAGCCCTGAGCCCGAGCAATGCCCTGGTGTCAAAATTTGTTTCAGTGAAATGGTGTACACATTCCTGCATATGCAAAATTTGCAAACTAAGGGTACTAACATCTTCAGTATTTCTCGCTGTATCCCCACATGTCAATTTAGAGGGAAAACCTGGTCAATTTCAGTATATATTTTCCGTTTTTTTTGCATCAATATGGCAGGGGAACCTGTCACGGCTGTAAACTCCCTAGAGTTGAACAGGGTTAACAATGTAACCAGAGATGAGACACTGTTAGCGGCACTGACCTTGGAGGCCCAGACGTAGATGTTGAAGTTGATGAACTGACTGTACTTCCTGACCAGCCCCATCAGAGTCTCTGTCTCCAGGAAGTCGTGGGCCTCCTCCTTCAAGTGCAGGCTGAAACAGTGTCAGTTTCAAGCTGTCAAACTGAGCAGACTAATCCATATACCCTACACAACATCTGCTTCAAAAATTCTTGTTTCAAAAGTAGATGCCTGACCGACACATTAATCTAAAGCACTGTGCACACACCTTGAGAACCTCCCCTCGGTATGTATAAAATGATGTCAATAAAATGAAACAAAAACAAATTAACAGATAAGTTAAAAGAACCTTCAAAATACAAGAAAAAATAAAATACATATAAAAGGCAAATGATTCAAAGGAAATAATAAATAAAAAGTCTGAAACATGCCTATACTGTACTTTAATATCTCCTTTATTTTCAGAAAGAAAAAAAGGGCAAAGAGAATAAAACATAATGTCACATTGTAACGAAACTTTAATGTTTATAAGTTATAGACCAATATGTACAAACGGGAAAAGATGTAGGTGGAAAAACACTGAAAAACAATAGGAGATAAAGATGTGTGAAGTACTTGTGCATGGTTATGAAGTGGCTGTGACTGCCAATTTTTGAAATGTTCAAGGGCATGCCATACTTTGTGAGATGTGCTTAAAAATGAAAAAAAAACCATTTTGATGAATGTGTTGAAAAAGATCTATATGTATTGTATAACAGAAATCTGCCTATAAAAGGTTGATGATGACAAAAAAGTTGTTTTTCTTTTCTTTTTTTTTCTTTTTTTTTCTATATTCAGCATTACAGGGGAAATAAAGGAGTCAAAACCTTATTTCTCAAGAAAGACAAGATACAAGGAAAAGAATCATCTGGGGAAACAAGTAATAAGTAAACAAACAACTCGCACCACATGAATCCTTGTGATCCACAAAACAGAGGCAAAGGAACAACTGCTGCATAACACTGCAAATAGATCAGTCCATGCACTGTACCCAAGAGACACATCAGCAGGACAGCAGTCTCCACTCTCTCTCACCTGACGGTGGTGCCACGGCCCAGGGTGTTCCCCCGGGGATCTTTGATCACAGTGAAGTCATCCGAGTCAGACTCCCATATGTGCTGCTCCCCGTCATTGCTCTTGGAGGTCACCACCACCCGATCAGCCACTGCAATATCGCATCATGTGAACCACTACAACTCCCTTGACTGGTGAAGCCTGGTCAAATGAGATCAGCGTAGTTTCAAGTGCAGCTGCTACTGTTGGCGTGCTTTTAAATGATGTCATTGATTTTGCTGAACAATTGTAATACAGTCTATCATTACTTCGTCTTATTTCCATTCATGTCTTATTCATATCATCCAATGCTGGATTAAAAAAATAATAACACAGTCCAAAGAGGAAGAAGTCCAGAAACAGAGTGGTGACTGATATCCTGACCTATAACCTCTGTCTTATCTCAAGTGAGGTGATAGTCCTTCACTGTGAGCATGCCTGTTGGCAGCAGTCACATAGTGGTGACTGATATCCTGACCTATAACCTCTGTCTTATCTCAAGTGAGCTGATAGTCCTTCACCGTGAGCATGCCTGTTGGCAGCAGTCACATAGTGGTGACTGATATCCTGACCTATAACCTCTGTCTTATCTCAAGTGAGGTGATAGCCCTTCACTGTGAGCATGCCTGTTGGCAGCAGTCACATAGTGGTGACTGATATCCTGACCTATAACCTCTGTCTTATCTCAAGTGAGCTGATAGTCCTTCACTGTGAGCATGCCTGTTGGCAGCAGTCACATAGTGGTGACTGATATCCTGACCTATAACCTCTGTCTTATCTCAAGTGAGGCTGATAGTCCTTCACTGTGAGCATGCCTGTTGGCAGCAGTCACATAGTGGTGACTGATATCCTGACCTATAACCTCTGTCTTATCTCAAGTGAGCTGATAGTCCTTCACTGTGAGCATGCCTGTTGGCAGCAGTCACATAGTGGTGACTGATATCCTGACCTATAACCTCTGTCTTATCTCAAGTGAGGTGATAGCCCTTCACTGTGAGCATGCCTGTTGGCAGCAGTCACATAGTGGTGACTGATATCCTGACCTATAACCTCTGTCTTATCTCAAGTGAGGTGATAGCCCTTCACTGTGAGCATGCCTGTTGGCAGCAGTCAAGGTACAAAACGCAGTTCCTACTCAACTTGCATGAATGTAAGTTTTAGTCAAAGTCACACTTTTCCTTTTTCACAAACTGAGGAATCAGTTTCACAACAGTTTGGACCAATGAATATCAGTCTGAATATCTGTCAGAAATGATCAACCATATTTTTTTCAATTTTGAGTTACAGAACACCCATGTCAATCAAGACAAATGTTCTAACATTTCTGCTTATTTCTTAAAGCAAATAAAAATACCAAAGAGTTGTTATTTCTCAGTGATTTAAAAAAATAAGAATCTGATGAAGGGAAAATCGTGGTCTGCCCACACATATAGTGACTTTTCACACGTTTGTGATTCCATTTGAAATGATGTACATTTGTTAATGAGTATGGAATACAAGATCTATCATAAATTACTGATCTCTCTGGTCATCACTTTGGTTCAAGGACAGAAAATCAAAGACACAAGCATCAACAATCATTACTTTTAAACCATTTTACTGGCTCATGAAATCTGAGATACAAATGTGACACTTTGTATTTGGTTTCTCTTTATTATTATTTTCAGCTATAAACAACATAAAAATTGTTATAATATGGATAAGCATGTTACATGCATACAGACAATCACATATGTAAACACACATAGACTTATGTGTAAACATAATCATGTATACATAATATTCTTACAATGGCTTGTGCTAAAAATGGAAGTGGACATTTCTGCTGTGTAAAGATAACTGTGGTACAGGTGGGCAACTGGCTTCTCAAGTTTGACCATGCACACTCTTCCTTCCACTGTTACAAGATAACACAGGGTCACCCAAGAGTTGAGACCGTCAGAAATCTCCACACTCACCCAAAAAACTAGAGTAGAAGCCGACGCCAAACTGTCCAATCAGGTCGTTCATCTCTGAGGGAGAAGCATCGCCCAGTTTGGCCAGGAAGTCGCTGGTGCCAGACTTGGCAATGGTGCCCAGCTCCTTCACCAGTTCATCCTTGGTCATTCCTATGCCAGTGTCTGTGACGTGCAGAATGTGGTTCTCTGTGTCTGCCTGAAAGTAAGATCATTTTGATTGTTTATCCCATTCCTCCATGGCCATACTTGCCTCATTCTGTTAGGGGGAAAAAGCAACTGGGATGTTGAAAAAAGTCACTAAAGTCTGCTTCTACTTTTGTCATTCTGATCTGGGATCAGAGACTGCTTTCCTTCCAGGTCTGTGATGCTTTATAGCTAGATTTGTCAAACTGCTTGTCCTGAAGGGTGGAAAAGGAGGAGGGTGTGCCTGAGTGCTCAAAGTATTTGTGTCAGTGCATGTATTCTACACACTTGAAATAAACATTTTCAAAATTTTTAATAAATAAAGTAGATAAATGTACCAGTGAAAGTTTTGTCATTATTTCTGACTATGTTTCTTTTTGCCCTAATATACTAATGAGTTATAAATGTCTAGCATACCAAAGTGTGGCAAAAAGCAGTTTTCCAAAACATCATCATGATACCCATTTGGAAACTACAGGTTAAAGGGCAACACCAATACTACAATATTACACACATGATAAGAGGGCAGTTGCAAGTCAAATGTGATTAAATATTTGTTTGAATGATAATGACTGCTGTTTTGCATGTCTGTAAATCTGTTACCTTGATTTTGATGGTGAGCTCCTCAGTGGCTCTCAGAGCTTCTTTGTCTGTCAGAGACAGGAAGCGGATCTTGTCCAGTGCATCAGAGGCATTGGAGATCAACTCTCGCAAGAAGATCTGGAAAAAGATAATATGAACATTATCATACACATGGAAAACAAAACAAACAAACACAAACAAAAACAAAAAACAAAACAAAAAAACCTGAGCATATTTATCAGAACTATGATGGTACACACATTTAAGGGCAGTTGCAAGTAAAATGTGATTTGATGGATTAGATGATAAATGAAAAACTATCCACACCTTTTTTTTATTTAAGTACTCAGAATTAACAACTTTTAAAAGCTGTTTATCTTGTACTGTAACACGTAGCTGTCTTTTTTCATTGGCAAGTACCTTCAAGAAAACATCTTTCTGCACACACAATAAAAGCATTCACAACTGACCAACAAAACTGACTTCACCTCTTTGTTCTTGTAGAGGGAGTTGATGATGAGTTTCATCATGCGGTTGACCTCCGCCTGGAAGGCGTACTTCTTGGCTTTATCTCTCAACTCCTTCATTTGAGCCACACTCAGTCCATCCAGCTGGATAGCTTCTTCCTCTCTGCAACAGTCACAGCATGTGCCAGTCAGTCACCTTGGCAAATCTTAGTGGTCTCACTATAAAACCAGCTGCAACAACTGCACCAGTAATAGCAGCAGTTCCAGTATTAGCAGCAAAAGTGGTAGTGGTATTATGTGTGTTCTTCACTTTAATTTCTATTCATTAAGTGTTCTTTTAGATGAAAGCGGTTGAAGTATGTATGTGCCTGTATACATATTATATACCAGAAAATATGGCAGAAAATGAGTTTTTCTTGCAAGCTCTGAAGCATGTACACCCCCCACCCCTACCACCTCACCTCCCCCATTCCACCAGTGTTCCGTCTCCCTTTTGTTCCTATGCATAAGGTGGTAAAGGAAAATATGTTACAGACCTTATGTGAGGTTTTTTTCTTTTTTATACTTATTTCTTTTCCTTAACAAAACAAACCGCAGACCATATGCGAGGATAAAAAAAAAAAAAAAAACAACTTATTTCTTTACCTTAATAAAACAAACCCCAACAACTCAGGAGCTGTTGCTGCATGAACTTTATTTAATAAATACCTCTTTCTGTATCTTAATGATTTAATTCTGTCAGTGATGAAAAATAAATGCAACAGAGGCCAAACCATGACTGTTCCATGTGCAGTTCAACCAGCACAGTCTTACTGTCGAACTAAAAGTATATGCTACTGCAGCTCATCATGTTCATGTTTAGATCACAGTGTTCAGTAAACCATTAATCCTTAATTGTCTTTCAAGTTAACAAACATCAATACTGAGAATCTCCAAATACAGATAGTATCCACATAGAAACATGGAACAGACTAGAACCATATCATCTTCTTTGATCATCAATTGGTTTACCTTGGCTGAATTCTTTTCTTTTGATGAGAGTAGAAAAAATCAGAAAAATCTTCATTCATACGTCGCAAGCAGCTGTCAATGTACACACTAACTTCACTGACTGTTTAGGAGTGCAGTATACTTCAGCTTACAACTCTACTTTTGTACTTTTGTAGCTGTCTAATCAGTCTGTGTTTGTTTTCTTTTGCAATTTTAAATTGTCCAATAATTTGCCTTTTCACAGACGTTACATGAAGTTATTGTGACATGTCTGAGCATGTTGTTGAATATGCCTTTGCATTTATTTATGTGTAATTGAGTCTATATTGGTGTGTGTGAGAGGGGGGAGATGGGAGGGGGGGTGGCTGGTGGTGGTGGGAGTGGATGCTTGCAATTTAAGGTGAGGGACTTTGTATACCGGGTTTCATGTACACACACTAGAAAAATAAAGACAGTTTTCATAATGCAACAGAATACATGCCTGAAACCTACATTTGATTTACTGTCCATTATTTTGATCTTTCAACATTTCAAAAAATATTACACATCAAGACAGTACTTGACTGAAAGTTCTTCAGAAACCAGTATCAAGTCAAACTCCTTGTTGGACGTACGATTGGCTGGCAAAACAAAATTCTCTCTGTCTTCTAGTAAACATTAATGCAATATAAACAACAACAAAAAATATATATATATGACACTCAGTCTCTTACCTTGCTAGTGTGTCTTCATCAGTTCTGGAAGCTTCCATAGTACTGCCCAGGTCTCCATCCACAGTGCCTGCCATTTCTTCCACCTGTGCTGAGGCTGCAACACACCATCATGAACAGCTTGTCATATACATGTGTAATGTAAACCAGTCAAACTTTACAACAGAAACTTACAGTAAAACTGATGTGGTTTTTTTTCCCCCAGACTTCTGTCATGAACCATATCTTTCTGAATTTATTCAACTAGGCATTCAAAAGAGAATATCCAGTTTTCTTAACAAAAGATTGTTGTACAAACTTCTCAACATTCATTCTGTGATTTTTAAAAAGCATGCTTCTTCCTCTGCCAGGTGTTGTGTTCAGATTGTGGTGTTCAGCATCTATCATGGTTGTTTGATCTGTTGGAGACTGTGAAAACCCTGTTATCATGATCCAGGTTGGCATGTGGTTTGCTGATAAAGCTTGGGATGTCAAGTGTTGATCCTCAAACCCACAGCTTAAAATATCATGGATGTATCCTTGGTCAGAACTTTGGTAAAAGTATGACTATACCATCACCAGAAGGAGGTTTACTTACAACATAATGTCATCAACAGTTGCCCAGTGTAATAAATAACAATCTCTGGTCCTGGGCAAAGTTGCAATGTATACCTCACCATGCCAAGATCAATGACAGAGCTTGGAAGACAACTGTCACAGGAAAGCTCAGCTGGAGAGCCTGGTTAAAGGTTAAAGGTCTCATAGCCTTTAACAGCCATTGGGGCAGTGCATTCATACACCCGCTGTGTCAGGGCTCTGTATAAGAAGGCACGGCTAAATCCTCTCTTTCTATTGTTTAAACATTCCCAATCCAAAGTCAGGTACCCATCCACACCTGGGCTGAGTGAGGAATTTTGGAGTTAAGTGCCATTCCCAAGGACAAAAACATCATGCCGAAATGGGGCCTGGAACCCTGATCACAAGTGGACATTAGAGTAATCTCCACTTGAGTCAAGCTCACTGGGAAAGGACTATAGCAAAGAGATGTACAGGTCTTATCAGTGATACAGCTATTTATGGACTGGTGCTATTCTGAATTTAGATAGCTAAGCCAATAAATTGGATCACCTATGAAATAACTTTGACACATTGTAGTAACAGTAGTCACTATGACCATGCTAGTAGTAGCAGTCATAGCAGACTGGAACAGAAACAGAACTCTCTATACAGGCATCAATCAAGCTATCAGGTTCAATCTGTGTCCCACGCATTTTGCACAAAATTTTTATCACTTGTAATCATGAATGAACTACACAAATATCTATGTCTTCAAGACTTCAAGAATCTTTATTGGTTTCAAATAGATGAATTTGATTTTTCACATCAGAATCTTCAAAAAGGAATATATAGAATAAGTACTGATCTACATTTTACTCATCAAAATCCTCATTAATCTGTATATTAACTTTAGATCCTTGTACTGTTGTAGTTGGACAGAAGCATTTATATTCTGTGCATCACTGAACTCCACTGGAAGCAATTGAAATTAAAAATCTGTGCAGCTCTACGCCATAATTCATTCTTTCACTCACTCACCTCTACACCCACCCACATCCTTTTCCATTTATTTGTTCATTCATTTCGGTGGCTAATTAGAATTTCTATGTTTCAAACAGACCTTGTCATCATATCATTCTCCATGATTTTTACATGTGAAGACAATGCAAAAATATGTTAAAAGTGTTCATGTGAGATGTCATATGCACAGTTGTTTCAAGATGATAAAAAATTAAAAAAACCTTTTATTATCAGATCATTTTAATATGGTGGGAAATCCCATCAGCTGAAATCAAGCTGATTTAGAAAGGCAATGAAATATAAATAAAACACTGCTCATGCAAACAGAATAAAGAAGCATTTTTCAGAACTTTCAATATTCAGTAAAAGTAAATTAGCATCCAATGAAATAAATGGGGTCAAAAGCAAAACCTCCCTCTACTCCCAAACTCACTTTTTTTCTTCTCTTTTTATATTTATTTATTTATTTTTAGGTGAGGGTAGCTGTTTATTGCTTGTAACTTTGTTTGATTTTATACATAATTGTTTGTTAATACATTAAATACATCAAACTCATAAGTGATGTTTTTTTTGTTTTGTTTTTAATAAAAGGCAACAACAACACACACACATATATATATATATATATATATATATATATTTCCACATTTCTTCCGTTGTATTCCTTCCATGCTGACGGGAAAGTTGTAAATTGGCTAATAACATTGTAATATATAATATACTCTACATTTCTTCCCCTTCACTTTTTGACTGGATTCTTTGTTATTCCTGAAGAGGAGAAATGCAGAGTATCTAATTACAATGTTATCTAAACAAAACAAATTTACAATCTTTCCATCTTAAAAACGGGAAAGTACCGAGGAACTAATGTGGATATTGCCAAACATACAATTGCGACTTATGCATGTGGCCGAAATTATTTGCTCTAAAATTAGACAAACTGATGTTATTTTTGAAAGTGAAAGTAAAAGTTGATGACTCAAAACAAGAACTTCTGCGAAATAGTTCTTCGTGCGGTACCAAAAAAGAACGCTCCAGCTGAAAACAACCAGGCAAACGCGGCATCATAAGAGCTGAACGAAAGGATCGATACCGATACCTGGCTCACTGCAGACTTCAAGTTACTGATTTTCATCAGTTTCATGCTGTTTGGATAAATCTACCTGCCACTCACAACAAGCTTGACACTCACCCATTGACACAAGCAGAAGGCCCAGGGCAGTAAGAATCAGCATGTTCTTCATGTTTCTAGCTGACCACAGCTTCCTTTGTCCTAGACTAATGCACCCAACGATGAAGACATTCAACTGTAAAGCATTGCAAGATACTTTTTACACTGGAACACGCATTTTTACAAATTATGTTCGGGGATACCCTTCCGCTGCTGATTTGGACCAATCGCTGTTCCACACGAACAGGAAAGCAGCCAATCAGGTGAAACCAAGTGATGAAGCCGCGAATTGTACTTGGCTTTTTCCGATTGGTTTGTATAATAAGACAGATTGCCCTCCCGTCATACCCCACAATGGAGCGAAATCCGGCGGAAGCGTTGGTTGTGTACAGTGATCATGGAGACTGACAACAAGAACGATCAATAAAGTGATCGTGTGAAGAGACGGTAGGCTTGCTGCACGCCGGCGCTTTATCGACAGGTGTGCAGGCTCGCTGATTGCCACGCAGCCTTTAAGTGGTGCCGAGTAGGGTGTGATCGTAGCATTCTACCGCCACTTCAGGAAATAATTGAAGAAATTGAGAGAGACGGAGAGTCGAGAATGAGAGAGAGAGAGAGAGAGAGAGAGAGAGAGAGATGAGGCCCACATGAAAAAAAAAATGCTACGCTGCATAATCTATTGCCATTACACCACATCCACTTTTCAGTTGTTTTCTCCTGTCCCCTAATTATTATATTTATGCAAAAATTATTTTGTTGTTTTGTTATTGGTATTACTATTCATTATTTAAGCTTGTTTAGTCAAGCAGGGCTGACCCAAAAGTTATGTCTTGCATTCCTGATAATGTTTTTTATACGTCCTTTAGACATATTTTGCAGTTCCTTTTTTTTTCTCCTTTTTAACCTCTTTGATATGCTTTTCTGTCCATCTTTCTACCCTGTGTATGTGTGTGTGTGCATGCATGCATGTGTGTGTGTGTGAGAGAGAATGCATGTTTTCTTATGTGCATTTGCATGTGCACATATTTGTGTTTCAAGTTGCATATCTGTTTGCACTTGTGAGTGTATAATTATATACATGTGTTTGTGTATGCATGTGTACACATGTGTGTTTGTGTGTGTGTGTACAGCTGTAACCGCATTCTGGCATGTTAGCGTTTGTGAATATACAGATTTTGGATACCATACAAAGCAGAATGATTAAACTGTTGCTGATGTTATTTATGGATGCTTGTATCAATCTGTGTCTGGTAGTAAAGTAACAGAATGGCTGCTAAAGTATTGTTTAAATACACAACTAAAGTATTGATTTATGCCTTTCATTTAGATTTTCATATTGGAACAATGCTAACAATTTTTTTAATGTTTTTCCAGATGTTGACTGAAAGAAGATGACTAGTTTTATAGGCATGAACATGTGGTTCTTTCCCAGTATCAGTATATGAATCGGGATCCTGTTTAAAAAAATTCACTGAAGTGACAAGAGTCCCTACAAGCACAATGTCCTATTCCTTAGAATTAGAACGCAAGTTTGAGCTCCGTGACCCAGTGACTCCATACGTTTGTTCCACCCCTGCTGATTTTGAAGAAGAGCGTGACTGGTTAGTGGATCATGTTTTCCCTAAACTGGTCGAGGTGTGTGTCACCCGTGGCACGTACTTCTCACCGGTGGATGTGCGCTGGTCGCCACAAGATTCCCTGACCCAGGAAGGTCACCTGCTACCATCTCTCCTTGACCTCATCAGCCGAAGTGCTCCTTACTTCTTGTGCCTGCTGGGGGAGTGCTACGGACCGTATCGCGGAAACCACCAGACCAGAGATAGAGAAGCACAATCAGGCTCGAACAGTGAGTCCATTGATTGGCTGGAGCTGAATTTGACCAAGGCCGCACAGAATGGGCATCCATGGGTGCTACAAGACGGTCACCAGCAATGCAGCATTTCTGAGCTGGAGATCTTGGCGGCCAGCCTGCGTGGTCACAGCCACCAGTGCACCTTCTACTTCAGGCAGGTTGGTACACAGGGTGACGGGCGCAATAGCCGAGTGGTTAAAGTGTTGGACTGTCAATCTGAGGTTCCCGGGTTCGAATCATGGTGACGGCGCCTGGTGGGTAAAGGGTGGAGATTTTTACGATCTCCCAGGTCAACACATGTGCAGACCTGCTAGTGCCTGAACCCCCTTCGTGTGTATATGCAAGCAGAAGTTCAAATACGCACGTTAAAGATCCTGTAATCCATGTCAGCGTTCGGTGGGTTATGGAAACAAGAACATACCCAGCATGCATACCCCTGAAAACGGAGTATGGCTGCCTACATGGGGTAAAAATGGTCATACACGTAAAAGCCCACTCGTGTGCATACGAGTGAACGCAGAAGAAGAAGATACACAGGGTGGGCACAGCTGGCTGTTCAGTTCAGTTCAGTTACTCTAGGAGGCATGACTGTGTTCAGACAAATCCATATATGCTACACCACATCTGCTAAGCAGATGCCTGACCAGCAGTGTAACCTGACACGCTTAGTCAGGTTTCTTCTAGTGGCCTTGTGCTTTGGGAAAGGATATCATTCAAGTGGATTATACAAGTAGTAGCAATTCATTGTGTGGTTAGTGTGTATTTATTTATTAAAAAAAAAAAAATTTCTCAAGGCCTGACTAAGCGCGTTGGGTTACGCTACTGGTCAGGCTTCTGCTTGGCAGATGTGATGTAGCGTATATGGATTTGACTGAATGCAATGACACCTCCTTGAGCTACTGATACTGATACTGATGTAAAGGGATATTCATCAGCTCATCTTTTAGTTCAACACAGTTGTGAAAGGCGACTTCCTACTTCATACATAATATGCAAAGACACTGGAACTGCAAAGTCCAGATTCTGACTTTTGGATGTACAAGGAGTGTTCTTGCTTACCTCCATGTTTTCTCTGGTTATCAGGATGCTGTTGGTTAGGAAATATATAATTGATTCCAGCTGGCAAAAGCCTTGTTGAAATGAGAAAACAGAACTACACAAAAACAAGACTATTAAGTCAGATCTTTTCTATGCTCATGTGATATTGGTAATATTCATACTGTGAAAGACTCATCTTGTAACTTTCCATTTTTACTCTGGAATTTCATAACTGAATGCTGAATTTGTTTACTTTTACCCAGTATTGTTAAGAACCATTGAATGATACCTTAGACAAGTCAAGAACATCTTAATTATATTACTAATAAAAGCTGTTTCATATGTGTGCATGTGTGTGTGTGTGTGCTTGCATGGCTCAGACTCAGAATTAGCCCATGACTTATTTTGATTATTGTGAAAACCTGAAAATCCATCACAGTAATCAAAGACATTAAAAATTACACAATTACAAATAAATTCAATCAGTCACCTCTGAGTACATGCATGTTTGTGCACACACTCACAGAAGAATTCAGTCACTGACCTGAATTGTGAGACAGTATGTGTGAGAGAGAGAG
Organism: Babylonia areolata; assembly: GCF_041734735.1. Lineage (NCBI taxonomy): Eukaryota > Metazoa > Mollusca > Gastropoda > Neogastropoda > Buccinidae > Babylonia > Babylonia areolata. The sequence continues at coordinate 5,787,841 of NC_134900.1, read as the reverse complement.
AGAGAGAGAGAGAGAGAGAGAGAGAGAGAGAACGTGCATGTATGCTTGTGCGTGCATGCATGCATGATCTGTCCACAATTTAGAAACAACTATTTCATACTAAAACAAATACAGACAGGTATGATAATGTCATGCTCCTTTTTTTACCTTCTTTTTTTTTTTATCTGCTTACAGGCAGAACACATCGACCTAAAATTCCCTGACTTATCCTACGAAGAACGCATGGAGTCATCAAGCTTATTCTTAGCGGAGAGCGAGCATGCGGGACTGAAAATACAGAGCTTGAAGCAAACCATTGTGAAGCGAGGGCTGCCTGTCAGGTACTTCAAGAGTCTGCAGGAACTGGGAGACATAGTGCTAGAGGACTGGACAGCTGTGCTGGACACTGTGTGTCCTCCCCTCTATAACAATGGGCGTTTCCTGGGTGAGTCTGTCGTATTGTGTTTCTTTTCTTGTCACAACAAAATTTTCCCTGTGTGAAATTTGGGGTGCTCTCTCTCTGTGTACACAGGACTCAGTTTACTGTCTCATCCAAATGTCTAAGTGAGCACTGCTCTACATCTTGTTTTGTGAGGTGATGCTGCTGGAACAGTGGTGGCAGCAAAAAGACAATTTAAAACGAAAAGTATATGGGTTTTTGTTGTGTTTGTTTATATCACTTGTGTCTTCAGATGTTATAAACTTCATAGTTGTCTTACTTGATGTTTTCTTTTACTGATGATTTTATTTACATTGTAGTCAAGTTGGGTTATTCATTTACTTTTGTTTCGCCTGTGTCTTAAAATGCTGTATGTTTCTTACCTGAATGTTTTTTGTTTGCCTTTGATATGCGTGTGGTGATGTGGGAAGGGTGTACCAGTTATTCATTTGTTTTAACATCAAATATTTATCTGCTGGTGAGTACCTGAGTGAGCCAAAAGAAAATTTTCTGCTTTGATTGCTTGAAGCAGACAATGAAGTATTTTGATTTGAATTTAGATTGAATTAAACAAATTATAATGTTTAACAATATATTTTCCCCTCCTTAAATAATTGATGCTTTATTTCAAACTGATCCTTCTTTCTATTCTGGCCTCTGCTTTTCTCTCATCGTACTGTGCACATGTTCCCCCATTCACAACACACCTACACATGTCACGCATATATACCACACCACATCTCACAATAAAATGCAGCCAAGTGCATATGCATGCTCATGCGCGCGCACACACACACACACACACACACACACACACACACGTCCACACACACACTTATCCAGAAATGCAACCAAGTGCACACATACGTGCATGCATGCACACACACACACACACACACACACACACACACACACACACTCACACACAAACACACCAAACCACCCACCCACCCCACACACACATCCCCTTTCAAACCCCCTTCCCCATCTGCGTACACATGATTAGCCATATAATGTCTTTGTGATGTTTCAGACACGGAGCACTATCAGCAGTGGGTGTCCCGAGAAGCACTCCTGACCCGACTGCGCAGAGATTTCGTGCCCTCACAAGACATGGAGAATGTCATGACCAAGCTCAGTCAGTTTGTTCTCTCTGCCATTGACGACCAGCCCAAAGAAGCCAACACTGAGCTGCCTGATGCGCAAAAATCTGCCGCTGACATTTTCAGACAAAAGTAAGATGTAGCTAAGGGTAGTGTGTGTTTTTCTGTTGTTGTTGGTTTGGTTTTTTTTTCTCTCTTTTTTCAGTAGTTCTGTTTGCCTGATGTGTTTTAAAGATTTATGTGCAGATGGCAGAAGAGTAAATTGGAAAGGTGTGCGTGTGCTTCCATGTGTATGTGTGTGTATGTGTGTGTGCGTGTGCTTTTGTGTGTGCATGTGTGCATACGTGTGTGCGTGCATGTGAGTGTGTGTGTGTTTGAATGTGTTCAAACTGGTGTGTTATCCTAATATATAGTATCAGAATAATTCAGTATGAGAAGCAAAAAAGAAAAACAAAAAACAAGTACACACACACACACACACACACACACACACACACACACACACACACACACACACACACACACACACACACACACACACACACACACACACACACACACACACACACAGAGCACTCCCAGTCATCAACAAGCCCCATGTGTCCACACATGATAAACTGAGTGCATGATGCAGTCCAATCAATCAGAGAAGAACACGTGGACCTGAAGACAGAAGAATCTAATTCCATCTCTTGCAATGGAGCCCACCTAGCAACCCGATACTTCTACCAGTTCTCATCAGACTGAAGAAACACACACCTACCGGCAGATGCAAAGCTTTACAAACTCTTTTTCCTTGTCTGGATTCGTGTGGGTGAGGCTTCAGAATCAATATCATTATTTCGCAGCTGAAACTTGAGATGGGAGAATGGGTGAATCAATATTATTATTTTAAGACTGAACACTGAGGTAGGATGATAAGGCATCTGTCAAAACCGATATTTATTTTCTTCTCTCCTTAAAATTTTCTTTGTGTTAAGGCAGCTTCAGATTTATTTCAGTGTCAGAAAAGATCGATTTTATCGGATATTCTTTGCCACATTGGTGTCAACATTTTTTTCTACAAAGTAAATCAATGAGAGAAAATGTAGACACACACACATAATGAGAGACTGCCCAAGGCTTCCACTGAGGTATTACATCATTAATAAGCACACTCAAGCTTAATGAACGAATGTGTGCAGTGAAGAATTTGAGAAACTAAAGAGAGAGGTAATGGGGGAGGGAGGGAAGGAGGGAGAGAGAATAGTAAAAACAAAACTTCAGTCAAAAGCAACAACGGGTTGTCACACACACACACACACACACACACACACACACACACACAGAGAGAGAGAGAGAGAGCAAGAGTACAGATTCCATATGGACAGAGAACACAAAAAAAATCAGTTACAAATTGTGACTTTTGAAATATAACACTGATTAATACATACATACAACCACACATTATTTTTGTCTACCCTCTCCACCCTCATACCCCCCTTCTTCCCACTCCACACACACACACACACACACACACACACACACACACACACACACACACACACACATGCCCACACACGCACACACACACACACACTCCAAATCTCTATCAGTCCATCCCCCAAATTTCAGGCCGTCTCCACCACTCCCTTACCAAACCATAGCCGTGCTGAACGGTGACCGGGGCGTGGGAAAGTCCACCCTCTTGGCCCAGTGGTTAGCAGAGTTCGCTGATGAAAACCCAGGTCTTTTTCTTATCCACCACTTCATCGGGGCCGCCACCGGAGACAACGATATCGCTGCCTTCCTCCGACGCTGCACCCGCGACCTGCGTAAACATTTCTTGCTGACAGGTTGGTTTCACTGTGGTGTTTAGATATGATGTGGTTTTCTTCTTACTGTGGTTAATTTGTGTGTGTGTGTGTGTGTTTGAAATTAAGGCCACTTTCTTCAAGGAATGCATGGAATTTGGGCACAAACCTGTGTGTGTGTATCTGTGTGTTCATACCTGCCCATGTGTATGATGTACTTGTGGGCAGATGCATTTGTTTTTTTTTTTTTTGATGGTAAGGAACCATCTTGCCTGCCAAAATTTTTTTTTTAATCAAAGGATATGAGACTGTTCTCAAAAGTACCTTTTTAATATTTAGAGAAAAACATGAGATTGTTCTCAGAACTACCTTCTTAATATTATGAGATTGTTCTCAAAACTACCTTTTTACTATTTACGTAAATGCATGAGATTGTTCTCAAAACTACCATTTTACAGAAATGTGTGTGTGTGTGTGTGTGTGTGTGTGTGTGTGTGTGTGTGTGTGTGTGTGTGTGTGTGACTGAGATAGATTTTTTTTATGATTGCAAGTGTGTATAAATGTGAGCATATGTGCATACATTTAGGTGGTGTTTAGAGGGGGAGCGGAGGGAGGGAGAAGAGTGTATAAAAGTCTTTGTAATTTTCAAACTGTACGCAGCAGACACAGTGGAGTGAATCCCTAATAATAATAATGGATACTTATATAGCACACTATTCAGAAATCTGCTCTAGGTGCTTTACAAAAACGCTTTTGTTAACATAAAACATTATATCTATGTTACATACAGACACCAAAATGTGACTACACGCACGCACACATGCACGCACGCACGCTGCATACATGCATTTTAACATACATGTGTATCTAACAGCTACCCTAACACATACGCACACATAGGCAGGCACAAACTTTCATAAACACACGCACACACAATACACATTCATATACATGCATGTAGTTATGTACACATACATATGTATACACACATAGTCAAGCACAGCTAACGCAAAGGAAGTGGACCTGCCACAATTGAACTTATTGCTGAGGGAAACGGTGAGTTTTGAGATGAGATTTAAAAGATGCGAGGGAATCAGAATGATGGAGGTTATCAGGAAGCTTGTTCCACGTCTTTGGCGATTGAAAAGAAAACGATTTGTGTCCATAGGTCCATAGGTCTTACTTCTGACAATCCCTAATGGCAGGGCACCCACCTTGGAAGCAAGTATCCTTATTTGGACTAGGATTTTTGCTCCCCAATCCACTAGATCTTGAGTAGTGGTCTAGATGCTAGTCATTCAGATGAGACAATGAATCGAGAACCTGTGTGTGTGTGTGTGTGTGTGTGTGTATCGCACATAATGAACCCATGGCAACTAAAAGACTGTCCCTGGCAAAATACTGTAGAAAAATCCACTTTGATAGTAAAACATGAACTTGCTGGCGGAAAAAAAACCCTCCCCCCCCCCCCCCAACACACCCCACCTCCCTCCCCCCAAAAAAGACAAAATAATGGTGGCACTACACTGTGGCAAAATGCTCTCCACTAAGCGAGCTGCTTGAATTTCACTCACAGAAAATGTGTTGCAAAAAAAATATTAAGGGTGTTGCTACACTACACTTTAGCGATGTGGTCCCCACAAGGAGATCTGCATGAATTTCACTCAGATAATGTGTTGTGAGAAAAAAATATCAAAGAGAACAAAGACTAAGAGAAATGTGTTTTGATCACACACACACACACACACACACACACACACACACACAATACTACAGCACAATACAGAACTATTCATACAAACCTTGCACATCTGCCGTCCCTACCCCACCACCACCACCAGAGGTGACGGGGTATGCAGAGCTGGACGACAGCAGCTCCTGGTGGAGCGAGGAGGACGTGGAAACGCCTTCTGACTTCCACTGCCTGTGTCAGGCCTTTGTGGCGGCCCTGAGTCTGGGACCCTGCATTCTGCTGATGGATGGGATCAACAACCTGTCTGCCGCTCCTGGGGTCACCCAGCAAGAGGTCAGTGGCTCTGGAACTCCTGTGGTGGTGGTGGTGGTGGTGGTGGAGGTTCCACTCTGGAAATAATGCATGAAACCATGCAGTATTTTTCTAATACTAAAATATATATATATTTTTTTATCTTATATTTGTAGATCCATACAATATTTTCAATTGCAGCTAACAAATGTTTGAATTCATATAGGTCATTGTCCCGATATTTTTAACTTGTGTAAAATGTGTCCAGATCGAATGTAAACCGTTTCTTAAAACCAAGGGAAGCAAATCCAGTTTTAACCCACATGAACTTTGCCAACTGAGCTCCCTTGACTGACAAGTTCTGTTGGCCAAGCCATGAACTTTGATCCTTTCTGTCGTATCGTACAATGGAGGGATAAGGGAGGACATTGGCTGTCTGTATGAGAAAGTATTAAAACTAATTGTTTGAGATGATAAAATGCTATTTTCTTTTTTGTCCATACAAACTGGTTTGAGCAGACAGTGAGAGCTTTGTGAATAAATGGGCTATTGACTTGGTAACATGTGGCTACACTCTGTGTGTGTGTGTGTGTGTGTGTGTGTGTGTGTGTGTGTGTGAAAATAATTGTGAATATATCCACATATAATGATGTTGTTTTTGGTTAAGTCAACCCCATGGGGGAGCAAAAAAAGAAAAAAAAAAGTTTACTTATCCAAGGTATGGATAAGTCAGCCTTTTCTGAAATAAGATCGACTTATCCAAGGTATGAAAAGTTTTTTTTTGGTTTTTTTTTCAGATAGTAAAACCACTGACTGGTTACCTTATTTTTAAGAATAAGTTTGTGAAAATTTAACTGTTCCTACCTCTATGTTGTATTGATACATGATGCATATTTGGTCATTAGATTTATTTATTAGTTTATATTTATCTAATTATTTTGTGGACTTAAGTTGAGTGTTGGTGGTGCTGACTCCAATATACTACATATATAGGTTAGATATTTGTCTTTTTATCTCTTTCACACTTTTCTTTCTTTTTTTGTTTGGTCCCCTTTACATTTTGTTACATTAGTTCTTCAGTCCATCATTGGTTCACTTTCTAGTTTTCAGTTACGTGTACAGTACTTGCACCTGTCTACAGTTTATGCATTCCTTTACCTGTGGCTTGCAGGATTCATATGCCAGGTGTCTACTTACACAAAGTCAAGATGACCAAAGAAAACTTATTGGGGTAAAGAAGGCCGCTGGCCAGGGCCAAAGAACTATGGCGATACAATGAAAGCAAGGTTGAATTACATGGGGACAGCTGTGTTCAGGTGTGTGCGTGTGTGTGTTGTGGCCAGGTGAAGGAATTTGACTGGCTGCCCGTTTCACTGCCGCATCACTGCCGCATCATTCTGTCCACTGACCGTGCTGACCTCACCTGTCGCTCCCTGTGTCGCCGTGGTGACGTCAAGGTCTTCACTCTGCCTGGGGTCAAGGACAAGTCGTTCAAAATGTCTCTGCTGACCAAAACTCTCAGGCCCCATGTTCTGCCCCACATACAGAAGAGACAGAACAATGTGAGTCTACACTCTGTGTGTGTGTGTGTGTGTGTGTGTGTGTGTGTGTGTGCAAAAATAAATACCATACTGCCATTGACATGTCCAGTAATTACACACATAATCAGATCTGAGAGAATTCTACTTAAAAAGTTACAAAAAATAAAAACCAATGATTTTCTCTCTCTGCCTCTCTGTGAGTCTTATTGTCCCCTGCCCTGCTTAATTAAGCATTGACTACCAAACAAAATAATAATCCTCTCTCTTCCTATCTAATTGTATCTCTACATCTCTGTTTCCATGCCCCTCTCTATGTCTCCCTCACTTAACACAAATACCTGCACACTTGCATATATGATTTTGTACATCATAAACAAAACATATTCTTAGCTTTCATAATCAGCCCATATATGCATAATTCATGAGCTTACACCTTAACAGCAATGACAGGACACAAGATTCTTTAACTCGAACATTAACAAAACAAAAGATATGAGTACAAACTGTTTTTACATCCCAGTTTCGCTACAGCCATGTTCAGGCACTTACACCTAAACAGCAATGGCAGGACCCAAGATTCTTTAGCCCCAGCATTAATGCCATGTCAGTTCAGACAGCATTTACATCCCAGTATCACTTCAGTAACATTCTTTATTCTCTCTCTCTTTTTTTTCTTTTATAAATCTGTTTATTTCTAATTCTGCCCTCCATTGTGCATGATCACTCAAGACAGGAAAATACTGCAGCCAAGTCACTTCAGATGTGACAGTATTGTATTGTATTGTATTACTCTTTATGTCACAACAGATTTCTCTGTGTGAAATTGTATTACTCTTTATGTCACAACAGATTTCTCTGTGTGAAATTTGGGCTGCTGTCCCCAGGGAGAGGGTGTCGCTACACTGCGAGCACCACCACCCTTTTTTTTTTTTCTTTTTTTTTTTCTTTCCACCCTCTGCATTGCTCTTGATGAAACAGAAGAATAACAACATGGACATGTCTCACGTACAGATCACGGACATGCGGTTGACCACGTCCCCACTGGCGCTGTGTGTGCTGGGGACAGAGCTGAACGTGCCCACTACCTTCCAGGACTTGGAGCGGTTTGTGGACGACCACTACGAGACGACAGCTCTGCAGGTCTTTTGGACCAACTGTCTGCAGCAGTGGATCACTCAGCACAGCTGGCTCTGTGACGAGGAAGCTTCCGTCATTTCCAAAGATGACGGCACTTTCGGTACGTTTCCCCTGTGATCATGGTGATGTGCATTATTTAGGCAGTATATTTGGCATTGTGATGTATTGAGTTAGTTTGAAGTATTCAGATTGGTATTTTAAGCGTTGTGATATGGTTTTTAAGTATTGTGATATATATTGCATCATTTAGGTATTATGATAAGAAATTGCATCATTTAACTCACTCGAGACGACAAGTTTTCTCCCTTGCTTTTCCCCACAGACGGCCCATTTGTAAGGGTTTGGAAAAAAATGACAAAAAATACAAAATACTGTGTAAGAAAATGAAACTTTCAGAACTGGTTTATTACGTGTTGAGCTATTACATATAAAAAAAATCAAATTTATCATCTTATTTTTACAGTTTTGCCATATGTAGAAAATAATGCCAATTTTTCACCCTGAATCACCATACCCATGCTCGCTTTCTGCATTAAATTCGCTTTCTTCTTCGTCATCATCCATCTCTTCAATGTCCGACCCTTCAGTTTGTAGCATTTCAAGTACTTCGGCAACCCCAAAACATTGCCGTCACTGCCTTGTTCGCATCACAACATTTTGAGAAGAGCCCGCTTTGCTGACAGGCTGGCACGCGAGCAGACGACTGGTCAGTGACTTTGTCAGCGTGTGTGAGACAGGCCACACATCATAGACTAACCAATCATACTGTTCGATTGTGGAGTGACCCAGAATAGCGCACTCTGCTTGGCTAATCACAAAATCACGTGTACAGCGCATGATGGAATTTTACTTTCGGAGAATGCTATTCCATTCCTATTCTATTCATTCGTCCGAAACCGAATACGTTTTGTGAAGGAATGCGTGAGTATTCCTTCGTCCGGAAAGAGTTAAGTATTGTGATAGTAGATACACATTTTTGAGTGTAAAGATGTGTGTGATGATTGGGTTTTATTTGTGCGTGTGTGTGTGTGTGTGCTTAGATTACTATTTATGTTTATGCAGGGTTATATATGGAAGTTGCCATTTTAGTGTTTAAATGCATGTAGTACACATCAATTTTTACATTGTACAGTACAGTCAAGCATGTTTTACATGGAAAGGTGCTATGTCAGTGATTATCAAGACTTCTCACTTACTTTCACTGTGACTGCTACAGACACAGTAATGTTCACAGATGGAGGTTTTTGTAAAGCTTGTCCAACACTGATGCTTTTCACTGTCGCCATTTTTTTGTGAACTCTTACAATCTTTTTTAAGAAGTGATAGCTTTTTTTTTTTTTTTAAATCCATGTGGTGGTGAGTTCTTCCACAATATACTAATTAACAGCTACTTGCAGAATGTCACTGTCAGAGGTCCTGAAACCTGGTTTGGTTGTGAGGGCACTGCAGTGCTGAACACATCACCAACATTCTCTATTTCTCCATTATCCAGTCATGGGATACCCCGAGTTCCAGGTGTTCCACAGGATAATTGCATTTTTAGAGTCTTTTCCTTCCCCACAATCAGTGTCATTGTCATTATTAACTCTCTCCATACGAACGGCGAAAGAGACGACGTTAACAGCGTTTCACCCCAATTACCATCATCAAAATATTGCAAGCGGAAGGCTCTTATACTGAAGACGTGAATGTTGACAAAAAATACCACAGTTCTGATGATGGAAGCTGAAGGTTGGGTCGGTCATTCAGACACCCACTGGACATCCAGGGGTCTGTGTAGAGGAGAAGAGAGGACTGGCCGTACTGAGTGAGTTAAAAAGATATAATGTTCTTCATGCATTCTGGCAGGCAGTTCTTTTTTCGGTGTGCATTCTGTACTGCACTGGTTTCTTCTTGTTTTCTTTTTTTTTTTTTTTTTTTTTGCTGCCCCATCATCTGCACCGTTTCAGTGGCATTACTCCCACGCCGCTCATTTAGATTCCCTCATACACAGCCACACCCGGGTTCGTCCGTCGCAGTTCCAGCGTCGGCAGTCCACAGGGAACCATCGATGTTAGGTCGCCAGGAGGCCACACACCAGAGGAGACCCTGCACTGCTGCTGAGTCACTTCGGTGGTGTTCAGTGGTGCCTGTTCTGTTTTAACGTACTTAGGACACCACCTACTAAGCCCCCTACTAACGACAATAATGGCTTAGTCGCGGAGCCAGACTGAGTGAGCGTCCCTCCCAGAGTGGAGACCGCCACCACGTCCCTCAAACAACAGCCCCCCATGAATCTGCCGACACTGACGACATTGACAGGACTCACCCCAAGCACGGAAGTGGAGGGGTATCGAAACTGAGGTCACCATGAGAGCAGGGCATGAAAGGCCACAGACTTTGAGACTATTTTGTTTATATTGATGACGATGAAGGAGCAGGAGGATGACGATGATGATGACGATGTTGCTATAGAGGTCCATTTTGGTTTGGGACTGCGTGACAAGGCTGTACTCTACGCTTCCTGTCATAATGATATCCCGGCGTTAACCAGGCCCGAGAGATACAGACACTTGCAGTGTTGGTCAGGTAATTAGAGCAACACACCCAAAGACGCATCCTTGAAGCGGATGACACTCGACTGTGTGGTCCCAGTCTCCCCATTTAAGCCCACAGCACACTCAACTCTGGGTAGGAGCCGGCCACGGGCCGAAAAACCCACCTCCGCTGGGATTCAAACCCGCGTCCTCCCAGCCGTCAGTCCGCGACGCTAACCACTTCGCCACAGCGGCTGGTTTTCTTCTTGTTTTCATTACCTCCTCTGTAATACTACATCTTGGTAAGGCTTCCTGTTCTTTGACCTGTTCCTCCATTGTTTGTAACCTTCTGTTACACAGATGATAGCGTTCTTGGTGTGTTTGTCCATAGTGGATGGCATTACCTCTACTTCTTGAAGAATGATATGACTTTGAATAAGTCTTTATAATCATCCACCCACACCATCACTTTCCCAACTGCATGAAGTCTGGTTGCCTTCTTCAAGAATGATGTATCTTGGGTAGGTCTTCTGCATGGTGATGAATTTGTCCCGTCACACAATGCTTCTTCCACAGAAACAATATCAACAACCTGTGTGCATAATCTGAATATTTATCTGTCACAAGACGGGCGCAATAGCCGAGTGGTTCAAGCGTTGGACTGTCAGTCTGAGGGTCCCGGGTTCGAATCACGGTGACGGCGCCTGGTGGGTAAAGGGTGGAGATTTTTACGATCTCCCAGGTCAACATATGTACAGACCTGCTAGTGCCTGAACCCCCTTCGTGTGTATATGCAAGCAGAAGATCAAATACGCACGTTAAAGATCCTGTAATCCATGTCAGCGTTTGGTGGGTTATGGAAACAAGAACATACCCAGCATGCACACCCCCGAAAATGGAGTATGGCTGCCTACATGGCGGGGTAAAAACGGTCATACACGTAAAAGCCCACTCGTGTGCATACGAGTGAACGCAGAAGAAGAAGAAGAAGAATCTGTCACAAGGTTTTGGTCCTCTCCTACTGCTTCTGACATGTTGTCCAAATGGCTTGGGAAGAAACAGAAATCGGTAGTTTTTCAACTGATTTATTTTTCTCCTTTCAGCAAATGGCAGAAAGATCAACCAATGTCAGTGTTGTGACCCAGACTTGCCTTTTTTTTTCTTCTTCCTGTCCCACCATCTGCACTGTTTCAGTGGTATCACTCATATGCTGTTCATTCCTAGACCCCCATTCTGAGTACTTCAGTCACAGTCCACAGAGAACTATCAACATTAGGTTTCCAAGAGGCCACACACCAGAGGAGAACCAGTACTGCTGCTGAGTCACTTTAGTGGTGTTCAGTGGTGTCTGTCCTGATTTAACCTACTTTGGACACCTCCTGCTAAGCCTCCAAACTTTGCTGTGTTTTGATGGGTGGCTACTCTCTGATTTAGCATACTTAAGACACCTACAAAGCCCCCAAACCTTGCCATGTTTCAGACTAGTCAGGGTGGCTGGCTACTGTTCTGACACTGATTTAACATACCTAGGACACCTCTTACAAAGCCCCCAAACCTTGCCATATTTCAGACTACACAGGGTGGCTGGCTACTGTTCTGATACTGATTTAACATACCTAGGACACCTCTTACAAAGCCTCCAAACCTTGCCATATTTCACACTACTCAGGGTGGCTGGCTACTGTTCTGATACTGATTTAACATACCTAGGACACCTCTTACAAAGCCTCCAAACCTTGCCATATTTCACACTACACAGGGTGGCTGGCTACTGTTCTGATTAACATACCTAGGACACCTCTTTCAAAGCCCCCAAACCTTGCCATATATCAGACTACACAGGGTGGCTGGCTACTGTTCTGATTAACATACCTAGGACACCTCTTACAAAGCCCCCAAACCTTGCCATATTTCAGACTACACAGGGTGGCTGGCCACTGTTCTGATACTGATTTAACATACCTAGGACACCTCTTACAAAGCCACCAAACCTTGCCATATTTCAGACTACACAGGGTGGCTGGCTACTGTTCTGATACTGATTTAACATACCTAGGACACCTCTTACAAAGCCACCAAACCTTGCCATATTTCAGACTACACAGGGTGGCTGGCTACTGTTTTGATTAACATATCTAGGACACCTCTTACAAAGTCCCCAAACCTTGTCATATTTGAGACTATACAGGTTGGGTGGCTACTGTTCTGATTTAATGTACTTGTATCATATTGTATTGTATCGCTCTTTTTGTCACAACAGATTTCTCTGTGTGAAATTCTGGCTGCTCTCTCCAGGGAGAGCGCGTCACTTTGCTGAGAGCACCACCCTTTTTTTGTTGGTTTTTTTTTCCCTGCAATTTTATTTGTTTTCTTATTGAAGTGGATTTTTCTGAGGAATTTTGACAGGGACAAACTTTTTGTTGCCACTGTACCTCCGTTTATCATCTCATCTAAATGACTACTGTCCAGACCACTACTCAAGGTCTAGCGGACGGGGAGAAAATACTGTGGGATTCGAACCAGTGCACCCAGATTCTCTCACTTCCTAGGCGGACTTATTACCACTAGGCCAACACTCCTAAAAAGCCCCCAAACCTTGCCATTGTTCCAGACTACTCAGGGTGGGTCGCTGATGCCCTGTGCCTGCTGTCTGTGGCGCGGGGGGGTCTGCTGCAGAGCGAGCTGCTGCAGCTGTTACGCAGACTGGGGTACGCCGGGAACCTGGAGGTCACCACCCTGCACTGGCTACGCTTCCGTCTGCAGGCCGGCGCTTTGCTGTGGGAGACGTCTGACGGCCGTATTCGCTTCTCCCACCAGCACCTGCACGACCTTACGGAGTACGCCCTTCTTCGTAAGTGACTGCTTCAGTGGTGCTGGTGTCTTTTGCGGCTTTGGCAAATTTGGAGCACATCATTTCCCCCCCTGCTTTTGATTTTTTTGTTTTTTTGTCTTGTTTTTTCTTCATCTTCCTTCTACCCGCCTAAACAAAACAAAACAAAAAAGATTGTTTCATTCTGCTTTGAACGAAACACTTGTAACATCTGCTTAAATGTTCACCCAGTGCATGCAACAGAAAGAAAACTGCTAGTAACAGGCATATCAAACAGTAAAACAAATGCTCAAGTTTATGTGATAAGAAACTCTAGGGAGAGCTGGACAGTACCAAGTCTTCAGAGAAGAAGCCCCCCTCAGACAAGTGTTTTGTCCTTTAACTCCTTACACTGTAAGGGGGCCGGGCCGCACCCAGGTCATGACTCCTGGATGCCCTTGTATTGCCACATTTTCTTTTTTCTGTTTTCCTGGTCCTCATCAGGTTCAAACCCACACCTTCAAGGTGGTCACCACTTCAGGACTAAGTCACCTTTTCTGGCAGACATTTTAACCACTGAGCCATAGTACGCCTAGTTTCAGTAGGGAAATTTAATCCTTATGAAGTGTACTTTCATTCCTCCTCGACCAGATCCAGCTGGAAGTCTTTTCTGCTGCTTCTGCCATTACCTTGAGAGCCCGTGTCCTCTCTCTGCCAGAAATCGACAGCTGTTTCATGAGGCTGTGGGCAGATGCGCCCACAAACCCTCTTGCACCAATCTCTATGGCGAGGACTTTGGCTTGGAAGCCAGATTCTCTCAGGTTGCTGGCTAGGCTAACATACTTCTCTGTCTTGTAGATGTGGGCTTCCTCCATTCTGCTTTTGTATGGCACAGTGAGCTCAATCAGAATCACTTGTTTTGTTGCCTTGGAGTGGAGTACTATGTCAGGTCTCATGCCGCTCTTGCTGATGATTTCCGGGTGTTTCTCCCCCTCTGGAAGGTCAGCTGTGCATTCCCAATCTTCGGCACCATCAAGCAGCCCACGTTTCCATGCTTTGGAAACTTTGGATGCTGTTCCTGGCCAGACTTTATTGCCTTCTGCCGAGTGGAACTCTACTGGAACTTCTGGTGGGGTTGGTGCTCCTTGGACAGTGCTCACCATGTGTGCAATTTCTTTTAGGACTTGGTTGTGCCTCCATGTGTACCGTCCTTGGCTCAACACCACTTTGCATGAGCTGAGGACATGTTTGTCTGCCACTGTTTGTTTGCCATGGCAGAGTGGGTACGCAGGGTCATCTGTACTCACTGAAATAGTGATGGCCTATTGAAAAAGACATGGAAGAGGAAGTTTATAACTTACATGTGTGTGTGATATTTGAAACCAGAATAAAGAAGATGACTTCTTGTCGCTGACGACTGTGTCCAGCCATAACCCTGTGTGTGTGCAGGGTCTGTATCCTTCACCTCCAGTGACCTTGACCCCAACTGCCAACTGCCCCACCAAAGCAGCAAGCGCAAAGTGCACCAGCAACTGGCCAGCTTCTTCGCCCAGCAACCGTTGTCGTGGAGACAGGCCCAGGAGTTGCCATGGCACATGATGATGTGTGGTGACCTTCAGGGCCTCCTGTCCTACGTCACACACAGCAGGTCAGTCATTGTATTGTGTTGTGGTGTGTTGTGTTGTGTTGTGGTGTGTTGTGTTGTGTTGTTTTGAATTACTCTTTGTCACAACACATTTCTCTGTGTGAATTTTGGGCTGCTCTCTTCTGCCCCCCCCCCCCCCCCCCCCCCCCCCCCCCCCCCTCACCCCTCCCAACCCTTTTTTCTGCCTGCAAGTTATTCGCTTACCCATCAAAGTGGATATCTTTGTACATAATTCTCCCAGGGAAAACCCTTTTGTTGTCTTGGGTTCTTTTACATGCACTAAGTGCATGTTGCACACAGGACCTTGGTTCATTGTCTCATCCAAATGGCCAGTGTCTGTTAATTCTGTTCTTTACATTTTTGCATTGTGCCTCATATTTAGTGGATATGGTGCATAATGTAAAAGAAATGAAAAAAAAAAAAATCTGAACATAAAACATAGTTATACATAATACATAAAATCCTACATATTAACTGAAATGAGGAAATCTATTGTGACGCAACATTCACCAGTATGTTTGAACGTGGCACAGGGTGGTCCACCTGTTTCTAGCCAGACAGAGCCAGTACCCCGACGCCCACCATGATCTGCAGATGTACTGGAACATTCTGGAAAAACACAGCATGAATGCCGGAGTTCAAAACATACAGATGCTGAAAGACCTGGGGCTCTACACTCTGCCAGCTTCCTTCACACTGTCGGTAAGTCCTGCGTGTGAAGGTGCTCTTTTACACAGTTTTACAGTTTGACTAGGAGAATGATAAGTCAGTCACATGTTGTTCTGGACTTTTAGCAAAACATTACTTCTTGATTCCAGAAAGAAGCTTTTCCGTTGGCAGTTTTGCCTTCATTAGACATATTTGCCTGTGGAATTTTGCTGTCCAGTCCTTACTTTGGTATGTCAGGCCTAGCCAGAATGTGTGTGTGTGTGTGTGTGTGTGTGTGTGTGTGTGTGTGTGTGCGTGTGTGTGTGAGTTTGTTTGTGTGTGTGTGCGTGTGTTTGTGTGTGTGTGTGTGTGTGTGCATGTGTTTGTGTGTGTGTGTGTGTGTGTGAGACCTGTCTTTATAGCGGCGGGTTGGCGTTGTTGAGAGGGCCAGATGTAGAGGGCCCAGAGTGTCCGCGAATCGATAGCAATCACGCCTTAATTTTAGCCCTATCTCTCAATCAAACCATATAATTATGTGACCTGGTTGAAGACATAATTTGACAAAAAACAAGAGAATCGACAGACAGACAGAAAATACGAAAAACTTAGCCGCATGAAGAGCACAGGAACAGGAGTCATAATGGCTGCTGGAAAAAGAGGGCGCTAGTCAGGGGGGCAAAGGGGAGGTTACCTACTTCCGGGAGGTTATCGGCCATAGCTACTTTCTTTTCTCCGCATAGGCAGATAGTAGTTTGCACAGGACAGAAATGTCAGACCCCTGCCCGAGTCTGCACTAGTGGTTCATGGTTAAGTATGTGTAATTAAAATATTTTTTTTCTGTTTGTTTTCATTCCTGTTTGCCCTTAATGTGAGTCTGCACTGTGTGTGTGTGCGCATGTGTGCTTGCGTGAGATCTGTGTTTACATATATTCCGTCTGTCTTCATTCCTGTTTTCCATGTAACATGAGTGTGCACTGTGTTTGTGGGGGGGGTACTATGACAGGATGGCTATCCAGAAGACGGGCCAGTAGAGGCCTGGCTTCACACCAATCCCGGCATCACCATCACCGACCAGACAGACAGTGCTGCGACACTGGATGTCAAGCCTTCCATCACCTTCAGCACCACACAAGCTGACAGCGACGCTGCAGCACCGCAAGGCACTGGCAGAAGTGATGACGATGGTTCCACCCCAGCCCCCAAACTGTCTGCATCATCCAGACACGGCCTGACCCTCAACATGACCTCAGGGGGGGAGACCACTCCCAGAGTGAAACTGTCCTCAGACACACCCAGGACTCCCAGCACGGGGCGAATGGGATCAGGCAGACTGCAGACAGCCCAGGAATCACACTCTGCAGCACCACTGCGAAAGACTTCCAGGCATTCACGAAAGACCAGCTGGTCTCCACGGCGAGAGCCCGCCTCAGACACCGCCGGTCTTCAGCCGCCAGAGGAATCAGAGTCCAGCGAAGACAGGGTGTACGGGCGACGACCTTTGTCCTCCCCTTGCACCTATCGCTTGAGCATGCAGCTGGCTGTGAAAAAGGAGGCGACAGTCAGAGAGCCGTCGTCAAAAACGCACGGTAGTGTACTAGCCAAGAGAAAAGTGTCGTCTGCTCCTGGTAGACGCCAGTCATCGGCCACTCAGAAACAGTCAGTTCTGAAGTATCGTAGCGCTGCCAGTACTGTGCAGCAGTGTGAGGAGAGCACCAGACCCACCACCCGATTCACAGCATCCCCTTCCAAGCCGATGAGCAGACCCATGTCAGCCTCCAACAATCCCAAGACGGTCACAGTGACCCACACACAGAAGGGTGTGAACAGAGGCCTTGGTCAAGGGGTCAGACCTGTGTCTGCTCCCCAGCACCGATCGTCGGTTGCGGGTGCCGGTAGAAAAGGAGTGTTGGGGTCCTCTGGCTTTGTGGGCTTCTTCCTTACAGCAGCTGATGTGCACTTCTCTTGTCCTAACCTTCTGGGTAAGCAACTTTTTTTTTTCTTTTTTCTTTTTTTCCTTTTTTTTTCTGAGTAAGCAACTTCATATAGCAGATTATTTGTCAGATGTTTATGGTATGCTGCACTGAAACAGCAGAGAACCCTTTTCCTGCACAATCAGAGAATTAAAGATGAGGAGGGTGGCATGGAGGGATTGAAAGGAACAAGGCCATGGCCCCATTTGAAGGGGTGATTACATATTTTGTATCAGTTGATTTGCATAAGGATATAATCTTACTACAAATATGCTCAAACAAAGGTCTGTTCTGTTTAACTCTCTCCGGACAAAGGAATGCATGAGCATTCCTACATAAAATGTATTCGGTTTCAGACGACGGAATGGAATAGCATTTTCAAGAAATAAAAATCCATCACGCACTGTACACGTGATTTTGTGATCAGCTAAGCAGAGTGTGCTATTCTGGGTCACTCCACAATCGAATGGTATGATTGGCCAGCCTGCCATATGTTGCCCATCTCGCACACACTCTGACAAAGTCACTGACCGGTCGTCTGCTCACGTTCCAGCCTGTTAGCAAAGCGGGCTCCTCTCAAATGTTGTGGAGCGAACAAGGCAGCGACGGCAATGTTTTTAGTGTTGCCGAAGTACTTGAAATGCTACAAACTGAAGGGTCGGACATTGAAGAGGTGGATGATGATGAAGAAGAAAGTGAATTTAATGCAGAAAGCGAGCATGGGTATGGTGATTTGGGGTGAAAAATTGGCATTATTTTCTACATATGGCAAAACTGTAAAAATAAGATGAGAAATTTGATTTTTTTTAATATGTAATAGCTCAACATGTAATAAACCAGTTCTGAAAGTTTCATTTTCTTACTCTGTATTTTGTATTTTTTGTAATTTTTTTCCAAACCCTTACAAGTGGGCCGTCTGTGGGGAAAAGCAAGGGAGAAAACTTGTCGTCCCGAGTGAGTTAACCAATCATGAAACTACGTATTTTTAATGACTTGTAAATAAATACAGCAAGATTCGAAAAAACATTATCATTTGTAGAAGACAGGAGTAGTACTAACTGAAAATTACTTGGTCTGCTGTAGTATCTCATCGGAATATATCTTTGTCTTAAGTCATCTAATACAGGACAACATAATACGAAATGGACTTCATCTTCTTTTCAGATCTACAAAACGGACATACCATATCATTTACAGTGCCAGTCTTGTATCTTTTACTGCATACATTGATATCAGATGCACCAAAATGAAACCTTGTTAAAGCACATCTAATGACTGCATGGAGGGATTGAAGAAAGGTAAAAAAAAAAAAAAAAAAAAAAAAGAAAATGTCATGAAAAATAAAAACCCTGAAAATTAGTCTTTCAAATGATTTATACTATGTTACTTGTGTTTTGTTTTTTTCCATTAATCATTCATTCAAAATGTATGGGGGGCTGGGGTGGGGGGTAGGGATCTTATTTGTGAATGTTTGTAGTTGGGTGCATGTCACATCCAACAACTAAATGAAGGGCCTGCTTTAAAGTGTTGCCTTTTACTACCGGAGAGCAACAAGTAACTTCAAATGAAGTACAAAGCTGTAAAGTATGATGCTAAAGTTGTGTTGTATTATGTAGTATTACTTTTTGCCACAACAGATTTTTCTGTGTGAAATTTGGGGTGCTCTCCGCTGGAAGAACACATTGCCAGAGTGCATCACCACCTTTTTTTTTTTTTTTTATCATGTGAGTATATTTGGTATTCTGTCAGTGTGTATTTTTCACATCATTTTCTTTTTCCCAGGGACAATGCTTTTGTTGTTAGGGGTTCTTTTACACATGCTTAACTCTCTCCATACGAACAGCGAAAGAGACGACGTTAACAGCGTTTCACCCCAATTACCATCATCAAAATATTGCAAGCGGAAGGCTCTTATACTGAAGACGTGAATGTTGACAAAGAATACCACAATTCTGACGACGGAAGCTAAAGGTTGGGTCATTCAAACACCCACTGGACATCCGAGGGGTCTGTGTAGAGGAGAAGAGAGGACTGGCCGTACTGAGTGAGTTAATGCACAAGGGACCTTGGTTTATCATAATTATCATCCAAACTTTATGATGAGTCACACAGCTGTGAGAGGAAAGAATATAAAGAGGAAATTTCTCCAAATTTGATACAACACTTGTCAGAGTATTTTGAGAAGAGAATGCAAGGAAGAACACCATGCCAGTAGGTGACCTCTCCTTGCTCTTCTTCTTCTTCTTCTTCTTCTTCTTCTCCCTCAACTCTGTGAAGAGTCAGTCATTGGGGCACCGCACAGAAGAACTGTTCACCAGATACCTCCAGGTCTGATGGTTGTGTCCCAAAGCCTGGGTCTCTGTAAATGGTTTTTCTGTCCCTTCTGCAATGCTGTCAGTCCATTGGGGTCCCCCCCACCCCCCCACCCCCCACCCCCGTCTCCCTCCTTGCAGCACAATGAAATCCAGAACTGTAGACACCAGACGTTCAGTCTCAGTCTCAGTATGGAGTGTGGAGTGAGTGTTGGCCTAGAGGTAATGCGTCCACGTAGGAAGCCAGAGAATCTGAGTTGCACTGGTTTGAATCACACCGGAAACTTCCAGTATTTTCTCCCCCTCCACTAGATCTTGAGTGGTGGTCTGGGTGCTAGTCATTTGGATGAGATGATAAACTGAGGTCCCGTATGCAGCGTGCACTTAGCACATGTAAAAGAACCCACAGCAACAAGAGTTGTCCCTTGCAAAATTCTGTATAAAAATCCACTTCAATAGGAAAACAAATAAAATTGCAGGTGGATAAAAAAAAAAAAAAAGGGGGGGGGGGTGGTGCTGTCAGTGTAGTGACGCGCTGTCCCTGGGGAGAGCGGCCTGAATTTCACACCAAGAAATCTGTTGTGACAAAAAGAGTAATACAAACACAAATACAGTCTCTGTCCTCTCCAACAGATGGCGTGGAAGTGGAGCGGAGAAAGGACCTGATGGCGGAGGTGGGCAGCGCCGTGGGGCTCTTCCTTCAGCAGAGGGGCCAGGCCCGCTGTGCCTTCATCGTCTACTCCTCCCTCCTCTCCTTCCTGCAGGCCACCTACCCACTCAGCGTGGCCACCCAGCTGTTGGTGGTGCGGGTACTGGAGAGGCTGGGGCGGCTGAACCAGGCGCGGGGTGATGAGGACGCCGCCAGGGAGAACTACCACCACGCCCTCCGCATCACCTTCCATCTGGACACCCTGGACGAGGACCTCGTTGATCACCGGCAGGTGGACACCTTTAAAGGTAAGGGGTCGGGGATAGGGGGTGGGAGTGTTCTTCTTCTTCTTCTTCTTCTCATTGGTTCTCTGTCTGTAAACTCATATTCAAAACTGTATGGATCTAAACCAAGATCCATTCAAACAGAGTCCTTGCACAGTTTTTTGGGAGAGTCCTTGCACAGTATTTTTCAGTGAATTTGTTTGGACCTGCTTCACTGACAAGTCAGCCAAAAGTGAGTCTCCTGGACTGTTTGATGATTCACATTTCAATAAAGTTTTTCCTCTCAGGATACACATTTATTTGTTTTAACAAGTATTGAATAAGCCATCATAACCTAAAATCTATTTATGTAAGCCATAAAGCCAATGGACTATGTGTCCCCTTAAAGGCAGATAAGAATAGGCTGTGCTGAGGACATGAGCCCTTCTGCATAATACATCATCTCCAGATTACAACAAATCATTACAAAAGGATTAAAAAAACACAAAAAACTTCAAAGCCACACAAAAAATACACACAAAAAGGTCACAAAGGCAGATAACATTGCAGAATGGACAGCCAGTGCCCATCCCAGTTTTTTTTTTCAATATCACTACCTAACCACCAGAGCAAAACAGCACAGACAGTACATCACAGACTGGAGAAGAGAGAGAAGAAAGTGTCAAGACTTGCCGGGAAAAAAAGAAATGGGGATGGACAGGGGAGGCAGAAAAAGCAGACAATCGTGGAAAAAAGGCTGAAACAAAGAGAGCAATAGAAAAGAGGAAATTTCAAGCACAGAATTTCCAGAAGGTGTGGAAAATACTGATACTGAAAAAGCACCCAGCATTCTGCATTGGGATTCATTTTACATACGCTGCATATTCAGTCTTACCTACCAGTAAGGCCGTTTCATTTAGTGAAGAGATAAGTGTGAGCAAAATTACAGGCGTGCATGTTTGCTGCTTACACTCTAAGCAGTCAGAAAGAATGTGTCTTTTTCTGAAGATATGTGTGATCAAATTCACTTACATGTATGCTGCTTACAGTCAAACCTACCTTAAACATTGTCAGATCTGGACTGTTCAGAAGCACAAGAGTGAGAAAGATGTGTTTTTATCAACATGGTGACTCATTTCAACAAACAGTGTGGCCATTAATCCCTTTCTGCTGTTCCATGTCCACACCACCATCTCACTGTTCTCTTAAAAAAAAAAAAAAAGAACTACAGCAACAGTGACAAAGCAAAGGAAATCTGATCTTGCCAGATACATTTATAGTTTGTCTGCATTGACCAAATGGCTATAGATCTCAGTTATAACTTACCAAATAGACTTGCAGCACGTTCGGTTTTTTATGCCTTGTCATGGGAAAGCAATTTCACCTGAGCGTTTTCAACTGCAACAAGAAAAACATGATATAAAATTGCTGCAAAGCATTTAAATGATGACGACAACTCTTATAATGAAATATGAAGTGACAATAATAAAGATGATAATAACAATAACGATGACATTATAATAATAATGACTATGTATGATTAAAAAAACAAACAAACCAACAACATGTTTATACTGGATTTGGATGTATACACATGCTAAGATGAAGCATTAGGTCAGAAGGCCTTGATTCATGCTGGACATAATTGTTTGATGTCTGGTTTTATCACTCACCAAAGTAACAGTCAATGGGAAACAACCCAGGTTGTATGCACTCCTCAAAGTGTGAGGATGGATTGCCTACCTTTAATAATTTTATTTTATTTATTTATTTTATTTTATTATTTTCTTATTATTATTTTTTGTACACTTATAGTTGACTTCATTAATTTTTTGTGCCTTATAAATATTATTATAGTAGTAGTAGTTCTTTTTTATGTATTTATCTTCTTTTTTTTTCTTCTTATATATATATATATATATATATATATATATATATATATATACTTTTTTTTTTTTTTTTTTCTCAAGGCCTGACTAAGCGCGTTGGGTTACGTTGCTGGTCAGGCGTCTGCTTGGCAGATGTGGTGTAGCGTATATGGATTTGTTCAAACGCAGTGACGCCTCCTTGAGCTACTGAAACTGAAACTGAAACTAATAATTTTCTCATTTTGGCAGATGATAGGCAAATGCATGAAGGGAAAACTCTTTTTTTTTTTCTTTTTTTTTTTCCTTTTAATGTTTGACATGATCCACTGCCACTCTTGCCACTCTGCCCACTAGCTCATTTGCATTATTCACAGTGTTTCATAAATTACTGCATAAAATGTGGGCAGATTTGGGATTTTTTTCTTTGAATATTTGTATAAAAAACTATTGTTTTGTTTTGTTTTTCACAATCATTATTATCATTATTTCAAGGATTGGACTCCACAGCTACCTGAAGTCCACAATCAGATGAGCAGTGCAAGCTGTCATCATCAAAACCGATGGACTTCCAAGAGGAAGTCAATCATCATTCATTCATTCATTCAGTGTCCAACAGTACATACCCATGAAAGAAATATAAAATTATGACATTTGATATTGCTGCTAACAGAATCAGCCGACAACACAGGGTTATATCAGAACTGCTCAACTAAAGAAACATTTCAACCATGGTCAGTGATGTCCACCTTGCTGCTTTCTGTCCCATATGTTTCCATAGAAACATGAGAGTTGGCTATCAGTCAATGACTTCAAAATCTCACTCCCTGCACTTGCGAGAGTGTCCACAAGTATGCGTGCATTCGCGAACTGGTTTCCTTCAGTATGTTCGTGAGTGTTTCTGTGAATGTGTGCCCAAGAGCCTGTGGCGTGAGTGTTTGTCACCGCTTATGTGTGTGTGTGTGTGTGTGTGTGTGTGTGTGTGCGTGCGCGCGCGCGTGCATTCATGTGTGGATGGACATGAAAATGTGTTGAGGAAACTAACTATCCTGCAGAACTGAATCAAACATGCTACTGGTGCTCCTCTGTGCTGGTCAATGCCCAGAAAACATGACCATAACATAGCAACGGTTAGCATCATGTCAAAAATGATGCTTTCGATAAACTGTTCATTCACCTGACAACAATTTAAATGGAAACAAAAGACTACAGTTAACAGAGTTTTGTACGCACAGAGTTGTTTGTATTTACTGTGGTCTGATGAGCACAGGCTTTGGATGATAATGCATCATTCCTCACAGTTCTGGCAGCTCAGTTCGGGAGATTTTTGGGCTGATTGGTTGCCTGCAGAATGTTTGCGATGCCTAGGGGAGACAAATAGGGAAAGCATAAAGCGTCTGATCATTTTGGGCGTGACAACGAGAATTCAAGAATTATAATTATGCGTACTCTTGAGTTGCAGTTGAAAAAAAAAGTACCAGGACATATAATACCGGGTGTTGTTAGATCGGCTGATCAAAGCCACAAAGTATGAATGAAACCTCAAAAATCTACTCGTTGAAGGCTCTAGAATACTAGAATACTTTATCATCTCAATAAGAGAAATTCATGTGGGGTGTATTTTACGTAAAGAATACACGAAAATCACAGTCAGTGTAAACACATAAAAGACATAAAATGCTGAAATGCTAATTTGATAAGGATCTTTCGTACAATGATCACAATCATACACATGTTATGATTACATACTTTCACGGTCATTCATCACTAATGCATAAAAGAACATAATATGCATAGATACAAAGTTAATGCTAAGTTATTACAAAGTTAATGCTAATCAGTCTCATACAATAATCACAAATCAACCAGTGCGATAAGCACTGTAAGACAACAGATGAAAATGTCATTCTATAATTAAAACAGTAGCGTACATGATTAAACTCGCAACTTCAGCCATGCTTTTCCGGCCCCAAACTGCAATCCCAAAAGACACTTCCGAAGAGGAGGAGGGGAGGGTGGGATGGAAGAATTGAAAATGCTGACGGTAATCATATTGGATTACAAGTCTCTCTCTCTCTCTCTCTCTCTCTCTCTCTCTCTCTCTCTCTGACATTAAAAAAACTATCAGTGAAGCCACTGTGGGATGGGGGACGGGGTGGGGGGTGGGGACAGGGGATAGAAGAAGGAAACTGCTATTGCAGATGGAGGAACGTGTTATAGATACCTGGAGAACGAAACATCTTTGTAGTTGTTAAGCAGAGTATAAAGGTCTTCGGTGAAGTGACTGTCCTGCATAACGAGCGGGGTTAGATTGAATGAGGATAGAACTGGCAGATGTTGATGATGACGGGTGGTGATAAAAAGATATTGAGGGAAAAGTTAGAGATGGATGAGGGGGAAGAGGGATGGAGAGAGGAAGGTGGGGAGGAACATGACAACTGGGGGTGAGGGTGATGGTAGAGGGTAAAGAGGAGGTAAACAGAGGGAGGGGAGGGGGAAAGGAAGAATAGTTAAAGGATAGTTACGGTGGAGAATGGAATATCATATGTGGATGGGTATGAACAGAACAATGTTTTTGAAATTGGAAACAAGTAAGTAAATTAGCTTAAACCCACGAGAATAATTATAAATGACGAATCGGATAAAACATAATTTATAAGCAATGGTTAGACTAAACTTAAAATCGTAATGTTGTAAGCATGTACCTTACATATCTGTTGGTGAATCTAACACTGATCAGATATAGTTCTATGTTTTGACTGATTTTGAATTTTCTGTCCTCCGAAAACCTATTGCTGTTATTACTGTAACTGTTCCAGTTTTGCCAAGCACAAGCAACACGTCATTGGTTGAACATCGTAATATAATCTTCATAAGAGTTTCAAGCAGTATTGAATAACAGATCAATGCCCGAGTTGATTATTCAGTTCTGGAAACCTGTCTAATTCAGTCGCGGCCATAAAAAATGGATTATTTGTTGTTCGCGGCATGCAGAAACACATGTGTTTATTCACGATAGAACGCTATACCTTGCAGCCACTCGACATGACACAGAGGATTTCAGCTCTCTGTTCCGAAGCCTTCCACTTGATCAGTCCGAGGGATTTGGATCGGTCAACCAGGTAGATTAATGAATTGCAGTACAGCAGTGAACGGGTGTCAGAGCAGACGGTGACATGGAGTTAATTCCTGTATTAGAGATTAGCGACCTTGCGGCGCGTTCACCTGTAATGGTGTGAGTGGATTTGTGTGTTGCTGGCCGATCGTGGTTTTTTTGGGTGTTTTTTTTTCTTGTGGTCGTTTTCCTGACTGGTTCTTGGGATAGGCGTGTTGTCTGTGGCATAGATACTGACATGTCGTTGATACCAGTCCCGTCCATGTCTGTGAGTGGGTGGGAGTGGCGGACAGAGCTGAGTTCAAACCGTATGGATAGATGGATGGATGGATGTATCCGGAACCCCCCTTCCACCTTTGTCTACTGGCCCGACAGCATTAAAATAAAGGTGTATTTATCCCCCGAACCCCCCCGGCCCCCCCCCCCCTGCCCCCCAACACACACACACACCCTCCCCCAATATTCGGAAATGCAAATGTGCAAGTGTGTACTGCACGATTGGCGTAGAAACACGCATGCATCAACGTGCAAACACGTGCACACACACACACACACACACACACAGAGTCACGGACTGGACCAAGGTACCGTAATTTGTCGCACCTGCCACAGCACCACTCCATAACCCCCGCCCCCCTCAATCCCTGCCTTTCTTCACGGTTTGAATCCATATCTACTCCAAAGTGCCATCTACCCAGGTGACGCTGTGATAAATGCACCCATGAGGCCTACTATCACGAACAAAGTCATCAGGGGCTGAGGCAGCCCACGAACGCGTGTATGGATGTGTGGTGAACAACTAGAGATAGTGGGGAACTGTTGACCAAAATGAACTGTCGGATTTTTGGAATTGTTTATTCTCTCTCTCTCGGCACATGACTGAAAATTACAACCGAAGAAAAACCATTAAATGATGATACTAAAAATGAAGTCGTCAGGGGAGAAGGGGAGTGTATCATGTGGTGAATTTGGGGAGCCAGGGTTAACAGAGGGTGGAATCAAATGTGAACAGTCGAAATAAATAGAAGGAAATAAATGGAAGGTGTGAGTACAATTTAAGAAAATTACATAATGGACTTGGTAAAAAAAAAAAAAAAAAAAAAAAAAAGGAAGTCATCCCATTTCGTGACACATTCACCATATCGACCTTTCAAGTTTGGTTATGTATTTTCAACACTGTATTCAGCACGATCCCAAGAGAGCTCGCCAAGGAGGATGTTGGGGAACTTAAGGGACTGGATCCACATAAGGTTCCCAACTGCTGGAGGTGTCTTCAACCTCTGAAGATTGCTTACCAACACAGAGACAATCAAGCAGAACTAGCTCGTTGGAGCTGAGCTTGTATGTGTGTGTGTGTGTGTGTGTGTGTGTGTGTGTGTGTGTGCTGACGACTGCGCGCTTTTAGCACATTTTAGCACACACGCAAAGGAAGCTCTGTTGGATGAGATCAGCCACTTTGCGAAGGCAGCCTGATAAAATATTATTCTTATTCTGATCTTCTTCCACATCGTAGAAGACTGTCTCATTATTTGTGATCCAGGTGTGGCACTGTTGGTTGGCATGTTCTTTTCTATGTGTACGTTGCGGATGGTGGTGCAACTCTGTCCTGTGTTGACAAATTTCTGGCTTTCGTTGCTGAGCTCAAAATATAAAGTAAATCTCACTCAGCCTAGCTTCCTCGACAACTTATTATCGTCGTAATGTACAGGAGGATTGGAAAGTGCAGTGTCTTGGGCATTTCGCCCCGGAACAGCCACCACTGGACATGACTAAAGCGACTCATCAGCAGTCCATTGTCTCTCCTGCTGGGTGGGCTGGTGGCCATCGAAATTGAATTGTCTGTGGCACTGAGACTGGGACATAGCGAGCCTGTGTGTCAAGGAGCCAGAATAAGCTGTGACTGACGATGTGGGAGTATTGCCTCTAACAGGATACGGAAAATGGGCAGATAATGTTGTGTGTGTTTTACAGATTTGGTCGATGACAGTGCAACTCATCAATAATAACATTTCTAACCTATGAGTCTTGACCTAAAAACAACAACCAAAAAACCCAACTTAAGTCACCAAAACCCTATGTCCAACTGATAACACATTTTATTACCAGTATCCCGGCCATTTCAATTACAGCATAAAGGGGATATGTTGTCGCGTGTTTTGCTCGAGCAAGTTGCTCTTCTAAGTTCACATCGATCAAATACATAGGATTCTGTATCAAAACACATTAACAGGTTCTTTTAAAACTGCGCAAACACTGACGCGGCTTTGCGCTGGCTGATAACCGAACTGAAGAACTGCCCAGCTTCCAATGGCATGTTGGGTGTAGTCAGTGTATATAATTATCACCCAACCCCCCCAGCCCGCACTGTATGCGCTCCGTCAACATGAATACCTTATCTCAAATATTGATCCGCTGCCCGAGCCCCTCGTTCCTGCCGCCTCTTGGCGTCACTGAGCACACACAGGGGTCTGAAATATTGACCGCCCTCTTGTCCCCTGGCCCCCCCTACACCCCCACCTCACCCACCCCGGCTCCTATAATCGAGTCCTGATTGAGGCTGTAAATAAACACCGAGGGTCGTTGAAGATCAGACAGACACAGGTGTGCCTCAGGAAGCACCGATTCGTGTGCTGCTGCCTTGAGGACCTGGACTGAAGGGGGTCAGCGATCTTAACGGTTTCACGCTTGGCGGGGAAAGAAAAAGGGGGTGATCAGTGGAGCGCGAAATGAACAGCCACTGATCGCCGTTGAAGGGTGCCATGCCAGCACACATAGAGCACGGACTGCGGGCTCCCGTGACTGGTCGCAGTTGAAGGGCATTGCCAGCAAGTGTGTGTGGTGGTGTGTGGTGGTGTGAGCACTACCTCTCATTGTTGTGGGCTTCGGGAGAGACGAGATGTGTGTGCATGTGTGTGTGCAAGTGTAAGGGGATGATACTGTAAAAGGTGTGGCGTCACCTGTGATACCAGATTGTTGCCTCCACATACGGTGCAGAATTTTACTTTCTTGGGTGGGTATACTCTCTGTCTTCCTCTCTCTGCCTCCTCCCTTTCCTAAACTCTCTCCCCCCTCCCTATTCTCCTCATCCCTCTTAGTACTCTCTGTCTTCCTCTCTCTGCCTCCTCCCTTTCCTAAACTCCCCCCCCCCACCGCCCCCCATATTCACCTCTTCCCTCTTAGTACTGTCTGTCTTCCTCTCTCTGCCTCCTCCCTTTCCTAAACTCTTCCCCCCCCCCCTATATTCACCTCTTCCCTCTTAGTACTCTCTGTCTTCCTCTCTCTGCCCCCCCCCCTTTCCTAAACTCCCCCCACCCCACATATTCTCCTCTTCCCTCTTAGTACTCTCTGTCTTCCTCTCTCTGTCTCCTCCCTTTCCTAAACTCTCCCCCCCCCTCCCTATTCTCCTCATCCCTCTTAGTACTCTCTGTCTTCCTCTCTCTGTCTCCCCCTTTCCTATACTCTCTCCCCCCCCCCACCCCCCCGGCCCCCCATATTCTCCTCTTCCCTCTTAGTACTCTCTGTCTTCCTCTCTCTGCCTCCTCCCTTTCCTAAACTCTTCCCCCCCCCCCCCCCCGCCCCCCATATTCTCCTCTTCCCTCTTAGTACTCTCTGTCTTCCTCTCTCTGCCTCCCCCCTTTCCTAAACTCTCCCCCCCCCCCGCCCCCCATATTCTCCTCTTCCCTCTTAGTACTCTCTGTCTTCCTCTCTCTTCTTCCCTCCTTCACTCCTTCACCACTCTCACTGACTCAATGGCTTTACAGCTGTCACTCGAATAACACTTGAACAATTCACATCTCATGTAAAAATGAAAATGAATTTTCTCAAGCCCGATCTTTCAAATACTCTCGTGCAATCACACACACACACACACACACACACACACACACACACAA
Organism: Babylonia areolata; assembly: GCF_041734735.1. Taxonomy (NCBI): domain Eukaryota; kingdom Metazoa; phylum Mollusca; class Gastropoda; order Neogastropoda; family Buccinidae; genus Babylonia; species Babylonia areolata. Next base: position 5,758,180 of record NC_134900.1, on the reverse strand, counting down.
TAACAATAATAATAATAATTAAACGAAAATTCTGAATTAGGCTTCAAAGCCTCTCAATACACTGGCAGTTCGCAAATAATGATAAATACTTATAGTATTCTACTCACCAGCATGGAAAATTTCGACATAATCCATATTTCTTTTCTTGTTTTTTGTTTGTTTGTTTGTTTGTTTTGTGGGTTTTTTTTCAAATGACTGTTTGCCGCAAGCTTTGGTTTCATTTTTTTAAAAATTCTGGTTCGATAAATTCATGAAAGATGTTTTGTTGGTGACGAATAAAAACAACGTACGATTCAAATTCAGTTCGCACAAACGCAGGAAGGATACACATACAGCCCTTTGTTTATCCCATGACGATTAACAATCGAATAAGTTTATACACTGGCCAAATTATCGATATTTTTCTATATCAGCAACACTTCAGTTCCCACATTGATGATGTTACGTTCACTGTTCAATATTATAATTGGTTCTAATCAGTCTCTTTTCATAATACTGTGGAAGAGCGTTTTCTGTGATTGTAAAATTGCTATTGCATCTTGGCTATCATTTTAATGATAATATCAATGATAGAATAATAATGATAATATTAATGATCATGATAATAATAATAATAATAAGAAGAAAAAAGAAACTACTTCATGGTTTTCTTACCCATACCCAACGGAACAGAAAGCGCTTTACAAAAGCATGAACAGACTAATTTATACAGAATTACCTGTACACGACGAGAAAAACGCCGTTGTCCAAACGGCATAAACAAGCATAATTGCGTAGTTACGTCATCACTTTTCCGTTATCATCTGTTTTCTTGTTGTTTTTAGGCGGGCGGTGGTGTCCTTTTCAGATTAGAACCGGCAGTGAAAAGAAAATAATCGAGAGAAAGACGTCAGGGGAAAAGAAAGGGGAAATAGAAAAGATCATTTGAGAATTAACAAACGGAAACAACTGAAAGAGAAGGCAGAGAAAAATGATAGAAAGAAAAAGCCCCCCCCACCCCGAAAAAACAACAACAAAAAAACACACACAAAACACACACACATATACACAACCAAAAGACAAGAAACACACACACACACACACACACACACACACACACACAACCAACAACAACAAAAAACAGACCAAAAAAAAAAAAAAAAAACCCAACTTTTTTCCCATACTGTTCACCAGGCACACAGATTATTGCTAATCGACCACTTCTTCTTCTCTCTTCCTCCCCCCAGGCCCCCCCCCTCCCCACCTCCAACATCCCACTCCCCTCCCTTAACTCTGTCAGTGGGGTGCCGCACAAAAGAACTGTTCAACAGATTCTTCCAGCACTGTCGCGGGTTGTGTGTCAAAGCCTGCTAAAGGCCTTCTTTCGTGCGGGTGTGTCCTGGGCAAGTCAGATCTGGCGGAGGAGCCCCCCATCCCTATCCAGACCGAATTTTCTGGAAGAGTTCGTTCCCCATACAGATGCGGCAGGTAGTGACCTACTGGGTGACATGAATTACCAGATGATGGGGACCACTGACGTGGCATGCGTATGCATGTTAGAGATCTATATGGAGATATATTCAGAGATCTACACAGGTTAGAGATCCCGTCATTGAACCAGCTCAGGTGGATTACGGAAACAGGAGCGGCAATTTTTAGCACTAAACAAACACCCACCCTTCAGCAGGGGGAGATTCGCCGGTTCCGCCCAATAGATGTGGTGTGGCGTTTGTGGAGTTTTTTTTCCGAGAACAGTGACGCGGCCTCCTTGAGAAACTGGAACTGAAATAAAAAACGGTCGTATACACCGTGTGATATAAAAACCTGGGAAACCTACTTCCCAGGGAGGAAAGAAGCAGTTGCTGTCCGCGAACACAGAACCACCATGGACGGATTTGGGCATGGATCCCCAATGCTCTTACCATTTTGGCTTGCCGGGTCTTACACACACACTCTGTGTGTGTGTGTGTGTGTGTGTGTGTGTGTGTGTGTGATCAATCTTTCCTTTTACGTCTGTTCACTGAGAGTATTGTTAAACGGGGGAAAAAAGGAAAAGAAAAGAAAAAAAAAAAAGAAAAAAAAAAGAAAATGAAAAGGTGGCGCGATGTAGGTGTGAGAGTGTATGGATTGATGGGATTGGGGGATTTTGAGGTTAAAGGGGAGTGGAATAAGAGTCCCACCCCCTCTCTCTTTCACTCGAGAGAGAGAGAGAGAGAGAGAGAGTAGTACGCGCGCGCGTGTGTGTATGCGTGTGTGTGTGTGTGTGTGTGTGTGTGTGTGTGTGTGTGTGATTGTTTTAATGTGAAAACATTTAAGGCTATGTGAATGAAAGAATGATATGGACACTTATATAGCGCCTATCCTCGGTCGGAGATGAAGCTCTAAGCGCTTTACAAACACGGTGCCATTTGCACAACAGGCTGCCTATCTGGGTAGAGCCAACTGACAGCTGCCATTGGGCGCTCATCATTCGTTTCCTGTGCCGTGTAATTCAATCATGTTTCAGTCATACACACATACATACTCATAAAGACATGTAGCATTTTACGGGTATGATCATTTTGTTTATTTACCCCGCCATGCAGGCAGCCATACTCCGTTTTCGGGGGTGTGCATGCTGGGTATGTTCTTTTTTCCGTAACCGACCTAACGCTGACATAGATTACAGGATCTTTAACGTGCGTATTAATTTTGACCTTTTGCGTACGTGTACACACGAAGAGGGTTTAGGTACTAACAGGTCTGCACATATGTTGACCTGGGAGATCAGAAACAGTCTCCACCATTTACCCACCAGGCGCCGTTACCGAGATTCCGAGCGAACCCCAGGACCCTCAGATTGAAAGTCCAACGCTTTGACCACACGGCTATTGTGCCCGTGTGTGTGTGTGTGTGTGTGTGTGTGTGTGTGTGTGTGTGTGTGTTTGATATGGTTTGTCTTTGTTTTAATATGAAAGCGTTTCAGGCTATCTGGGGGGAAAAAAAACACAATATAAATCTGCAGGGTACCCAGCTACGGCGTTGCTTGACTCTGATAAGGCGGCGGACACTCATGGATTAGTGTTCAATGGTGAATCAAAAGATACACTGAATATCGTGTGTTATGGGAATAAACCACTTTACGTCGGTGTGTGTGTGTGTGTGTGTGTGTGTGTGTGTGTGTGCACGCGCGCGCGCGTGGTGTAAGGGAGACGAAGTAGAGGTTTAAGTTTTTACATCACAGAAAGAGGGGGAGAGAAGGGGTAGGGGCGGGAATTTAGTTACACGTAGTAATAAAATTCCCATTGTGAAGCCAAAGCACTTAATTTCTGGCAACACTAAGCTAGAAGTGTCCCACACTGAGAGAGAGAGAGAGAGAGAGAGAGAGAGAAGAAACATAATAAGTCTTTTCAGTCCGAATACACACGTTCTACTGTCTGGCTTCCAGTCAATTGACTCAATCAGCTTGTACTTTTTTTTTTCTTTTTCCTTTTTTTTTCTGTTGCTGGTTGCACCCAGTGTATTATACCCTCTCACCCCGTTCCCAGGGCCGATCTCCATTGCACGTATACCCACGGTGGGCTTTCTCACCTGTTTGAACCGTTGATTGACTTGTTCTCTTACAGCACGCACACCTTTTGGCCCCAGTGCCGCACCTGCATGACGTTTCAATGCTGTCTGCACACTGGTTCAGTTACCTCAGGGGTTTTTGGTTTTGTTGTTGTTGTTGTTGTTGTTTCTTCTTATCCTGTTGCTGATTGCGTGACTGCACCAATCTATCGACTGTCTGTCTCGTGGAGAGAGAGCGAAGGAGAGATAAACACACACACACACACGCACACACGCACGCACGCACACACATACACAGGTGCGCGCACGCACACACACACACAGATAGACGCGCGCGTGCACACACACACACACACAGAGATAATTATACGCGTGCGCACACACACACACACATACACGCGCGTGCACACACACACACACACACACACACACACCTCACTCCCTTCCCATTTTTCTTTTTACCTTAGAGTGGTAAATAACAGTCTTTGTGAACAGAGTGGAAAGACGTAAAATTGAAGACAACCACAACTAACTACTACTACTACTGCCAACACCAACACCAACACCGCTTGAACGCACTTAAGCGCACATGTGCACGCTCGAGAGTTAAAATGACAAGGAAAGCTAAAAAAGCTACAGTGAAGAACTCAAACCACTGCAGTCGCGATTGCCACGGTGCCGCGCGAAGGTCGAACATTAAACAAACCAATCTGGAACATTATGCGGTCGGTTTGAATTACTACAACCGACGGAAAAGGTCGTCGATCGATTGATAGGTTTTCAAGCCGGGTCATTAGGATTGTGTTTAACCTCGAGGGTTTTTTTTTATGTTATATCTTTTTTTTATTTTTTGTATTGTTTCATGCAGTTTATTCCACGCAGAGGGGAGCTGATAAGAAAGGATATCTGGCCTTGTGTTTTTGAAACGTTGTCTGCTTGTACAGTCAGGTTTTTCGTTTGCTTCGTTTTTCTTGCACAGTGCATTGTTAAGTAGATCTTTATCACCCCCTGCTTACAGCCAACTCAACAAGTGGGCACTCAATCATGGAACGAGACATTCGCGATGTGGATCAAGAACACCGACAAAACACTTTACATGGACACCTCTGAAGGAAAACTGGGTTGATTGATTAATGAGTTGCTCTGACAATTTTCGATTGCTTCAATTTCCGTTGGCCCCACGTTCACTTTCAGACCTTCACGGTCCTCCCCCCCCACCCCCACCCCCGCCTGATTAAGCGCGTTGGGTTACGCTGCTGGTCAGGCATCTGCTTGGCGTATATGGATTAGTCCGTGTGCAGTGACTCCTCCTTGAGTAACTGAACTGAACTGAACTGAACTGACCTTCAGACTTGGTACAAAAGGTTTGCTTTATTCAGACGTTCAGACACTATTTTTCTTTCTTTCTTTTCTTTTTGTTTTGAAATGATGTAACTAATCTCGGTCATTCCATCAGCCTTATCTGTCTCCCCTGTCAGTTGAATTGTCTCTTATTTCCACTCTTGATTTAGGTTTTGGTATCATAATCAACGCTCTTAAATTTACAGCAGTGAGGGAATCATTAACGAACTTTCTAAAACACATGTGTGTGTGTATGTGTGTGTGTGACAGGCGTGTTGCTGGGTCACCATGGGTACCAACACCTGGTGGAGGGGGACGTCGCGGAGGGGGGAGAGCTGCTGAAGGAAGCCACAGAGAGCATCTCTCACCTGACCGGTAACCACGTGCTGCGGGCCTCGCTGCTCTTCCACCTTGGGCTGTACAGGTATGCAGGACGGCCGACGGAGTGGAGCGGCCACTGAGTTCTCTGCTCTCTCTTTCTCTTCCAGTCATCGCTTGGCCTATACTGCTACCTGCGCTGTTGAATTGTGGCTGTGTGTGTGTGTGTGTGTGTGTTTTGTCTAGGACTATGCATGTAATATACTACTACTACTATTGATAATAATAATAATAATTGATGCATTTATGCAGCGCCGAACTTTCGTGTTAAGGCAGATCAAAGCGCTTTCAGCATTCATCCAAAAGCTCCCTGTAGACTGCCAGCACCGGGACTGTGGGAGCAAACAAGCCTGGGTGTGGCTGTGTTTGGGATGACTGGCACTGGTGGATCGTCAGTGAAACAGAGCAGACAAAGTTCCTGGCTGCCTTAACTCTTCCACTACCCCCAGTCCTCCAACCAGAGAAGAAGAAGGAGGAGGAGGAGGAGAAGAAGGGAGGAGGAGCAGAAGAAGAAGGAGAAGGGAGGAGGAGCAGAAGGAGGAGGAGGAGCGGAAGGAGGAGGAGCAGAAGGAGGAGGGAGGAGGAGAAGAAGAAGAAGAAGGGAGGAGGAGCATAAGGAGGAGGAGGAGGAGAAGAAGGGAGGAGGAGCAGAAGAAGAAGGAGAAGGGAGGAGGAGCAGAAGGAGGAGGAGGAGCGGAAGAAGAAGGAGAAGGGAGGAGGAGGAGAAGAAGAAGAAGGGAGGAGGAGCAGAAGGAGGAGGAGCAGAAGAAGAAGGAGAAGGGAGGAGGAGAAGAAGAAGAAGAAGAAGAAGGGAGGAGGAGCATAAGGAGGAGGAGGAGAAGAAGAAGGGAGGAGGAGCAGAAGGAGGAGGAGCAGAAGGAGAAGGGATGAGGAGCATAAGGAGGAGGAGAAGAAGAAGGGAGGAGGAGCAGAAGAAGAAGGAGAAGGGAGGAGGAGGAGGAGAAGAGAAGAAGGGAGGAGAAGAAGAAGGGAGGAGGAGGAGCAGAAGAAGAAGGAGAAGGGAGGAGGAGGAGAAGAGAAGAAGGAGAAGGGAGGAGAAGGGAGAAAGAGGAATGTACAGTGACATATTCAAGATTCCAAGAACTCACAATGCTTGTACGTCTTCATCAGGGGACAGCTGGGAGAGCTGACGCGATCGGAGGTGGGCTTACGTCAGTGCCTGGCATTACGGAAGCAGTGGCACGGGCAACAGCATCCGGAGGTGGCCGCGGTGCTGCTGGCTTTGGCCCGCCTGGTCACCACCGTGTACAGATATAAACAGTGGGTATTTCTGTGATGTCACTGTGTAGTGATATAAACAGTGGGTATTTCTGATGGGGTTTGTGCTGTCACTCTGTAGTGATATAAACAGTGGGTATTTCTGATTGGGTTTGTGCTGTCACTGTGTAGTGATATAAACAGTGGGTATTTCTGACTGGGTTTCTGCTGTCACTGTGTAGTGATATAAACAGTGGGTATTTCTGACGGGGTTTGTGCTGTCACTGTGGAGTGATATAAACAGTGGGTATTTCTGACGGGGTTTGTGCTGTCACTGTGTAGTGATATAAACAGTGGGTATTTCAGATGGGGTTTGTGCTGTCACTGTACAGATATAAACAGTGGGTGTTTCTGATTGGGTTTGTGCTGTCACTGTGTAGTGATATAAACAGTGGGTATTTCTGACAGGGTTTCTTCTGTCACTGTGTAGTGATATAAACAGTGGGTATTTCTGACTGGGTTTGTGCTGTCACTGTGTAGTGATATAAACAGTGGGTATTTCTGACGGGGTTTCTTCTGTCACTGTGTAGTGATATAAACAGTGGGTATTTCTGACTGGGTTTGTGCTGTCACTGTGTAGTGATATAAACAGTGGGTATTTCTGACGGGGTTTCTGCTGTCACTCTGTAGTGATATAAACAGTGGGTATTTCTGATTGGGTTTGTGCTGTCACTGTGTAGTGATATAAACAGTGGGTATTTCTGACTGGGTTTGTGCTGTCACTGTGTAGTGATATAAACAGTGGGTATTTCTGATTTGGTTCGTGCTGTCACTGTGTAGTGATATAAACAGTGGGTATTTCTGATTGGGTTTGTGCTGTCACTGTGTAGTGATATAAACAGTGGGTATTTCTGATTGGGTTTGTGCTGTCACTGTGTAGTGATATAAACAGTGGGTATTTCTGACGGGGTTTGTGCTGTCACTGTGTAGTGATATAAACAGTGGGTATTTCTGATTGGGTTTGTGCTGTCACTCTGTAGTGATATAAAGTTGGTATTTCTGACTGGGTTTGTGCTGTCACTGTACAGATATAAACAGTGGGTATTTCTGACGGGGTTTCTGCTGTCACTGTGTAGTGATATAAACAGTGGGTATTTCTGACTGGGTTTCTGCTGTCACTGTGTAGTGATATAAACAGTGGGTATTTCTGACGGGGTTTCTGCTGTCACTGTGTAGTGATATAAACAGTGGGTATTTCTGATTGGGTTTGTGCTGTCACCCTGTAGTGATATAAACAGTGGGTATTTCTGACGGGGTTTGTGCTGTCACTCTGTAGTGATATAAACAGTGGGTATTTCTGATTGGGTTTGTGCTGTCACTGTGTAGTGATATAAACAGTGGGTATTTCTGACTGGGTTTGTGCTGTCACTCTGTAGTGATATAAACAGTGGGTATTTCTGACTGGGTTTGTGCTGTCACTGTGTAGTGATATAAACAGTGGGTATTTCTGACAGGGTTTGTGCTGTCACTGTGTAGTGATATAAACAGTGGGTATTTCTGATTTGGTTCGTGCTGTCACTGTGTACAGATATAAATAGTGGGTATTTCTGATAGGGTTTCTCTAGTCACTCTGTAGTGATATAAACAGTGGGTATTTCTGACTGGGTTTGTGCTGTCACTCTGTAACGATATGAGTTGTATGTTTTTCAGCATGTTATTGTGCAGTCACTCTGTAGCCTACATATATAATAAACAATGCGTATTTCTGCACGGGTGTGTGCTGTCACAATGTATTGATATAAGTAATAACTTTTTCCTACATGTGATTGTGCTGTCATTCTGTAGCCTACAGGTATGATAAACAGTGTGTATTTCTGTGTGGGTTTGTGCTGTCACTCACTTTGCATGAATATTAGTACGTTTTCCTACATGGGTTTGTGCTGTCACTCTCTTTAGAAATAAGTAGTAACTTTTCCTGTCTGTCACTCTGTAGCCTACAGATATAAATAGTATGGATTTCTGACTGGGTTTGTGCCGTCACTCTGTACAGATATAAACCGTACGTCTTTCTGTATAGATTTTTGCTGTCACTCTGTACAGATATAAGCAGTGTGTTTTTCTATTTGGGTTTGCGTTGTCATTCTGTACAGACATAAACAGTACGTTTTTGTGTGTGTGTTTTTAAAAAAAATTTATTTATGTATTTGTGCTGTCACTATGTACAGATGTAAACAGTACGTTTTCTACATGGATTTTCGCAGTCACTCTGTACAGATTAAACAGTATGTTTTTCTGTATGTTTTTTTGCTGTCTTGCCATGATACACATGCATTTTACATGGGTAAAAACAAGTGCTGGCCTACACACACACTTTCATTCTGATTTATATATATTCACATGTACAGACACATCGTCAGATATGTGCATAGAGACACACATGCACATAAACACATGCATGTGCACTGATGCGTGAGTGTTACAGAATTATAAATGTTTATATCCAAAAGTTATGTGTTTGTATATCTATTATGTCTCACCAAAAACAGGTGCACATGTTTATTTTGTATCAACAGTTATTACAGGTTTTTAAATGATAAGTGGGTTAGTGAGTAAGTGAGTGAGTGTGTGCATGTGTGTGATTCGGATTAGATGATGAATCGAGGTCCCGTCTGCAGCATGCACTTGGCGCACTGAAAAAAGAACCCATGGCAATAACGGGTTGTCTTCTGGCAAAATTCTGCGAAGGAAATCCACTCCAATGGGTACACAAATATATATGCATACACTCAAGGCATGACAAAGTGCATTGGGTTATGCTGCGGGGCAGGCATCTGCCCAGCATGTGTGGTGTAGTGTAATGGATTTTGCTGTGACGCCCCCTTGGGAAACAAATTGTGTGTGTGTGTGTGTGTGTGTGTGTGTGTGTGCAAGTGTGCATGCATGCACATTGTGTATATCTACACTGAGAGGCATACCACAGTGGCCTGGAAATAGCAGGGGGAGCAGCTGTATGTACACAGTGTCCACACGACACAGTTGGTGTAAACACAGTGCTGAGAGACTTTTTGTGAAGAGGTCTCAGGAAGCTAGTGTTGGCATTTCTACTTCAACAGTTTGTGTAAACACAGTGCTGAGAGACTTTTTGTGAAGAGGTCTCAGGAAGATAGTGTTGGCATTTCTACTTCAACAGTTTGTGTAAACACAGTGCTGAGAGACTTTTTGTGAAGAGGTCTCAGGAAGCTAGTGTTGGCATTTCTACTTCAACAGTTTGTGTAAACACAGTGCTGAGAGACTTTTTGTGAAGAGGTCTCAGGAAGATAAGTGTTGGCATTTCTATTTCAGAGGGCAAACAATTGCATTGTCATAATTATCATAAACAAACAAACAACAACAAAAAATCATAAAAAGCATATATATAATATATATATATATGTGTGTGTGTGTGTGTGTGTGTGTGTGTGTGTGTGTTACACCTCCTTACCCACAAGCACAGACAAATGAAATAATTGACTAAGAGACTACACTGTGCAATGTGTGGGTACAGACGAACACTGTGTACATGTATATCCCACCCTCTACAGCTCTGCAAGTCTGACAGCACTAAATACCAATTACACTGACATAAACTCATCAATCATAGCAACTGAAATTTAAGCTGCAGAAATGGTTCCCATAAAAAAAGGACTCGAAAGGCCACATATAGAGTATTTTTTGCATTCAACTTTTTTGCTATTTAAACAAAATAACAAAAAAGGAAAAAAAGAAGAAGAAGAAGAAAAAAAAAAAATATATATAAAACCATTGCTGACGATAAGACTATTGCTAATATTTTTCTTGAGGTGTGTTTAAAACTCTCCAGACATGATTTTCACGGCTTAAGTTTGGTTATATTTTACCTCTGGAGTTTCCAGGATGGCTAAGAGTTAAAAAAAAAAAAAACATAAAGGGGACTAAATATGTGAATTTTTTTTTTATGAAACGCAAGACTCAAACATTCTCTCTGTCTCTCTGTGTGATAAAAAAACCCCATATTAATACAGAAATACTAGCATTAACAGAACATTATAAATGACTCAATCTCTTTGCTTGTTTCGGACTCACTGTCCTTCCTCTTTCCAGCCATGTCACACACACACACGCACACATAACAAAACATACAAATATCACATCATGATTATAAGCGTTGTGGTCTGTAACAGCACTGATCAGCGCCAAGAAGCAGAGTCACTGTACCGCAAGGCACTCGCTGTCAGCGAACAGTGTCTGGGCTCTACGCATCTCCAGGTTGCCGATATTCTGGCAGAGTTAGGTGGGTCAGCAATAGTCTTCTTTCTTTGTCATTTGTGGGCTGCAACTCTCGCAATGTTCACGACTGTTGGTTATTAATTTTGACTTTGAACACAGACTGCATGGTGGTGACCTTTATCAAAGTAATGGGTTATTAGTTTGTTTATTCTGTGCATAAAATCTGACACACATATCTGTTGAAATAACCTGACATTGTGGTCTGTGGGTTTGGGAAAGATTGTAATATAAAAATATTTTGCTTAACTATATACAGTGAAGTCCGGCTGTAGTGATAGACCCATGTAGTGACAGTCCGGCTGTAGTAATAGAATTTCTGGGTCCCGGTCCCAGTTGTTCATGTTCTTTGTTAACTTAGTCCGGTTGTAGTGATATTTTTCAGGCCGGATATAGTGATAGTCCGCTTGTAGTGATACTATTTTCAAGTCCCGGGGAAGCTAAAGTCCGGCTGTAGTGATAATGTTCGAGAGTAATCTCCCTTTACCAAAATGGCGAGCAAACGCCAGCAACGCAATGTGCTTACCCTGAAGCGGAAGATTGATCTCTTGAAAGACATTGAAACAAAACAACGTACACAGACGGAAATAGCGAAGAAGTACAAGGTTGCACAGTCAACAGCATGCACTATTGTGAAAAATGGTGAACAATTAAAGCAGAAGTTTTATAGTGGTGAGACGAGTGCGAAGAGGAAGCGCGAGAGATGCCCTGGGGAACCGAAAGTAGACAGTGCACTGTTGGATTGGTTTCGAATGGCAAGGGCCAACAACATGCCAGTCAATGGCTCTGTGTTGCGGTTGAAGGCAGAACAGTTTGCCAAGGAAATTGGGTTGAGTGACTGGACATGTTCCGAAAGTTGGGTTAAGCGCTTCACTACTCGACACGGCATGACGTTCAGAAAAATCAGCGGTGAGAGAAACAGCGTTGATGAGTGTGCCACAGATAGTTGGGTCAGTGATGTCCTTTTGCCTCTTCTAAGCGAGTATGATGAAAATGACATTTTCAACATGGACGAAAGTGGACTTTTTTGGCGCCTGCTGCCAGACCGCACATTTGAATTCAAAGCAGAAAAATGTCATGGGGGGAAGTTATCCAAAGAAAGAGTCACAATAGCGATGTGCTGCAACATGACAGGGACTGAAAAACGTCCTCTGCTGGTCATTGGAAAATTCCGTTGCCCTCGCTGCTTTAAAGGGATAAAGAATTTACCAGTGACATATGAAGCCAGCCCACGCACGCACGCACACACACACACACACACACACACACCGGCTGTTGAACTGCTAGGACGGGGGTAGGTTAACACAGGACATTTGCAAGCCTGACAAAGACGACAGAAGAAACGTCACAAAACGAAATCAATAGTGGTTCCAAAATCACCTTATTACTGCCTTGAAGCTAGTTTACCAAATGTGCCGCCGCATGTAGCAATAAAAGCTTTGAAGATATCACTACAACTACAAGCGATTGGCCGGATGTAGTGATAAAACCTACAAAAATATCACTATAACCGGACGTCCGGATGTAGTGATAAAACCTGCAAAAATATCACTATAACCGGACATCCGGATGTAGTAATAGTCCGGATGTAGTGATAAAAAAATTTGGTCCCGAGGGCTATCACTACATCCGGACTTCACTGTAAAGCTTCCTTAGCAGACTGACAATGGATACTTGTTTTCGACATGTGTGTGTGTGAGAGAGAGAGAGAGAGAGATACAAAAACTGCACTTGTAGTCCTGTCAGATGTGTTCAGAGACACTTCATGTGATGGCATGAATGATTGCAGGAGGACTGGTAGCAGAGGAAGAACCACGCAGCTCCAAGATGGAGGCTCGGAAGCTGCTGCAACGCTCCTTGGACATACGTACCACGGTTCTGGGTCAGTTTGTTTACTTATCTTTGTTGCTTACATCCCAGCTGACAACACAGGGCCATAATTATCAGGGCTGTTCTGGATCAAGTCCATCCCCTGATTCTCCTTCACCAGCTGAAAGGCATGTTACGTTCTTTTAGCTTGTTCACATGTTTTTGTTTCATTACCTTGCTAAAGATATTGAAATTTATTGTTTCCCTGGTCTCTTCCCACCATGCCTTATACACGCCACATTGATGTTGGGCATTAATACTTATGTTGTACAGAAATCACAGTGAAAATGCATAAATCTGACATGGAAATCCAAAAATTCTGATGGTAAAAAATAATTTGTTAAAACGTATGCATACTTACATGCACATCTGCTCCTGCACATACACACACACACACACACACACTGTCAGGTTTACAGCTGAATACATAAGATATGCAGTTTCTTTGGTTGGACTTCCTACAACAGGTGTCAACTGTCGTTCATGATGGATCCAGAATTTGTAAGACTCAGCAGTACCCACATAATGGTCTTGGATGACTGCAGATTGAATGTCACCCCCTTTATTTTCAGTCAGTTGATGAGCACACACAGTGTCATTATACTGTTGGTATATTTGAGAGAGACTGTGAGAACGTCTGGGAGTGGAGAGGACTCATCGCTACCACCAAGCTGAAGGTCTACTGTGCAGTGGTCCTTAACATCCTCTACGCCAGCAAGACCTGGACTGTCTACAGCAGACACACCAATCAGCTCAATCGCTTCCACCTGAGCTGTCTCTGCAGACTCCTCCACATCAGGTGGCAGGACAAAGTCCCTGACACAGAAGTCTTGGAACCAGCTGGCCTCTGCAGCATCTACACCCTCCTGCAGAAAGCCCAAGCCAGGTAGGCTGGACATGTGGTCAGAATACCAGACAGTTGACTGCCTAAGCAGCTGTTGTACAGAGAACTGTGTCAGAGCAAGCATTCAGTTGGAGGGCAGAAAAAACGCTACAAAGACTGCCTCAAAGGGTCTCTCAAAGACCTGGGCATCAACATCAACACATGGGAGATGCTTGCTCTGGACCATCCAGCTTGGCATAGCAAGGTCACCACAGGAACATGTGCAGCTGAAGCCAGGCACATTACCGAGGTGCAATGAAAGCGTGCTGTGTGCAAGGCCCAAGCAGCATCCTCTGCCACGACAGCACCCACTCACTTGTGTCCCACATGTGGGCAAGCCTTCAGGGCTCGCATTGGCCTCATCAGTCGTCTCCGTACCCACAGCCACTGATCTTCCATCCAAATCTTGAAGCCATGGTCATCTTTGAATCTGAAGGAACAACATCATATTATGCACCGTTTAGCTCACAGCTCCACTGAAGTATACTGTTTATTGTTGATTTTGTTGTGTATTTGTATCCATACTGTAGTTGCAGAGTTAAATCACAACCTTTGTCACATTATTCTGCTGCTGGAGTAACACTGTGCACCCCTACTGAGCCCAAGCCCTGTGTGACCAACAGGTGCAGACGACGCCAGCACGAAGGCGGCCCGAAGCAGTGTGCGTCGTGTGGAACTATCCCTGCAGCTGGGCCAGGGTGACGCCTCGTCCTCACGCTCTGAGCACCCCCAGCACATTGCCCTCATGCCCCAGCGAGACTTGCGGCTCCCCCACATGGGCAGCCGGGCGGGCCAGTACTCCAGAAGTGCGTCCTCCCCGCAGAAGGGAGACCTGGGAGGCCTGGACATCCGCTCCGTCAGCCGGGAGAAGGTCCTCCTACACAACCGACCTGACTCTATGATGTCATCGGCCATGTCCTTGATGACGGCCTCGGAGCGACTGCTGGCGTCGCGACCTGTGTCCTCCAAGGGCAGGGGGTCACGGCTGACCTCAGCTGCATCCTCTGTGGTGGGCGGGCGGGTAGGCAGCATGAGTGTGGGGTGGTCCGCCAAGTCCATGCCGGTGGAGGTCCGCCTGGATCTGGACCAGGAGGACGAGGTGGGGAAGGAGGAGGAGGGGGAGCAGGTGGGAACCCAGCGCCCAGGAACCAGCACCCCCATGGGGGACGAGGCGCGGGGAAGGGGGAGCAGCGGCAACACTCGTACCGTGGTGCTGGACCTGGACCTGGGGGAGGTGGTTGATGGTGACGATGGAAAATTGGAGCCACGCCACGCTGCAGGTTGGTCACTGTGTCAGTCACACACAGTCATGGTCACACCTTATGGTGATGGCTGGGTAGATACACGATTTCCTTTAATGACAACCACACAGTCATGGTCATGGTGATGGCTGGGTAGATACATGAGGATTTTCCATCAATGTTAGCCACACAGAAAATACCTTATCAATACACATGGAAATCAATTTGTGCAATCACTCACGACTCATTATAAACACAAACATGATTCAGATCAGGCATACTATTAAAAGAGATTAAAACAAGTCAAATAAAAATCCACAATAAACAAAAAATCCACAATACATGAAGGTTTTCCTTTGGTGGTTGCTTTCATCCACACAAGGTCATGGTCACATGCTGTAGTAGTGTTGGCTGAGCAGGTCAGATACACACCTCACAAGTTATGTGAAGGTTTTCCATCAACGGTTGTCGGGTAAAGCACATACTGATATTGCCACACATTATAGTGATGGTGGAGTAGGTTTGATACACAACTCACAAGACACTCAAAGGTTTTCCATCAGTATCCCTCTCAATGACAAGTCTACAGGGGGGCAGTTTGGGGGGGTGGGGGTGGGGGGAGTGAGGAAATGAAAGTGTTTAGTTCATGTTATTCTGACACACAACTAATAATGACACATGAAGTGTGTTACAAAAAGGAATTAAACTTCAGTCGCTGTCAATCCCGCATCAGTTTACCAGTTGGAACGATTGACTTGCATAAAGCATCACACAACAGGTGAGACCAAACATACATTCAGTTTGGTCACAGGCAGCATGCTGCAGCATAAGAAACTTTTACAATGAACATGCTGTTACAATCAGAAAGGTGTATTGTGAGGGAAACTTTAACATTGCCATTTTCTCTGCAAATACTTTGTCAGTTGACATCAAATTTGGCATAAAGATAGGAAAAATTCAGTTCTTTCCAGTCATCTTGTTTAAAACAATATTGCACCTCTGGGATGGGCACAAAAAATTTAAAAAAAAGAAGCCAAATTATATGCAAACTGAATTTACAGTTATATATATATATTTTTTTTTATTCTCTAAATTTGGCACTTTGATCTGATATTCTGACACAACAAGAGCAGTCATTTTTATCATTTTTTGTTCAAACAGGAACTTCTTTTGCTAAGCATGGAAGTTATATTTATTTTGCATGTCTTTGGTGCAGATAGTAAAAAAGGGAAATTAATCTCTAATTATTGCTAGGGGGCTTAATTTGCTTTAAACTGATCTTTCTCATCTAAAACATTACATTTTGAAATTATACTCAATACATAAAAAGCTTGTGTGTTTTACTCTCAGTGTACAGGGCTTTCACTATGTTAATTCGCCCAAGTGGTCTTTTTCGGAAAATGCTAAAATCAATACGACGAGTGGACTTTATAGATCTATTGGCTGAGCCCTGAAGGTCATGGGCAAAAATCAATTGCATACACATATTTATACATATTCAAGGCGCGTGCTCAAATTCTTCACGAACGCGAACGACGCCATTTTGTTTCAAGTTGTTGACCTGCCTGTTCAATCGACCATACACGATAACATGTGATGGAAAGTTGGAGAAGGAGACCGTTAAATATTCATTCAGAGAAAGATTTGTGAACACCTCATCACTTACTGGATTATGCCCCAAACTGCCATAAAAATATCCACAGTATCAGTCGGAATTCACAGTTAAAAATAATAAACCATGAGAGTTGATACCCTTGAATTGATGAAACGTAAAAATTTCCAGTCTTGACTTGTCTTCAAAATGAAGTCCTTTTCACTTCATACGATGTTTAGAAGTACTTGTACTTGGCTCTACATGTTATTAGTTTAACAAAATACTCAATTTTCATATCAACTATAAACTATAAAACTAGAATGAACATAAAACAGAAATTGAATCGAGCATATCAACCGGGTGTAACTAAACTTGTACATCTATCTAGATCCAGAGAAAACGGCTAAACGTCGCAGTGTGATTGCGGTGATAGCCATGTCTCCTTTACCGCGGACTTAAAAAGAATTTTTAATTGCCCTTAAAGATTTTTTGAATGCCCAAGATACACCAGAATAATATGATTTAAACAGTGTTCTCACAGCGAATACCGCAATCGATTTATCGCCCTTTAAAAAAGCATGTTTAAATGTTATATTTTTGAACGTCAGTTAAGAAGCCACGATAGTGTAATGGGTAAGACAGTTTCTTCTCACCCGAACACGTGGGGTTTGAATCTGCCGTTAGGACTTTTTTTTTTCTTTTTCTTTTATAAACCCGAAGCTTTATAATAACAAATACAGAACACATTTTAAAGATTAGATTTTTTTTTTTTTTTTTTAAGTGTATCACCAGTGAGTCTTGAAGGCCTTACCTCTCTTGTTTTCCTTTTTAAAATTGTTTTACTATCTTTATAAATAATATGAAAACAGAACAACATTTCCTGTGAGAAATCCTCAGACTTAATCCTTCTGGCCATATTCACAACATGATCCTATGAATGGTGTCATGTTTCCTTTAAGATTATGGAAGAAATAGAATATGTAAAAAAAACACAGAATATTATAGATAGGAAAAAGAGCTCACACTATGAGATTCACATATACCATTGAATCCTTCAGCCAGAACTGTAACTCCAGATCTGTGATATGCATCCAGGTCAACACAATGCCTTTGCTTGTCTATTTCAATCTGCATTCACTGAACTATACACACAAATAAATGTTCAGCATTTGAGTAAATCTTATGCATGTGTGTTTGTGTTTCCAAGCTTGCTCAACACTTTCTTAACTCTGTTTTAGTTTAAGCTGTCTGTGTGCATTCCTGACAGAAAATAAAGACAAAATCTGCTGTTGGCTTCAAGATAGAAACGTGAGATCATGCTATAACCAGTCTTCTCCTTCAGTCTTTGAAATTGCTTCCAGTTTGTTTCCCATCTCTTGGTTATTGTGACGACTCTGTTGTTCTTGTGATGTTGTTAGGTTCATATTGATAATCAGTGGTATCACCTAGATACACAGAGAACCTTTTTGACTGCAGAAAGTAAAATATCAACAATTACAGATCCTGTCCATGAGGTAAACCTTTCTAGCAGCAACATGACACCGAACTTCTATCAGCTGCAGCCAGCCGCTTGAAATCAGTTTCTGATGGTGCCCAGGTGAGGACACAGACGAAGTGGACACCCCTCACCTGGACAGTTTCGCCGTACACCTGCAGGACGGAACCATCATCATCGGAGAGGAGCCCACCCACAGCAAGGCTAAGAAGAACGCAAAGATCCGCCCCCAGTCCACGCCCCACCGCCTCTTCCAGCACTACGCCACCGTTGCCACCAACGGCAGCGGCAGCCCGCAGAAGGCGCGGCCAGGCCGGAGAGGGGGGGAGCGGTGGGAGGACCAGGGCCGACCTTCATGGAGTGCCCGAACCACGGCCAGCAGTGTCGGAAGTCATGTCAGCCGCTGCACGATGCCAGGTCCGTACGACATCGTGCCCAACACAAAGTGCCTCAGCGGGCCACACTCCGACATCCTGTCCCTGGTGGGGCCTCCAGCCTGTCCACGTGAGAACATCCACCCCAAAGTGCACCACAAGTCTGCCTTCTACCATGTGCCAGGCAGATACCCCACCAGTACACACAGGTAAAGTATATCCAACCAAGCCTGACTTCTGCCATGTGCTGGGCAGATACCCCACCAGTATACACAGGTAAAGTATATCCAACCAAGTCTGCCTTCTACCATGTGCCGGGCAGATACCCCACCAGTATACACAGGTAAAGTATATCCAACCAAGTCTGCCTTCTACCATGTGCCGGGCAGATACCCCACCAGTATACACAGGTAAAGTATATCCAACCAAGTCTGCCTTCTACCATGTGCCGGGCAGATACCCCACCAGTATACACAGGTAAAGTATATCCAACCAAGTCTGCCTTCTACCTTGTGCCGGGCAGATACCCCACCAGTATACACAGGTAAAGTATTTCCAACCAGTACACATGTGTATACTCAACTTAATAGTACCCAACTCATATACTTAGGTAACTATACCCAACTAGTACACTTAGGTGCCGATGAGTAATCTCAGCTGGTACACTTCTGTAATTATTCCAGACTAGCACATTTACATGAGTATAAACAACCAGTGCACTTAGTATACCCAACTGATACATAGGCAAGTATACTAACTAGTACATATAGGTAAGTATACCGAACTAACATGCATTGGTAAGTATACCCCACTAGTACACTTAAGTAAGCATACCCAGCTAGTACACTGAGATAAGTATACCCAGCTAGTACACATAGGTAGTATTCCCAACTGGTATGCACATTAAAGTAAACCAAACTTGTTCACTCTGGAAAAAAGTATGTGTACATCAGTATACCCAGCTAATACACAAAGGCAAGTATACCCAACTTGTACACTTAGGAAAAAGTATACACATCTGATACACATAGGCAAATATACCCAGCTGGCACACTTAGTTAAGATACCTCAACTGGGACATAGTTAAGTACACTCAACATGTATGTAAATATTTTTCTAAAAGTGGTGAGATGGCAGCAGCTCACAGACAGACCTCTTACCAAATCCTCAAACTGACTGTTGAGAATTGACCGGACACACAGAGAAGCTGCCCTTCTAACAGCATTGAACAAAATATACATATACACATGTACTCAGTGTGTTTTTTTCCTTATTACTTATGCAGTAAAGGGAGGTTGTGCAGTACAGTACTATACTGATTCCTGTTCGAACTTGAACCCCCTGTACATGATAATGCCTTGATGCAGACTGAATCTATTTCTTTTCAAAACTTTTTGAAAAAAAAAAAATCTTCATCTTTGGAATAACAAAATCTTTTTCTCTCACTTTATATATATATAAAAAAATAAAAAAAAAAAAAAATCCAACCTCCTCTTTTCTGCCTTTGTTTTGCTGTCTTTCACATTATTTTACAGACTGCATCCGAAGTCCTGTCATGACTGTGTGCCGTTCAGTGTTCACAAGATAGACAAGTGAACCAGTCTGTTTTGGTTATTCTTGCAGTAATCATGTATCCTTCATCCTCATTGTACCTCGCATTTGATCAGTTTTAATACATTTACTTATCTGTTTATTTTCCTCTTTTTTTTTTCTTTTTTCATTGTTGGTTGTTTTAGGTTGTATCGTATATTCCTAGAGCAGGTTCTTAACTCAGTTCTACTCCAGGTACGAGTTAACTTGTAACATGATTACTTCTCCTGTGGACCAGGTACACGTCTTCGTGTACCAGCACCCTGTACTAAGTTAGTTTATTCTTGCTTGGTACAGTTGGTGTTCTAAGCTGAACCATTTACAGATGCTAGAAGCATGAAGATGATGCTTTTATCGAGTGGTCAAATCAACAATATTCCATCAATTTTTATTGTTTAAGTGAACCACCCTATTTTAAAAGATTTTTTTTTACTGCAGTAGTCTCATGTAGTGCAGGTCTAGGGGAGTTGTAGCAGGCATGTGGTAGAGTTAAGGACTGACCAGTGTGCTGGGTTTATTGGGATCTGCTCCCGTATTTTCTTAAAGCAGATGTAGTGATGTTTATATGAGTGAGTCCACTCCCTTTGACACCACCTTGAAACTGAAACTTACAGCTACCCGTCTCGCCGCGGCCAGAAGACGGAGGGAGCTCAAGTGTTGGCATCTGTGATTGCGGCCAAGATGGCACGAGCCAATCGCTACCACTCCTACTACGGCATGACCTACCCCAGCAGTGCGACACCCCGGGCCCTCGGGGTCAACCAAGATGACGTCAGTCTGCTGGTGCGACAGACTGCAGACAGCAGGGCTGAGTCACACGGCAACACCATTCTCTCCTCCGCCCGCCACCCAGACCTGGGGAAACCCAATGCCGTCACCTTTAGGGAACCTATTTCTGTGACATAGGTACTGTGTGTGTGTGTGTGCGTGTGTGAGTGTGTGTGTGTGTGTGTGATTGTAAGCGTGTGTTGTGTTGTATGGAAGGTGGGGGGAAGGGGAAGTGGGAAGAGTTCGACTGGTGAGTAAAAAGCTTGCTCTTAGCTGCTGTTCTTTAAGCATGGAAATCGTTCGTTGCTGGGTTGTTGGTTTTTTGTGGGATTGGTTGTCTCCTCTGTTACATAGTTTAACTTCATTGACTCCAGTGTGACGTCGACTTTACTTTGAACACTTTCTTTGAACGACAAGATGATAACTATTTTGTACTGTTGCTCTGCAGTTTTGGATGGTTGCAGCATTCAGTTAAACCATATCACAGTTTTCTACTTGTACATACCTGCCAAGTGAAAACCATGTCTTTGGAGCAAGCATTAAAGCCTCTGTCATTCATCTTTGCATATCTGTTCACAAGATGACTGGTTATTCAGGTTATCAGATGAAGCCCACAATTGTTTTTTTTTGTGTGTGTAAATTAAAAACAAAAATCTGCTCTTGCCCAAGATCTTGGCAGGTTTGCTGACTGGGTTGACATAACTTTTTTTTTTTTTTTTTTTTTTGATGTGTTGAACTGTTCAATTACAGTAGATGCTAATTGTGTAGAAAAATTAAAAGAAAGAAGAGTTGTGAACATAAATCACAAACCATCCTTTGTCATGAACACCACATACCTTTTGACTGAAACCTGCCTGTGTCAGTCATAGGGTTAATTCTGACAGAGAATTATTCACTCTGTGTTTTGATTAATGACGCTGACATTTTACACAGCATTTCCCAGTTTTATGGCTCACAACTATGATGATGTACGCAACGCACTATATCGTTGATCACTGTTGCTGAATATTTTTTTGGCTTCTGAGTAATAGTAATGTTGTCAATGCACTGGTCTGACTCCACATCTTCTTTGAACATCTCTTTCTTTTTTTTCCAGACTGGTTACTCTTTAAAAACAAAGAGAAGAGGTGCATGAGGTTTTTTTGTGCATTGTAAATCGACACAGTGCAGTCTTTTTTGCACTGCTTTTTATAAGACATAGGTGTGTATGTGTTTGTAAGTGTCTGTATGAATGTGTGCACATGCAGTGTGTGAGTCCATGTTATAAATGCACTTCTATGTGAATGCGTATGTCCATGTATAGAGTGTGGGAGGGGCTATTTCACTGCTTTGTGCCTCTTATACATTTGACTTAACATGAAAGTGCTTGGTTAGTGAACACGCAACTGCCTTCTAGTTTTATACATATAAACGAAAGTCTTCCATCTTCCAGGTCACAGAATTTCTGTGTAGTTTTGCTGAGAAATTTATCCTGTACTGTCTTCCAGTTGGTACATTAGATGTTTTTTTATTCTTACAAGTCATCATTGTGATATTGTTTCCTGGATTTTATGATCATATCTGATGTTTTAAGATCTGTTTTGTCCTAGTTAAAACAATGTCTGATATTCCACTTTGACTTTTCTTCACAATCAAAGTTGGCAACATTCAGTATTGAGTTTTTCTCTCAGTTGAGATCTACCAATGTCTCAGTTCTTAGTCTGGTGTCTGTTTCATATATAATCATCACATTTTGGTGTTGAGTGTCAGAATGGTTGCATAGAATAAAGCTGTGTATATTTTTAATCTTGCCGAATCCATTAATATGCAAATACAGTTGTCTGCAGCTGGTGTCCAGTGTGCTGTATCCATTGACTAATATGCAAATGCAGTTGTCTGTACCTAGTGTCCAGTGTTCTGAATTTTATTCCAATAACAAAAGTCTTGAAACCATCTGTGGTTGCTTAAACCACATAAAACTGAATCCATTGAACAAACAGCTTGAAAAACATGGAGTGAATGAATGGGTGTGTGCATTTCTACAAGTAGATATTCAATTTCTTGCAAAGTACAGTAAGAATTCAGCTTCATTCCTCTAAGCAGGAATTATGTGATGTCCTTTTTGGTCAGTATATCTACTACAGTAGTGGGCTTTATTCCTCTAAGCAGGAATTATTGTATGTAACATTTTTCTTTTGTCAGTATATTTACTACAGTAGTGTTGTGCACAGAGACTGTACAAGACACATCAGGGTTCCCCATTCGCTGGCTCCCTTCCTGTGTTGCCTGTGTGCACTGTTTCCTGGTGCATGTCCCAGAACTGCAGGTGTTGGATAGCATCTGTTTCTTGGCATCCAGTCACAGACTGTGTATGTCTGCAGACAGGCATCGATCACTCAGAACCTTACACTCTTAAGTGAGAGCCCTGGGCACTGGCAAGGCAAGGACAACATGGTCAGTCGCATGCATGTTAATGAGCCAGCACATGCTCTTGACAGTGCACGAACCACAACACGAGATACAAGAATACTTCATGATCTCTGAAAGACAAGTTGTTGATACGTTTGCTGGTGCAACTTTTCAATCTCTAAAATGAGAAACTGTTGACATGTTTCCAGATAGAACTATAATACCACTAAAAGAGAAACTGTTGACATGTTTCCAGATAAAACTATAATATCACTAAAAGAGAAACTGATGACATGTTTCCTGATGCTACTGAGTTAGTGCCCAGAACAGCGCATGAACCACAACACAAGATAATGAGAATATTTTATTATCTAAAAAACTTGTTGAATAAAGAACACTTAATAATCTCTAAAAGAAAAATTATTGACATATTTGCTGATACAACTCAAGTGTCTCTAAAAGAGAAATTGTCGACATGTTTGCTGATACAACTTTATTTTCTCCAAAAGAGAAATTGTCAGCACGTTTGCTGATACAACTTTATTTTCTCCAAAAGAGACATTGTTGACATGTTTGCTGATACAACTTTATTTTCTCCAAATGAGACATTGTTGACATGTTTGCTGATTCAGCTTAATCATCTTTACGTGAGAATTTGTTGACCTGTTTGCTGATACAACTTTACTATCTCTATGAGAGAAATTACTGACATGTTTGCCGATACAACTTTATTATCTCCATAAGAGAAACCGTTGACATATTTGCTGATACAACTTTATTATATTGTCTCTAAAAGAGATATTGTTGACTTGTTTGCTAATGCTCCTGAGCTAGTGCCCTGAACAGTGCACGGACCACAACACAACACAAAGAGAATATTATAGTATTATCTAAATGAAAAAGATCATTAAATGAAAAAAAAGGGAAAAATGAAATTGTTGAATACAGGAATACTTATTTTTCTGTAAAAGAGATATTGTTGACATGTTTGCTGATATTATCACCTGTTCTCAAAAGGTGAAGTGGAATGACTGTAAAAAAAAAAAAAAAGAAAAAAAAGAGAGTGTAAATGGCTGCATGGTGCTCTGTTGTTGGGACCCTCAAAGATTGTGATACGTGTGTCCCAGGACACAAGGCAGTGAACAACATGAGCTGAACAGTGTTAAGTCAACTGGTCGTTAAAACTCATCTTGGGCCCCTTGATTAAAGGTTCCTTTGTGGGGCCTGAAACTGCATGGGAGAAAACTGTAGAGAGTGTAGAGAGTCCCACAAATCATCAAATAAATAAAATTGAGTGTTTTATACTCTCACTAAATCACAACAAACCACAACTGTACATACATTTGAAGAGCTGTATATTTAGACTGTAATACTTTGATGGACTGTATCACAGCTAAACTGTTTACTCCTGTCAGTGCCAAATGAAACATGCTAGGAAACGAAAGGTCACAACTGTTTCATGGAATTATTCATTGTCAAAGCTGACCCAATTTATCTTGTGACATATTCACCAGAAGTCCTGTCAGAATTGTAACTTAGCTGGTTTACATGGCAACGACTAAAGGAATGTTCATAAAAAGAAACCTACATGCCAAGAAAACAGAAGAGACTGATAGTAGAAATGGTGAGAGAACAGTAATCACATATGCAAGAGATTTTTTTTTTTTTTTTTTTTTTGAGGGGGGGGTGGGAGGGGGTTTGCTTTATATTATGTGACTAGAAAAGATAAAATCTGCTGTAACATGATGTTTGTCTGCGTTGTTTTATGTGAAAATGAATAGTCTAAGAAATCTAACCTCAGTTTTTTACTTTTTCTGTATTATTATATCATATTAGTTCAGAAACTATAAATTATTAATCAAAATAGATGTCATATTCATAGCAGAAACATAAATAATTCTGTATATATTCTGTGTTTGAGAATATAGATCAATAGAAAATAATGTCGAACTGATCCAAACATTACAAGCCAGATGCATGATCCTACTTTGATATAATCATTGATTATGAGATAAACATGGAGATGTGTGAATAGGTAGAAGTCTGTCTTCCTCAGTATAGAGACATTTATGTTGTTCAGGAACTAAAGTTACCATTGTTTGGACACTCCTTGCACCCTCTAGAAAGAAGAATTAACAGACTTAAGTCTTCCTTCAAGGTGTTTCTGTATTTAAAAAAAATTGAACAGGGTTTTAAGTTACTGTTTAAATCATTGGATCACAATTGCGTAACAGTGAGAGGCCAAGTAATCATCTTTCAACCTTGACAAGACCCTTCATGGTAAGCTGGGCAGTAACCATGACTACATTTTAATAATGGTGATACTATGGCTGCAAAGCTGCTTTGATAATAAACAACTAAGAAATGCCTCAAACACAAAGGCCATCAATAGCATTACAGTAGCCTGACAAAAACGAGAACATAAAATAATGTGTTGTATTTGTAGATTAGCTAGGAATCTGAATGAAGCCTGGATATTGAAATGTATTAACGCAGTATTATCATTGCATATTAAGTCGTAAGGAATGTTCAGTAGGTTCATCAGTGCAAACAATCAACATTGAACAATCACTGTAAAATATATAAAACCAATGATATTAATTAATATTCATTTCTTGAAGATAGTTGCAGATAGTACTGATACATTACAGTATGATAGCTTTTTGCTTTGTAATTGCTGAGTCTGAAAATAATAGTTTTAGCTTTTGCTGTGATGCGATTACCTCCACAAAGGAGCAACAACTGAAACAGTCTGCAGGTTTTCCAGACATTTAAAGATACCCATCAACCTGTAATTTTTCTTAAAATGCTGTCTGTAATTCATACTAGGACCATTGGATACATTATTATTTATATCTAGATAATTTTGAATACTTGGATCATTGATACATAAATATTGGGATACAGATGGCATTAAAAAATATAACATTATTATGCCAATTAAATTCAACTGTAGGAACAGCATTTAAAAGAACACTGCCCCCAGTTTAATATAAAGTAGCAAAGAATCAAGACCACTGAAAGCAGTATGAATGCAGATACACTGTGAACTGAAAGAGGCCAAAGGCCATTATAACCCTGACAGCAGAGTCTTTTCTGTGGTTTGGTTCTACATGGGAATCCAGTCTTGCCCAGTTTTGGCCATCAGAAAAAGCATGCTGTTTTTGAATGTGTACAGGAGGTACAATATACCTCTGAATACAAGTGTCATCAAGCTGTCTTGCACATTTAACCACATGTTGAAATGATTACTAACAGCCACTTTGTTTTTGGAAGCTTTTATTTGACTTTTTTTTTTTTACTCTGAAGGCCTTTGTCATTTTTTTTCTCTGACTGCCAAGATATACAATGAACATTGTGTTTGTCATGTGAAAAAAACTATACTTTTTATACAATAAACATTCTAATCCTTTCAACATGAAAAAGATATACTTTTTTGTATGTTTGTATTGCCAACATGTACAATAAACTCCCCCCCGCCCCCTTCCCATCCAGTGTCCTTTCAGTAGGGTTACCCCCAACATGACCAAGTGGGTCATCACTGCAGTAAGATCCAATGATCACAAGTGATCACAGTTTGGGGCAACATTTCTGCTAAGTGCTGTGTTAAAAGGAAAGGCACTTTACTCTTTGCTTTATTTCACCTCAGCCAGGTGTAAATGGTTACCTGACTTGGGCTGGGGGAAGGCCAAAGCAGCAGAAGGAGAGATGTGGGCCCTGCTTTCCTATGCTGAGCCCTGGACACTCTAATTAATATCATCAGTTTCAAGAAAACACTCACGTGAAAGCAAGCATGCACGCTTTGTCACTCATGTTGTGTGCGTGTGTGCTGATGATCATACTTGGTAATATTCTTTCGGGTGATTTTCTTCTACTTGCCTTCACACTCTCTGCCCCATTTGGGAAAATTCACAGCAAAACACCTCGGTTGTGATTTTAGTATTTGGAAGAAATGAAAACAGTGATATATAATGCATGACACAATGTAATATTTTGTTAGACTAGATTGTTCTTTGAAGAATTTTGTTGCTGTTGTTGTTGGAGAACAAAATAAATAGGCTGAGTAAGAAAACTTGACTTTTCAGTTTTCCGAAAACATCAAAGATTTGAGCTTGATGTATGTGAGAATGTGTGTGTGTGTGTGTGTTGTTGTGTGAAGGGGAGGTATGTTGTAAGAAAAGTGAAGTACAGCATGTATGCGCGCACACACATCTGTGATAATCTGTGATCACATGAAATCCTTTCCTTTAACTGAGGAGCTGTTGTTTTGGCTTTTTTTCTGCAACATTAAACCAACCTCTTTTGTCTTCTTTGCTGTTTGTTTTTCAAAGCAATGTACATGGACAGCTGTGTACATTTAGGACAGGTCTTCACACACTCCACAAAAAGATGAAGTCTGCCTTGTGTCAATGAGAGACTCCATCATGTATGTACATATTATGCAGGTATACAGACAGGTTGGAAGGTTGATAGGTAGGTAGGTATGAATGTATGGATATGGATGGATAGGTAAAAGTATGGATGGATGGGTGGATGGATAATAGTTGTATGTTTGCATGCATGCATGAATGCACATATGTACCTATGTAACGTATGTAAAGTGTGTTTATACCTCCAACAACATTTACATCAAATGAAAATAAAATGTATAATAAACCCCAAACAACTATAACCAACTAACCCTCCCCCCCCCCAAAACAAAAACCCTGTGATGAACAACACTCTACTTACTACACCTCTCAGCCAGCTACCCCCACTCTGTGTGGTGTCAGTGACGCTGTTCAGTCTTCCTCCTGTCTTCCTCCTCCAACCTGACACTGCTGCCTGAAAGCACACTTCACACACACGTCAGGGTGCCAGTCTGCCATTGGAACAGGAGGGATGAGGGGGAGGGGGGGGGAGAGTGAGAGAGGGGAAGGGGGGGGGAGACACTGACACTGATGAAAATTTAATTATGAGGCCATTGGTCTGTACGCAGCTGGGAATGGGGATGTGTGTGGGCCGAGGTGGGGTTCCTTGCTCAGAGCCCAGCCGATCACATACGGCCATAACTTAGGACAAATAAAAAATATAAGAAGGTAAGGAATTAGCAAAGTGATTTGAGTGGAGTTTGATCATTTAACAGTTTGCCTGGAGTTCAGTGATAAAGGCCATAACCTTGGAAAAAAAATAATAAAAAGGTAAGGAATTGGGAAATGTCAATCAGGAAAGTGATCATTTAACAGTATGCCTTGAGTTCAGTGACAGAGACAGTTCTACAGTAACAACTCTACTTATCAGAGGAGATCTAGACATGAACATAATATATAATCCTGTTGTGTTCATAGACAGACTCTCACATATGCGACGGAGGCAATTACACAGTTACAATTCTACTTGCCCAGAAAGGTCCAGATATTGATATGTAATATATAACCCTGTGGCACTTGTGTGGTGAACCCCAACTGGTCTTGTACCTTAACACGCAGGTACATGGGAATTAATACCACTGTGCCTCACATTTGGTACAGCTGTCGATTGTGATTTGTTGTGATTTATTTTCTTTATTGCCTTTTATGGCTAACTGTATTACTGGTGGTGGTTTTGGTGATTTATGATTTGGATTTGGATTCAATTTGAACAAATGTACAGAGCATGCTGGTATGGAGTATGCGTATTTGTACACTGGTGGACAGAAAGAGAAAGTGTGTATGTATGCAAGTGTGCACGTGTGTGTGTGTGTGTGTGTGCATGTGTGTGTGTGTGTGTGTGTGTGTGTATGATGAACATGGACTACAACTCCACTTTCATCAGTTTCCACTAGAGTGCTTTGATATATGTGGCTGATTTTTCACTCCACATGTCAGCAAACTATTCTCCTTTTTTATGTAGGTTGGGTATTTTTTGTTTCCATCTAATGTCAGCTCACCAAACACGCTGATGATAAGATCATTATGTATTTTCATATAATCAAGGATACAGAAGGAGAAGGGGTGTAAGACACCTGTAGCGTTCCATATACAATGACCTTAGAGAATAAAGCCATCCCTGTCCTTCACACAAACTGTTGACAGGATTTGAACCCGACCTTGCAGATAAACAGGTGATGAATTTTTTACAAGGCCACGGCATGTCGTAATGTGTGAATGAATGAGAAACACATATGAAGAAAAAAAAAAAAAAAGAACTAGAGAGAGCACCAGGATGAATGGAATATATCACTATATCTTTATTCCAGAGTAAGGCAGTTTGGTCCCATCAAAACACTGATAATATGCACAATTCTTGATAAAACATGCAGATAAAATGCATAACATTAACAGCAAAAAAATCACAAAGCAACAAAAAAACATAACATCAAATAATGCCAGAACACCCAGTGACTGTAAACTTTCATTTGAACAAACTGACTGCAAAATGTTTTTATCAAATTCAGATACAGTAAAAACTTGCTCAAACAGCACCTCTCAAAATTAAAGCCATATCCTTTTTTCTTCTTCTTCTTCAAATATCTGAAACTTTTCCTACACAACCGACTATCAATGAAGGCACTTCACTAATGTAACACTGTTTTGAACTGGTGAACTGTTCAAACACAATTCTAACAAGATTCGGGATTAAGCTTTTTAAAAAAACAACAACCCTGGTTGCATATTCCAAACAAAGTGAACCTGAACGATCTAAGGTCTCCCTTTAAGGCAAAGTGTATACAGTTAATCAAAGACATATCCTGGCGGATACCGCTCATGATTAACCAAAAGAGTTTCTCGAGGACAGACTCCAGAGGCAAATAAATTGAATCCACAGAGAGTGATTCCAGATGCCTTTGAGAGCTGACAATCAACCTGTTCAGGAGATGTGTCCCTGGACACTTCCTCTTTTAAATGTGCCATGTAGCACTGAACAAGTCTTGACGAGTCTCTTGGTATGCGTATGCATGCATGTGGATATGTACTTGATGTTTGGATGCCCTTAATTAATTTCTAAGGCCACCCTTTGTAGTTTGTGTCAGGCCCTTGGATAAAATTGTTCGCTGTTTCACTGTACATGATACAGATACTGAGAATGTTTTCCAACACAAACACAAATGATCGTCTTTGCCAGTCAAAAACAGGAAAAAGAAACTGATCGTCTCTGCCAATCACAAATGAGAAAACAAAATGATCTTTTGCAGAGTGTGTGGCACTTTGTATCACCAGTCTATGACCCACTGTCAGACACTGTCATCCATGCAGTAAATGGAAAGTGTTCCTGGTCTCACTGGATCAAACCTTCATGGTTTCAGACAGAAAGACTGTCAAGTTAGACATTCAATATAAGGATGATAATGTCATGTTGGTTTAGTCAGTGCACTTTTTTTTTTATGGCAAGGCACTTTGTGTCTTGCTTTACCTGTAGCATGTCACTGTTTTCAGCTGTCATGACTGACACATCCACTGACAAAGTCTATCACCTTTGTTTTGCCATTTCAAGCAGGATTATCATGGTAAATGAGGATAATTGTTCTTTTACTCGTTTCAATATTTCATTGAATGTCTCCTCCAGTTACAACCTCTCATCCTTTTCCCTTTTTCTTTTAAAAACAATTTTTAGGCCTGGGACTATGCTTTTTTGACATCACTGATAAAAACATACTAAAGAAAACTTTTTATCAAGGCAGGCAAATGATAGTTTCACAATTGGGCAACATGATATTTCCATGTGGGTCCACCTACAGTGTGTGGTTCAGTCCCACTATTTGATCCCAGGCATGAACGACATGCTGCAGGCAACACTGTGCCAGACTTCACACAGTCCCTGGATTCACACTGGTTGCAAAGGACGTGGCACAGGGCCACTAACTGGTGAGACAACATGCAACACACTCAGCAGTGATCAGTTATGCTGTTAACAATAAAAGTGGAATTCCATGGACCTGAAAAACTGGTGCAAAATTTGCGTGTGAAACATTCAAGCAGAATTTGCATGTAAAGGAGAAAAAAAATCCATCCATTCAAAACAAAATTTACATGCCAGTTTTGACCGAAACCATGGTGCCAGCACATTCAAAGCAAGCATTCTGTGGTGAAAATAAGAGAATTTTAAAAGTAGTCCTGTCACCAGGTAAGAAGAGATATGAAGAAAAGAGGAAGAATCAAAATTGGGTGAACAACATTTTGAAGCTCAGACAGCAGCATGGTGCTTATAACAACCTGATCAAGGAGCTTGGTTTTAAAGAAGAACTCTTCAAACAGTACATGTGGCTATTAAGGGAGTAATTTGCTCAAGAACCCTGGTAGAAGGGAATCTTACCAAATTTTCAGCGAAGAAGTTATCTGTCAAAACACTGGCAAAATTCACATGTGAAGTCAAAAGTTTCCCACTCTTGTGCAAAAGTAAAGGTTTGCAGCAAAGTTGGAGCAAAATTAATGTGGAATTTTGGGTCAATGAATTTACGCTATGAAAAAAAAAATTTGATACTATTCATTTTCTTTCAGTGTGAAGTTCACAAGCAAGTTTTGCATCAGTTTTTTTTTCCGGGGTGATGAATTTCACCTTAAAAATTACATGCACAGTGTCTGACAAAACCAATATACAGAACTGCATAGAACAGGCATCAAATCACAATGTACAGGCAGCACTATCTTGACGTGGCTCATGATGCTTGTCATTGTGAATCGAAGACTGAAAATAAGATGCTGAGACATTCAGTCATTCCTCCCTTCAGAATCATTGCTAATCCACAGGCAGGAATGTGCACAGAAAATGGAAGACGTAAGGAACTTTCTGTTCATTCAGCTGCTTTCCATTTTTTGTAATTGTTCCTTGTTATTATCTTGCTATTGTTATGCCTCCTAAAACACATTTTAAAATATGGTTTTATGTACTCCCCCCCCCCCACCCCACTCTCCCACACACACATTATTGGTAAATGCACTAAGAAACAGGCTCTAATGTTTTTCCACAATCAGCTGTTCCCCTCCCGCCCTATCACCCAATATCTTCGTCAACACCTGCTTCAAGAACCAAAACATTTGACACAATGTTCTCCAGTTGCCAGTGTACATATTTTATTGACTACTTCTGCAAACACACACACACACACAATGTGGGATCAGAGTGACATGTGTCAGCATAAGCTTCCTCTCACCTCCACCCCTCACAGTGAATGACCAGTGTGTGTGACTGCCATACAGAGGCATGCCACAATGTTTGTGTACAGTCCACACCATCCCCCCTCCCACTTCTTGAAATCAAAGGTCAGTATGTGTGTGTGTGTGTGTGTGTGTGTGTGTGTATGACAATATTCTGCAACAGTCCAGTCTGGTCCCCCATAACCCCATTTCTTTTCACTTCCCTGCCAACTACTTCCCTCACCCCCAGCTATATAGCACTGGTATTCTGTGTAAAAATCCAAATCCACTCTCCCCCTTCTTTCCCTTGAATCCACCAGATAACAATAAATTTTCAGTCAGACTATGTGACTCATATACAATCAAACAAATCCCTCTTGCTACTCTGACACTTACAAGTCAGTGTGTGTATGATGCTTGCTGTCAGTCTGTGACGATTCTGCGAAGTCCAGATCTGAGTCTAGCTGCGAAGCGTTGGCATCCACCAGGGTCGCATCTTGCTGAACAAACCGTTTGTTTCGGGCTGCTATGAAGTCTGGGTGAGAACGGACATGCTCAGCAGCCTTGCGCATCAATCGCATGAACTCCTCCACATCAAAGGCATAGTTGGTGAACTTGGCATGGGCACCAAGCGTTGGGTGATGGCCCTGAAAAATCAGTCGCAAAAATTAAATACTGACAGTAAAGAGTCAACAAAAAGAGAAGATCACATTTTAGCGCTGAAGATGTGGAGTGAGATATCCAGAGTTTGAATCAAACAAGGATGATTTCCCCCACTTCTTTTTCTCTCAAATTTGTGTCATGAAAAGACAAGAAACCAACCTTGAGGATGAAGGAAATGTTCCCACACCATGTCAGAAAGCATGGAATTGCTAGTAAGCATGGGTTAACACCCCAAAGACCTAAAGTGGTGGTGTGGGTGGTGGTCTCCTGTGCAGCATGTATTTGGCACACATAAAAGAATCCATGGCAATAAAAGATTGTCCTTGGATAAATTTCACAGAAAGATCTACTTTGATAGTAAAATAGATACAATTTTAGACAAAACAAAAACAACAAAAAACAAAAAAGAAGAAAAAAAGAGTAAAAAAAAAAAAAAAAAGCTGTGCTGCGCTGTGCCAATGCACTCTCCCCAGAGAGCTTGAATTTCACACAGAAAAATCTGTTGTGTGTTTCAGTTTCAGTTTCAAGGTTTGGAAGAGATTGATCCATATGAATTTCACCAGATCCACTGTTAAAAACTTAGAATAATGAAAAAAAAAGAAAAAAAAGAAAAAGAAAAGAAAATGAAACAGGAGCAGATGCCTGACCTTCCCAACACACTGATTAGGCCTTGAGAACTTACCCTAGATTTATAAAAAGTATTAACATAAAATGATAAAAACAACAACAACAATTAGACAAAATAAAGTGAATATATTAAAATATGGTCAAATGAAAGATTAGTAGAAGACAAACGATTAAAATAAAACAAGAACTAAATGAGCCAGTGACAGTGAACCCTTGCATACCCATACATGTGCACACACTGACACAAGCATTCAAATGCACACACACAAACACACACACACACACATGCAACAATCTGCAGTCTCAGAGACACCAAGGCTGAACTCACAACTGATAAATATATGTACACACAAATACGTGTCTCATTGTAAGAATGATAAATATGATCTCTGTTTGTTTTCATATTTCTGTCTTGTTTCATTTTGTTTTAATAATTTTCACCCTCTTACTCTCTCCTGTTTCTTCTCTAGGTATGTGTCTTTTTTCTTCTTCTTTTTTTCTCAGATGCCAAATATATAACAAATGAATAGAAATATTTTCTTTTTTGAGAGAAACAAAGAACAGCTGCTGTTCATACACGTATATCTGCTAAAAACTGAACAGCAATTGTACATATTGGTATAAATAATTCACACACAAACACATATCTACTGTACACATATCCAGGAAAAATAATCAGATACTGTATATATAAGCGGTAAAAATGAACAGCTGCTTTACACATATGCAAGAAATGTGAACAGCTGCTGTGCACATACACAGAAAATTGAACAGCTGCTGTACATATATGCAGAAAAAAATTGAAAAGCTGCATTTCACGTACACTTAAAAAAAAAAAAAAAAAAAAAAACCAAAGGAAAAAACCAACTACCCCCCGCCCCCCCATCTCAAAAAACCAGCTGCTGCACAACTAAAAATGAATTGCGGGTGTTCGTGAGGGCCACAGAGAATATTTTATCTGCCCCAGTAAGACAAAAGAAAAAAAAAATGGTAGAAAGAAAATCAGTACCTATCAGAGATAAATTCTCTACCAAAGAACCTGCAGGTCTGTAACTCATTGTGAGGCAGGTCCATGTCTTACTCTGCTGATGTTGTGAGAAACATTTAACAACAAACACACATAAGCTTTCCACTTGGTTAGAAAAAGACGCAAATTGAAGCCAGTGCTGCTTGGCACTTATCAGCTTACATGCTGGCCAGTAAATAGTACAGAGAAATAGGCTATCTGTCTCAATCCCATCTTTTCTTAACCTTATCAATTTCTGTATCACATCCATACTGTGCACAAATGCATTATGTGAAGTGAAAACATTTTAAATCAAGTACAAAAAAACATACATTAATGAACAGAACCCTTGACTCCTCAACCATGTACAGCCTTTTCATGTGGCAGGGTATACAGTAGGTCATCTTTTCTTTCTTGATTTCTGCATTCATGTGGGTCAACTTCCACTTGAATCTACTGAGCGGGGTTTTTATGCCTACCTAAAACCCTTTTTACCTTGTCATTAGGTTTTTGAGGGTTAAGGTTAAGGTAACATGATTTAACTCGACAAAGTCAGACAGGCACCATAGCCGAATGGTTAAAGCGTTGGACTTTCGATCTGAGGGTCTCGGGTTCGAATCACGGTGACGGCGCCTGGTGGGTAAAGGGTGGAGATTTTTACGATCTCCCAGGTCAACATATATGCAGACCTGCCAGTGCCTGAACCCCCTTCATGTGTATGCGCAAGCATAAGATCAAATACGCACGTTAAAGATCCAGTAATCCATGTCAGCGTTCGGTGGGTTATGGAAACAAGAACATACCCAGCATGCACACCCCCGGAAACGGAGTATGGCTGCCTACATGGCGGGGTAAAAACGGTCATACATGTAACAGCCCACTCGCGTATATACGAGTGAACGTGGGAGTTGAAGCCCACGAACGCAGAAGAAGAAGAAGAACTCTACAAAGGACAAAGCAATAAAACAGAACAAAGCAATAAAACAGAACTAAGACGAATCACCTCACCTCATCTTCTTGATGCAGCTTCTTCTTGTTCTCCCAGGTCATGTAGTGGATGCCTCGCAAGCGAGCCAGGTCACAGTAGCAGTCTGTGTCCTCACAGTTGTACCTGGCAATCAGATTGGCCCTGACCGTAACTACACCTGATTCTCACAGTCAGCAGTGCTAGTCCTTAACTTCAGTTCTGTACCTAGACGAGTGAAGGGTTGGGGGTACGGGGGAAGAGAGAAGGGGAAGAGAGAGAGAGAGAGAGAGAGAGAGAGAGAGAAGAGAGGGAGAGACAGACAGACACACAAAGAAAGACAGAAGAGACAGAGACAGAAAAAGAGAAACAGATACACAGAGAGAGA
The DNA here is from genome assembly GCF_041734735.1 of Babylonia areolata. NCBI lineage: Eukaryota > Metazoa > Mollusca > Gastropoda > Neogastropoda > Buccinidae > Babylonia > Babylonia areolata. The sequence continues at coordinate 5,722,471 of NC_134900.1, read as the reverse complement.
GAGAGAGAGGGGGGGGCATGGGGGGGGGGGGAAGACTGACAGAAAGACATATACATACAGAGAAAGGGAGAGAGACAAAGAGACAGAAACACAGAGACACACGCTCAAAGACAAAAAGAAAGAGACATTTTTCTCAGAGAGAGAGAGACAGAAACGGGGACAGCCAGGCAGTCAGAGAGAAAGAAAGTTCACTTACAGCTCTATGACCACAGCCCAGTCAGGCTGAAACAGCATGTGAGTCAGACCTGCCCCGTGCATTCCAATGAAAATGTCACTGTTGTGGGAAATCTGCAACAGCACAAAGGTTCTTTTGTTCATTGGTTGCTTGTTTCTCTTCCATCTTCTTAAGAAATGTTTTTTTCCATAAAAATAAAAACTTACACAAAAAACAGAACAGGCTTCAATGAAATAAGACAGGTGGACAAAAGAGGAGAATATATATATACCATTCACAAACTAGCATGCACACATACAAATGTACACAAACAGCAGAAGTTCAATAAGCACAGTAGTCGATATGATGGCATGCAGAACAGAAGAGGTGTGTTCTTGAGAGCCTTTAAACTGAACTGATAGATATATAAAGTGGAGGCACATCAACTGAATGTATTCTATTTTCTATTGTTATCAAATTTTCAAATTTCAAAAAGCCGAACTCAGTAAATTGACTCTAAAATTGTGTTGGACACACACAAAAAAAATGCTTGCATACACACAAACAAAAAGAAAGGGGGGGGGAATCAAAACAAAAAAGCCACAGAGGCAACACAGATGATGTCTTCATTAATGTCAATTGTACCATGTTATTTCATCCAACACTGGAGATTAAGTTTCTGTTTTATTGACATAATTATGACAGTGTGTATATCGAGAGAAAAACATGATTTACACACAGAAATATGATCTAAACTATGAAAACAAAAAGGATTTTTACCTATTTTTTTCTTTTTACTAAAATGTTTTACCTATTTTTGAAAGCAGAGCTTTAAGGAAAAAGTGTTTACCTCAATCTGTTCCAGAAATGGCATGGTCCTGGAATATACAGACAGAAAACCAAGTGTATAAAAATTTAAAAAATGCCTTTCCTCTCTCTTTCCAGTAATTAATTAAAAAATAAAACATGCACATGAATACAGAGAATATGCTGTGCTATAATGCTGTACAAATTGTATCTTTCTGAAGCAAAATTATGTGCTCTGCATGTATAAGGAAATAATAATTTCAAAATATGCACATGAAAAAAGAAAAGAAAACAGAAACGGATTTGAACATTTAAAGAAAACTTAACTCACTCTCTCTGTCACACTCACACACACACTCCCTCACACACTTTCCATAACACAATCTGAACTATTTAACCATAAGTGCTCTGGTCTGATTATCACAGAGCAGAGACTGTATTAATATGCCAAACTCCACCTTCTCCCAGCAAAGGCTTTGTGATGTCTACTATCATGGTCCCTCCTTATTGATATATCCATCTGTTGTGTCTGCCTGCATGTGTATTTGTATCAATGGTGATGTTAATCTCTCTGTCCGTCTGTCCCTCTCTCTCTCTATCTGTGCCTCTTTCTCTCTCATATTTAATGATCATGACAATGATCTTCCACAACCGACAAAACATACCTGACAAAATCCACGACGCGTACATCAAACTCAAAATCTGTTTGCAGGGCGCGCACCAGCTGTAAACAGAAGCAGCCCAGCCAGAGATATAGTAGAATCTTCATAAATCAAACCAATTCTAACTGTACTTAATGTAAAAAACAGTGTAGAATTCTAGCTGTAAACAGAAACAGCCCAGTCAGAGATATAGTACAATCTTCATAAATCAAACCAATTCTAACTGTATTTAATGTTAAAAAACAGTGTAGAATTCTAGCTGTAAACAGAAGCAGCCCAGTCAGAGATATAGTACAATCTTCATAAATCAAACCAATTCTAACTGTACTTAATGTAAAAAACAGTGTAGAATTCTTAATGTAAAAAACAGTGTAGAATTCTAGCTGTAAACAGAAGCAGCCCAGTCAGAGATATAGTAGAATCTTCATAAATCAAACCAATTCTAACTGTACTTAATGTTAAAAAACAGTGTAGAATTCTAGCTGTAAACAGAAGCAGCCCAGTCAGAGATATAGTACAATCTTCATAAATCAAACCAATTCTAACTGTACTTAATGTAAAAACAAGTGTAGAATTGTAACAGAATTCTGCTTTTGACACTTGAGGAGAAGCCTTATTTATGACTTAATTTCTAAAAATAACAAGTTACAGCTGTTGTTTAAAATCTCTTAATTTAGTGGATCAAGAAAATAAATTTAATGTGCACATGGGCAGGAATGGGTATCATATGTCATCAGCATTATTGCAATCACTATCACAATCATTATCATTATAATAATCAGTATTCTAACAATCAAGTAAATTAGGCTTCTAAGCCCAGTCAACAGTGAAAGTGATCTCAAGACTGAAAGCACATCTATAACTGGCATATTATGTGTGCCACTGTCTGTGTCTAGCATATGAGTGAGTAACTGTCATCTCTCTCCTTTATACTTTGTACTCCCCGAGTACTGATTTATCCATAATATGTGGTTGCTGCCCTTGAACCAAGTACGGACATTATGGGTGGGTGTGTTCAATTTTGCTTCCTCAACCAGTTGTTTACTCACTTGGTATTTTTATCTTGCTCATCTAAACCTCTACGTTGTTCGCCAATGTTTTCACAGGAATAGAACGTGTTTTGGATGACATGTGCGTCCTTTGACAGTGCACTCAGCTACTTTGGGGCTGATCAACAGAAATTCACTGCAGCACACTGATGGCGTACAAAGTATTAACATCCCATAATTCCTAAATATAAAAGGTCAAGCGAGGTCAAGGAGGGTAATGTTGTACCGATTTGTACTTTGTTGTGATATGTGCTGTGGTTGTTGTGGTGTGTCGCACTGTCTGTAGTGACATGGTGTCACACGACTATCACTGTGTGAAGTGACGTGGTGTCACATGACACTGTGTGTTGTGACGTGGTGTCACATGACATGTCACTATGTGTAGTGATGTGGTATCACACAACATGTCAATGTGTGTAGTGAGTGGTGTCACATGTCACTGTGTGTAGTGATGCAGTGTCACATGACATGTCATTATGTGTAGTGATGTGGTATTACACAACATGTCACTGTGTGTAGTGAGTGGTGTCACACAACATGTCACTGTGTGTAGTGATGCAGTGTCACATGACATGTCATTATGTGTAGTGATGTGGTATTACACAACATGTCACTGTGTGTAGTGAGTGGTGTCACACAACATGTCACTGTGTGTAGTGATGCAGTGTCACATGACATGTCATTATGTGTAGTGATGTGGTATTACACATGTCACTGTGTGTAGTGAGTGGTGTCACACAACATGTCACTGTGTGTAGTAACGTTGTGTCACACGACATGTCACTATGTGTAGTGATGTGGTATCACATGACATGTCACTGTGTGTAGTGAAATGGTGTCACAAGACGTGTTACTGTGATGTGATGTGCTCTACTCTGCAGTCTGTTAAGAGTGCTTTACTCAGGGCGACTGGACGGGTTTTGTTGACCAGCAAATTTATTGAGCATGATCAAACTCTGTGTTTTTCTGTGGATGTAATGCCAATTTCAAAAGTCTCTTTTATCAGCTAATGTGTCAACAATTTCTCTTTTGCAGATAATACAGTATTATTTTATCTTGTGTTTCGTCTTTACCTCCACCTGGTTCAGGATCTGTCTGTACTTGGTAGAGCGTGCCAACATGGTCACACGGATCTTGTTTTGCTGAATGAAACAAGAAATATACAAATAAAATTAGCATGAATGAGAAAGAGCATACAGGTACACATCTTTTTTTTATGAAAAAAAAACCCACAAACAAACAAAAAACTCATGAAAAGAGCCAAAGGTGCAAAGGATGACATCAAAATGCCAGTCAAATTCTAACAAAAGGGAGACATGCTTATTGGCATTTGTTTTTCTTTGATGATATTCCAAAGACATAAACTTTTGTTTCATACATTATAAGACTTTGTGACTTTGTCAAAAGAAAAAAAAAGGATTGTCTTTGTAGAACAAACTTAACTTTTTCAGCAAAACCTTTTTTTTTTTTTTTATTTCAATTTTTAGTTTTACCTAACTTCAGCAAAAAACAACCAATCCCTGTTAATTTGTACATCACCGCATCAGTAACTATGACATACATGCACAGCAAAATTTTATAAATGATATATTTTTGAAAAAAAAAGAATAAAAAGAAATGAAGAAGAACATATAAATGACTTAAAACATACACATGGAGTATCATCACGCAATGATTATATGATATAAAAGCTGAAATCAATTCGTAATTCCTTTCTTCCATACATGAACAAGGAATCATATCAAATCATCTCAGCCATATCCACATGTGCAAAGTTGACCATTCCTGTCCTTACCAAGGGCCCGTGTTGAGGTAACTTCAAGCGGTGGACAAGGTAATGTGAGAAAGCTTTCATCATACTGCTGCCATGGCAACCAGGTATCTACAAGTAAAAAAAATTTTTTTTTAAAGCTGGTTTCTTTTATTCTGTTTCCATTGGCACATAGCAGCCAGAACTAATGACCACAAACAGCTATTTCATTTTCAACGAGTTCACTATATTACAGAGAATTAAAATCAAATAAAGCATGACTGATTTAGTGTGTTTTCATAACCAGATTTGAATTGCAGTAACAGAGAGGACATTCAATGTACTCACTTTCTCTTACTTCCAGCACAGTGTTAAAGCTAAAGCAGAACAGTCAAAATGTACTCTTCATCATTTCATGTATTTCATCAGAACTGGAAATCATCACAGTATATGTTTGAATGTTGCTGTCAAAATATATCTCATGACAGATGAAGTCTGAATGCTGTTGTTCAAAATAATTCATTTCACAAACAGAAGTTTTCTGTAAATTAACATATACTCTCAAAAATCAAAGTATGCATGCATGTGCACGCGCACACACACACACACACACACACACACACACACACACACACACAGAGTTTCAACAAATACTGACAGTAAACGAAGAACTGCCATAAAAAAACAGAGAAGTGACTAACCAATGGCATATTATAATACAGTCCACCCCTCATGCGAGCCAGGAAGGAGAAGACTGCTTGCTTGAAACACACCTGTAAGCACACAGAAAAAAACAACAACTGTGATGTTCAACATTGAAATATCTGTCACCATCACATGCAAATACAGCTTCCCAATATGCACAAACACAGCCTTCCAACAAGCACCAACACTTCCTTATGTACAGAAATGCATGAGTATTCAACATAAATGCATCTTTTCAACATAATAATAAGATCATTTCATACTGCAGCATCCTGACTGTGTTATGATTTCAGACTGTAGTATCTTGTCAATAACTTCAGACTGTAGCGTCTTGTCTACAATTTCAGACTGCAGTATTCTGACTATGAAATGACAACTTCAGACTGTAGTATCTTGACCATAATATGACCAGTCAACTCACACAGTATTCTAGCACACACAGAGAGACGAGCTGACACATGCATTGACCTGCCCAACACCCCCACCCATCGACATAAACACACACATACTCTCTCACCACGGTATAAGTAAGGTTTGTTTTTGTTTTTAACACCAGACCACAAACCTACTTTTACTGCACGTTTTACATGCTATACAACAAATGTTTCCAATGGAACACCAATATAAAAACTTGAAAAAATGAAGAACACTGACTGTTTTTCCATCATACTGGTTCAGACGCAATGGCGTGTGGTCAGAGAAAGCCTTCCAGGTATCTGCGAACATTGTGCTCATCCTGTGGCCACTCTGAAAGAACACAAAAAGGCAACTGCCTTCAAAGGAGAACATCCCATCAATGCATGTGTCAGTCACTCATAAGTTACTGAACCGTGCAAAGAACAGAGGCTGATGAACAAATCTCAAATCAGTAGCTCATCATCGATTTTTATGGAAAAAAAAAACAACGTTCCTTGAAAGCAAGACATTATCATCACAGAAATGGATCTGAAACACAAGTACACATCCAACATGCACACACAAACACAAACATGCACACACAAGAACAAAATAACAGTATTATTGAGGGCAGATCTGACAGAAGCAATCTGGTGTGGAACATCAAATCTTCCTGAAGAATCCCTGAGCCCATGTTATCTGTGTACATGTATGCATACATGTGCATGCATGAATGTTTATGTGCACATATGTTCAATATGAACATACATGTGAATGTGAATAAGCATCTCTGATTAACTTTGTGAGGCAGAAGCATTAACACCTGTGCACCCCCCCCCCCCCTCCCTTGCTTGCAATATCTATTTGGAATTGATTATTGGTCAAGATTACAGTCATACACATTAAATACAGCTGACAAAACTCCTTCACCTATCAGAAGACAGTGTCAGCAAAGCCATTTTCCAGTTTGTTTCCAATGATAAAATGCGTCTGGAAACATTATTCACTGCCAATGTTACTCCAATCCATTCTAGAAACTGTAGAGTAATTCCTCATTTTCACCTCCATATTTTTTGCAGCATTCTAGTCATTGACATCTAAAAATCAGATTCAAGTTAAAACTGGGTACTATGTCATGCTGAGTATGTAGAGAGGATAACAAAAGTAGTGGACAATTTTTTCCAATGATTTACCTTTCTTTTGCAGTATTAGCAACAACAACAAAAAAAGTTTGCTTTTAGCACGACATAACACTGTATAATGAATGGAACACATGGCACCAGATCTAAGACCTTGACAGTCCCATGTAAAGGCAGTGAACAAATATTCATACAGAGAACACATATGCGTACACATTATAAACAAATAACCAAATTCAGATGGAGATTCTGACTGTGACACACAGAAATAAAAGTATATCAAATGCACCCACACTTAAAAACGTGCACACATCTGGATATTCTACTCAATAGATTCATTCTCTAACACAAAAATATACAGAGACACAAGACACAAAATCACACACACACATACACACACACACACAAACATGCTTTCTACAAGGAAATTTCCCATGACAATAATGCTGATAAACATCACTATTGAAAACAATCTCACCGTGTCCCAGATGAAGATGTTGACATTGGTAGAGAAGGAATTATTGAGATGTTGGGAGATGTACAGGTTGACGTAGTCACAGAAATGGTGGTACATGTTCACCGCTGACAGAATTTAAACAGTACGGGTTGAAGAAGTCACTACCACCACCACTGCGTTAACCAACACCATTGTAAAGCTGTAAAAAACAAAAGAACAGGAGACAGAGGTAAAAAAGCAAACTTGATCCTTTGTTTCTGGCACAAAAGTTTATTCATAGTACACTTTTATCATCAATATTATAAACTGTAATAAAGTCTGATGTAACTACATTCTGATCATTTACTGACCAAATGCACACAAAACAAAGAAAGTATGTATTAAAACTGTTTAGATTCTGCCCACCTCATTTCCTCAATCAATATTTCGTTTTTGTTGGTGATCTGAGATTTTGGAGGAAAAGATCTCAGTACTGAAATATTGACACAGACCACTGTCGAAAAAAACACACACGAAAAAACAATGTTTTGTGGACATTCATTTGTTTGTGTTATCATCTGACCAGAAACAGAGTTTGTTTGTTTTTTACTTCTCCTTTCTGCATCACTGACACCATTCACCACAAAATCATATATCACCACAGTAACTGAACAATAATTCTTCATTTCAAGTGCCACAGAATAAAAGGAAAGAAACAAAAACAACAACAAAACACACACAATGAAAAGGGGGTAAATTTGTTCTTTCAAACAAAAATTTTGAAGGGCTCATGCTGTAGCCAGAAACGGCCTCTTATTCACATGCAAAGAGAGCAAGTGTGAAATAAAACCAAAATGGAATATATTCATTATCATGTCATTCAATTAAAAATTCAATGTATCCCTTACAAATACCACAAAAAATAAAACCAAAGAAAATACAACTCAACCAGACATGCTCACTTGCTTGTAAAAACTCTGAAGGGCCATTGTCAGTATTTTCAGGACAGGTGTCAGATTTCAGAAAACATGAGCATCATCAATGTTATACTGTCTATGGTGTAAGCCAGTAATTAGGAGTCGGTAAAGAGTGGAGTCCTCAGCAGTAGAAGTTGTACCTTTAACCAAAATAAAAATATAACCAACAGGAAATGTTCCAAGTGACACAGCTCTTGTTGACAAAGAGCCGACTAAGAACACTGACCACCATCATGACACAACATAGGCAAGTCATCAGGCTACAACCGACACAGAAAGCCACAGGCTTGTGTATCAATCCAGCAAACTGCTGACACTGTCATCAGTTCTATAAGAGTGATACAGGAGCAGACAATAGTTGTGACAGCTGCCTATCAAATCATCAATTCTGCCAAAGCTCTGTGCCACACAACACCCCAAATCGTCCTGACAGCAGCATGGGAAATCTCTTTCTTCACAATGAGGAAAGGTGGAAAGGCTACTGAGACTGCCAGTGTGTAACTGCTGACACTGACAATAAACCTGATTTATGTCTAATGTATGAGTTGTACCCCAATAAACTGATGCCCAAATCAAACTAACTATATATATGGCACACTGGATTATACAGTAATCTGATCAGAAATAAGTATTAACAAAAAAACTGTCACTAGAAAATCATTCACTGTTCACTGAAGAATCATTATATCAAATAGAAATCACCTTTATACTATACTGTGAAATCTGAAATATAAGCTGACTATATATATATAGGTTTATCTATTCATTTTTTAATGAACACTCAACTTCTAGGCTTTCAAATATAAATACAACATTGAAGGCAACCAGTTTCATATATGTCAACACCAGCAACTTACAAAATAGAATTTAAAACTAAAAAATAATCATATGTTTGAGTCATACAGTTTCGTGATACATTACAACATCTGCACGACAGTCATTCCACTCGGTCTATAAGACCCATTCTCAGTACATATTCAAGGCAAAAAGGAACATAAAATAACACATTACCACAACACTTAAAACTGGAATAAATAAAATGAAAAAAATATGTTGAAAAAATCTACATAATCTACACATCTTGAAGTCAAATTTTGATCAAGCACTCACTGGCATCCAGTTTGATGATAAAGGTAGGTCTGGAAATGATGACATCACACTTTCTGCTCTTTAAGGGCTCCTCTGGAACTGACACAAAGTGCTCCATCTCTGCTGCCCTGCCAGGAAAAAGCAGCTTAGTCACTTTGGCAAGTTTGAGATTCTGATAGATCTAGTGGAGAGGCAGATATCAGATTAAAATATCTATAAAATACACTTGCCTATAAAGGCTGGCCAGCAGAAACATGTTTCATAATCATACATCACAGTCATGCACCTTTCTTGCTGTTTCTCAGGCTATTGGCCACTGAACTTTTGCGTTCTTCACCCCCTCAACACTGTCACATGGTCCTCTGCAGGCAACCAACCCTATTACCATTATCTTCTTGTTAAACACAATAACAGGAAATAAATCATAATATTTCCCCTTCTATTCTTTTTGATTTATTATCAGAATCAACAACACCGACAAACCAAAAAAAAACAAAACTAAAAAACAAAACAACCCAAACTACTACTACTAATATATATGTAATAATAATAACAAACAATTAAATAAAATTGCGATCGCGCCTTAATTTTAGCGCGATTGCCCAATCGCGCTATATAATTATGTGACCTGGTTGGAGACATAATTTGACAAAAAACAAGAACGCCAGAGAATCAACAGACAGAAAATACGAAAAAAGCCGTATGAAGAGCACAGGAACAGGAGTCATGATGGCTGCCGGAAAAAGAGGGCGTTAGTCAGAGGGGCAGAGGGGAGGTTACCTACTTCCGGGAGGTTATCGGCCGTAGCTACTTTCGTTTTCTCCGCATAGGTGGATAGTAGTTTGCACAGGACAGGAATGTCAGACCCCTGCTGGAGTCTGCACTAGTGGGTCACGGTTAAGTATATGTAATTAAAATACACTTGCCTAAAAAGGCTGGCCAGCAGAAACATGTTTCATAATCGTACATTGAAGTCATTTATTTACAAAGGGTGGGCTGCTACATAAAAGTATTTATCACTTGCCTGCTCTGTGACATGCATTAATCTCATAAGAAAATGCCTCCTTTGAATGTAAATCAGCACACGCTATGTTCTATGTATTTTACTGTAACTCCTATTGTTATGTCAAACACAACTGGTTAATATACAATTAAACAAGTGAGTAAAGCAATAAATCGTATTGAAGTCCAGACCAAAAAACAACAACAAAAAAACAAACAAAAAACAAAACAAAAAAACAACCATAAATAAAAACAACTGTCAGACAGATCAATGACATTTATTATAAGGCATATCTGCATATCTTTTCATTAAGCATTTACCGAACTTAAACAACTAAGTAATAAATTATACTGAAGTCCCCCTCCCACCCCACCCCCCATCCAAAAAAAAAAACATGACTGCCAGGCAGATCAATGACATTTACACCATGAGCCTATCTTTTCATTGAGCATTTACCAAAAATTCTTAAAATCAAGGCAAAAGCCACTCATATGTGGAGGTTTACAGGAAATCTGAGAATACATACAAAGAATGACAGAACATCAAAACTAGAGACTTTTTGCTCCTTTTCCTTAATTTAATTCTATTCAAAATACTAAATTATCAAGACCTCACTTGTGGAAGACACAATATTCACTCGACAAGGCCACAATGGAAAGAATCAAATATATAAACATGATTGACTGCAACTGTCTTTTGAAACAATATCCCACATGCTGTTCACAGGCACCCGACTGCACAGCAGAAATAAGGCAAAACATTTTACTTGCCATGACTGCAGTGGACTCTTGTGGTCCAGCTGAGAGGAAAGAGCTGCTCTGTCCACCCGACACTTGCCTCCAATCTGTCCAGAGCTTAGCACATCTTCACGGTAACTGAAACCACAGGGTTTTGTTCTTGTTTTTGCACATCCTTTATGCTGATAAAATTTTGCTCTTGATTTGCTTATATATACTGCAAGATTTGAAAATGAATGATGAATGAATGAATGATATGGATACTTATATAATGCCTATCCTCGGTTGGAGACCAAGCTCTATGCGCTTTACAAACTTGGGGTCATTTGCGTAACATGCTGCCTCCCTGGTTAGAGCCGACTGATGGCTGCCACTGGCCACTCATCATTCGTTTCCTGTGTCATCCAGTCAGGTTTAAGCCATGCACGCATACACACTCCGACATGTAACATTTAATAAGTCTGATGTTTAATGTTCACTGCCTGGTCAGCTGTGGCTTCTTCTCTTTTTGTTGTCCGTTTTGCAACTCTAACTTCTATGCTGGCACTGCATTTTCAAAGGTACAACTCCCATACTGTTACCCCAATACATAAACAGACTCACACATCCCATCTTCCTGCTATCCCAGAACCCTCATGGAGCTATATCCATGTGTAGTTGCCACAGGACCAAGAATAAGTTTCTCCTAGTCTATTGTCCTAGTTCAGGGCTTGGTGCAAGTAAAATTATATTGAAGGACCAGACAAGTATCAGACCAACTGCTTCTTTTTGTGTGTTTGAAATCAAAGAGGGACCAAGTCTGTAACAGATGGCAGAAAAAGCCTACTTTCATGCAACCAGTTGTTTATGACTCTCAAACATCAATTTTCCAGGCCAGATACCAACTATCCTTTTCTCATTATTGATGGTGCAGGTCTTAAAGAATAGGAACTGTCACTGTTCAAACTTATGTGTGCCTTGAAATATATCCTGCTACCGCCAAATCGGAATTGTATCTAATCAAGCTGTTGCTTCCACAAGCATATGTGACCCATACCTGTAAAAAAAGCAGCATCGAGCATGTGTTTTGACCTCTGCTGACTCAAAAATAAATTTGATAACAAAGGGTACTCAAGCACACAAAAGAAGTTTTGAACATCATGACAGCAGTGAGAACAGAGGATGTGGTGGCTAGGAGCAAGGGGAGATGTTACCACAAAAAGGAAACCATAATGATGACACAATCATACCTTCAAACAGGAGTAAAATATCAAAGCATACATATATTAAAAAAAAAAAGAAAAAAAAAAGGGAACTGCATTCATTTGCAATATGCTGATGATGAAGAGCAACTGACAGAGAAAGTGAGGGGGGGGGAAGAGTGAGAGAGAGGGAGAAGCGGGTGGGGGGATGGGGGGGCAAGCAGATGGGCAAAAGTACATAAAGAAGAAAACAAAATCTTACGGATTAGTGGAAGTCGCCAGTTTAGCTGTGCTGAGATCAATGAAAATATTGGTAGCTTGGCAGTATCGCAAGTGATCCACACACAACAAACTAGAGTCATCCTGTAAGAAAAAGAATAGCAGATAATTGTGTTTGCTTACAACTAAAGAAAAATAGTCAAGTCTCTCTCTGTCTTTTGCACTTAAACTGCCACGCCCTGTGTGTGTGTGTGTGTGTGTGTGTGTGTGTGTGTGTGTGTGTGTGTGTGTGCGTGTGTGAGAGATAATGTGCAGGTGTGTATGTATATGTGTAAAAATGTGTAGACCTGCACAATACATCTTTATTCATCCATTTGGAAATTAAATTGTAGGTGTGCATGTGTGTGTCAAGGGGCAGATGCACAAGCGAAGTGATCCTTGTATATTTTTTGTGTGGATATGTTCAATTCATCTGTTGCTGTGGTTAATCATTATCATATTGGCAACTTTTTTTGTAGTGAATGCATGATCCAAAGAAACTAATAAAACAGTAAATTCCTAATGACCTAAATGTCTGGTTGACAAATGTAGTTACTGTTAATCAGATCTAATAATGGAGATCAGTCATTGAAATCCTCCAATTTCAGTGATTCAGTTTGACTTCTAAATAATTTCATTTCAAGTTTTCTAAAAACAATTTTGTATAATGTTCTTATCACTAACTGTTTCTTAAAGTGGCAATCATTATAAAAAAAAAACCTGTCTTCACTCCTGATTCTTGAACTTCCATCCTACAAAAGAAGATCCAATTTTCTTTTCATCAGTTTTAATGGACACCTAATACATATATATACGAAAGAGTCCAAGGTATATACAGGTTTTGAGGGATGGCAGTAAGCTTTCAGTTCTTTCCGTCTTTGCCGAACGTAACCAAAGTCAGCAGAATCCCAGAACTTTTGCTTCTGGCTTTCCTTGTCGTTTGCCCTGCAAATCACACAGAATAATCATAATCATAATAATAATGGACATTTATATAGCATGTTTCTCCAGAAATACTGCTCAAAGCGCTTTACATTTTGTTTCCCACTCCTTGCCTCCCCTATCAATACTTCATCCCCACACCCCCACACACGGAAGCATGTGCCAGGAAACACTCACACAACTGAACACTGGAAACCATCCACCCACCCATGACACACTCCAGAAAATGCATCCCTGCAACACACACTCAGGCACGCACACAAACACGAACACATGGACACTTGCCAGTACCCCACCTTGAAAAAGCTTTTGTTTCCCATTCATGAACTCCTGCTCTCTCGCATAACTGCACTTGCCATGAGATCAAGGACTTGTAAAGTTATGTTGCATATTTTCTTTGTGTTGTGTTAGTTTTTCCTTCCTTGTGACTTAATAACAGGGTTACATGAATGCAAGTTCCTTGATCTCTTTTATCTTTTTTAAGTTCCTTGATCTCTTTTATCTTTTGTAATTCTGTCAAAAACAACAACAACAACAACAAAAAAAGCATTCCATGACAAATCTGAGCAAGAAAAAAAACTCCCCAAAAGTATTTCTTTTCTACATTTGTTACCTCTCAAACTCAAACCAATTTACTGTAAGTAAATTCAAGCCACTGTTTGTGCTTTCCTCATGAGTTTCACTAATGCCTGGGCAAGTACTTACCAGTATCTGCTGTCACCAGGGCACTGAGGCAGTCTGGGAGCTTCGGGGCAGTTCTCCTCATGACCCCAGCACTGGGCACTGAACGACTCCAAGGAAGTCTGGTACAGTTATAAACATTCATGCACTTTTGTCAACACTTTTGTCAACATTTCACCCCCCCATACTCAGCCAACATTTTTTTTGTGCATGATTTTAAATTCCAAACTTTAAGTAGTACAAATTACCCTGTTTCAACATACTCCTGTCAGTTACAGTATATGTCTTATTTCAAATCTTATTCTCAACTGTGCATTTGAAGGTCTAACTACAATGTCGGTAACATTTGCAATTCAAACTTAAGCATGACCATGAACACACACAAAGAACAGAGTGCTTAACTGCCAACACATTCCTCAATGTCCAAAACTTAAAACCACAGGAACAATGTAGGATCAATGGGGATGAGATTAACAATGACATGTAGTCCTTAAAGATCAATGAACACGAAGTACCAGTCACTGAACCTTCAACCTATTGTATCAGTCCACTAACTGTGTGGTCTGTATCCTGTAAACAATGGCAGGGTCACAACCTGACAAGCATGCATCAGACTGGTACCTTAAAAGGGCAGGCGGGGTCCTGCAAACACTGCTGGTGAGACTGGGGGTGGCTGTACAGATAGTTCACCCCATGGTCAACGGGCAGGTTGAGCTCTGTCCAGTCTGCTGCCCACACTGCTGCCAGAAAGCTCACAACCCACACTGCCTCCATCATAGCCACGTTGTGAATCTGGCTCGATGAGGCAACGCCGCTGGTGGCTGTCTTATGCAAAACCCCACTGCGTAAATAAAAGGATAAGATGACAATGACAGTGTTTATCTTTTCTTGCGTCATTGCCAGCTGCTGTCAACCATGAATGTCTATAAATGGAATGGGAGTGAATAGCAGGATGCATTAAGGCATGTGACATGTGGGACAACTGTCACATAATGTGTGTTTAATGTGTGTGTGTGTGCATGTGTGTGCGTGTGTGAGAGAGAGGGAGAGAGTGGGGTGGGAAGGTGGGAAGGAGGGAGGAGAAGGGGAGAGAGAAACAGCATAAGAGAGAAAGGGAGAGAAAGACTAATGATGGATAGAGAATAGAGGGGGGAGAGAGAGAGGGGGGGGCAGGGCGGGGGGTGGGCGGGTGGGGGTGGGGGTGGGGGCTGCGGGAGGAGAAAGAGACACACACACAGAGAAAGAGACAGACAGACAGGCAGACAGAAACAGAGTCAGACAGAGAAAGAGTTTCTGTTTTTCAGTTTATGAGGGACAGTCTGGCACAATTTGTGGAAACTGAAAAAGGGAAACAAAGTTCAGAAACTGAATAAAAAATAAACTTAAAAAAACATTCACATGAAAAGAAGTTGTCCATTCTGTTGCATAGTCAGTAACACAAAGAAACACAGTTTTAACTTTGATATGTATGTATACATTACCTACCTACCAATTATGAGGGGGAAAAAAAGGAGAAATCAATGAATAATTTAGTAGAAAGAACAACAAAACAAACAAACACAAAAAGGGTGAGAAAAGTTAACAACACAATCAGAATCATCCACACATTATTTATAGATTATGATCAGAAACAAAGGAAACCACTGAATACTGACACTGACAGAAAATCAAAACAAATTATCAATAGTTTTTGCCCCTGGAAACCAAGAGGCCTGCAAAAATGATAGGGTAAAAACCACTGAAGTCAAGTTACAGATATATGTGAATGGTCAAGCCAAATTCTATTCCAGGAATACAAACAATACAGAAGAATTTGCTTTTTTCTGCTCTTTTTTTTAAATTAAAAAAAAATCTATTCACTAATTCAGTTTTTCATTAAAAAAAACAACACAACAAACAAAAAAGAAACAATGATAAATGGGTGACACAAGTTAACTGTATCCAAAACTGCCAGAGATGACTTCACATACCTATAAGATCCCATTCAACACTTATTCTGCAGAAACTGACTTCAGTGCTGACACTTTGACAGCCAATTACAGATCAATGTGTTGATGGAATCTGTTTCACCAGATGTTGTGCCTCTGCATGTCACTGTTTGGCGTGTACTGTTTGGTGTGGACATCAATATATAACACACCCTTGAATGAGTGATATAACAAGTCTTTGAAGTTAACAACACTAACACACTAACAGATCTCTGACCAATGTGGCTCAGAGGATTGGTAGGCTTGTGCATGCAAACTTTGAGAGATTCCCAAAATGGTTGTCCTTGTGTTTGGGGGCACAAAGGATGGGGCTGTCAGTGGGAACATTTGTTTTATGGAAATATTTCTGAGTGCTGGGGATGCTAATGTTGACAGGTCAATGGTGATCAATTTGTGAGGTGAAACAGGGCTATTTGGTATATAAACAATACACATGAAAACAGCTGAAATAGACACCTTCACAAAAATGAGTAACGACTAGCACGACATCGTCATGATTCCTCATAATTTGCATATTTTTCATATACTCTGGTAATTTGGCTGTGAAGATTACGCAGTTCAATTTTCTTTTTTGAATTTAACAATCATTGAACAAAGACTAAATACAGTCTAAGTCACAAGACAGTTCATTAAACAAGAACCTGTGTGTAAGTCACCAATTATTTTGGAAAGAAAGAAAGAAAGAAAGAAAAAAAAAAGATGAGGTCATGAAAATGACAGAAAATGAATTCTTACAGTTTAATGTTGTGGAGTCAAAGACTGAGAGAGAGAGAGAGAGAGAGAGAGAGAGAGAGAGAGAGAGAGAGAGAGAGAGAGAGAGAGAGAGAGAGAGAATCTGAAAGGGAAGAGGAAAAAACTTACCCATGCATTTTTTAAATTTTTTTTTAATTTTTATATATAATCCAGTCCTCAAACACAAAGTATAAAGAAACAAGAAATGAAAATGATCACAAATAATACAGCATTACTCATTATTATCAAGTACAGGCAGGGCACAATCAAGTACATGGAAATACCAATGCAAAGACTGTAATACTTATCATTAACATCATGTGCACAACAAATGGTTAAATTCATATCATGTATGCATACAAATACACGTGTACAGATATGAAGAGATCTGACTGTGCAAATGGATACATATTCTACATGTATTGAAACATCAAGCAAAATAATAACTGTGAACAGAATTCTATAACACTGACTGAGGAAAAACATTTGGGGATAGAGTATGGGTGTGGGGAGGGGGAGGAGGGGGGGGGGGGAGAGGGTACTTCAATATGAGCAATAATCTATTTTACTGGTTTAATTTTTCTAATTTGTAGCTTTCTGTACAAATAAGCTTTCCCACTGATTAAATGTCAAAAGAAAATAATCAGAGAGACAGACTGAGAGACAGAGAGAAAGAGAGAGAGAGAGACAGACAGACAGAGTTTATGTGTGTGTCTGTGTGTATGTCACGTGTGTGTGTGTGTGTGTGTGTGTGTGTGTGTGTGTGTGTTTTCTTTCGTTGGTTGAATGTCTTTTCACTATTAAAAAACAAAAACAAAAACAAAAAACCAGAGAGATTAAAAAAAAAAAGATTCAAAAACTTTATTACTCAAGGATAAAGATTTTAGGCATTGCCTAGTCTTCCAATCTGTCCTTGTGACAACAAAAACAGTAACGATAAGACACAACAATAATAACAATAGTAAATACTACCACTACCACTACCACTACTACTACTACTAATTATAATACTAATCAACGGACCATCATCATCACAAAAAATATAATGAAGGGAACACTGTCACACACTCACACCCACCCAATCACACACATATGCACACACTCATCCCCAAACACACACACCCTTATGCATATACATATTTGCACATATACCCACATGCATGCATATGTCTACATGTACATACAGATATGTATGCATACGTATACATAAACATAATTAGGTATCAAATCATATTGTAGTACATTACAAATCATATTGTAGTACAATAGCAAATATTGAACAAAAAAAGGAAAAAAAATCAAAAAGTAAAGGGATTATTAAGACTGTCAAATTAATC
Organism: Babylonia areolata; assembly: GCF_041734735.1. NCBI lineage: Eukaryota > Metazoa > Mollusca > Gastropoda > Neogastropoda > Buccinidae > Babylonia > Babylonia areolata. The sequence continues at coordinate 5,704,448 of NC_134900.1, read as the reverse complement.
ACCACACAGAATACAGGAAAGAGGCACGACTGAAATGAAAATATATAAACATAGCAGAGAAATATAGTTATATCACTGTACATATACAACAGTGATGAGAAACCTGACGCTGATGTGGCAGGCAATAACATCCAATCAATAGCTTGCATGTAATACATAAAAAACACAAAAGGTTGAAAATAAGATGAAACACGTTTGTGTATGTATAGGAACAGACAGCGCATACATTTCACAAAGGGCATGATGTGTTTAGGCCGGTTATATTTGGTTTGGGGGTCTATTGTTTGTGGAGCAGAGAGAGAGAGAGAGAGAGAGAGAGAGAGAGAGAGAGAGAGAGTGTGTGTGTGTGTGAGAGAGAGAGAGAGAGAGAGAGAGAGAGAGAGAGAGAGAGAGAGAGAGAATGACAATGCTTTTTATTGGCAGATAGTGTTTTACAGCTCTAGTGCCAAGGGGGATTATTCAGCATATTTAGCATGCAACAGAAAGAAAAAGAAAAACAAAAAATAGGGGGAAACAAGCAACTTAAGTGCATATATTCATAAACGCAGAAACACTCATACATTCACACCCATGACATTAATATAACATTCCATACTACTCAGTGTATGAGAGAAAGAGAGAGAGAGAAAGAGAGAGACAGACAGACAGAGACAGAGACAGAGCGAGAGAGAGAGAGAGAGAGAGAGACAGCATGTGTCATGTTGTGTATTAACAAAATTAAGTTAGAAAATATCATTTATATGTGTTGTGTGTTCACAAAATTAAGTTAGAAAATATGAAATACTAGCAAAATGTTTGTTGTTGTTGTTGTTACAAACAAAAAAACATCAAACTATAACAAACTATTTGCAATAACAGATAAACTGAAATTGTTAAAAATACAACCAGGAGAGTGCTGATATAAAACTAAAGAAAAAAGATACAGCATAAGTGTAGAAATGTTATAAACAATTTCCCATATTTAATCTTTGTCTTGTTTTATAAAGTGTGCACCTGCAATTTTCGCTGAAACCATTTACAATGGTTTTAGCCTTTATTCTGGGAGGTTATTCTACTTAATTTTTAGACAGATTTACTATTTAGTCGCCAGTCATGTGGTGAAGTCCCTAAAATCGTCTGCAAATGTCACTTGTCGCATGCCTGTAATGCACAATCAGCAGTAGTAGTATAGGGACTGGCAGTCATCTGCCTAGTCCTCTCAGCCTTTTTATGTCCCCATCGAATCTTCATCTTCACTTCTTCCATTTTATTTTATTTATTTATTTTCTTCTTTTGTTTGTTGTAGTTGGTCGGTGTACGCATGTACACTTCCGCAAGAAACTTTGTTTTATTATCCTAGTCATTTTTTTTTTCTAAGATGGTGTTGGTGTCAAGGAGATTTTTTATTTAAGTTAATGTTTAGCGTGAATACGATCCAGGATTTAGGATTCAAAAATAGAAAACAACCAAGTATGTGTGTTATATATTTCTCATGTTTTATATGTAATAAAATGTTTCCATGTATTCATTTATTTGTTACCAAGCATCAGTCGTCTGCCACTTCTTTTGGAATCTACTTTCAAAATCCATTGATAAACTTTAGGTGGTCCACACGTCAAGATCGGCGGAGCACTTGTTTACTGGGGAAACGATTAAATTGCACTACATAAAATCTGGACATACTTTGCTGTGCAAATGAAATGTTACAAATACAGACAATACAAAAACTTTGCTGAAAACTTACTTGAAGTTTTGCCTAGAGGTTTTCTTTTTCTCAGAGTTATTACGCGTGGTGGAAATCGCGCAAACTCTCGTGTTAGGAACCGAGATTCAATATTTGACGTAACTTTTAGCCAATGAGATCGTTTTATCCTTTGCGTCCGTTCGACATAGGTCACAACCTCTGACCTTTATTTCTGTCTGTGAAAGATTTGGCATATTTTTGACGAAACATCTGGTTGATTTCATGTTTAATCGACTAAAGGTATGGTTTAATCTGTTTTACTACTGTGTCTAGTGTTAAATGTTGTTCATATATTGTTAAATAAGTGAATATTTCAGTGAACCACCATTTTCCAAACTGAACTGCGCTAAGGCCGCCATTTCCTGAATCCAGTTGCGCGGAGAAACGGGAAGATATTGTGCTTCCAGCCGTTTCGTGGCTTTCGTTTATTCTTTGGAAGAGTCAGCAGAGTTTGGCTAGACTTTTGAAATAATATTTTTGGTTGAGCGTTAACCGAGTTTTTACTGATCGCTGTGCACCCTAAAGCTCAGACCTAACCTCCAGTAGACAGTCATCCACATGGGCTAAGTGCATGACCTCTGCCTGTTTGTATATCATTGACACGGTCATAGACCAAACAGTGTTTTAATATTTGGGTGTACGGTTTAATATTGTTGATGTATGTGTGCTTGCTTTGTGTGTGAGCTGGAGAATGTTAATTTCTGCGCCATTCTACCGTCTGAAATCTGGGTCATCGGTGTCTGTTAGAGACTAATATTTTTCTTCAATGTATCGATTTTGCACGACCTTTGTCCTTTCGCTCATGGTCAGGCCGAAGTAGGTTATGCGCATATTTTATGTAAATTACCGGTCACTGAACTGTGAGGACTTGGCTCTTTGACCGTTGGCAGATCAGATCAATATTGTTTTTGTCTCCCTCTTGCAAAAGAAAAAAAAAAAGGCTTTGACAGGGAATGAGACAACTGGCAGCTTAGCGCAGCCACAGAAAAAGTACCTAAAAATAAACTAGCAGGTTTACGATCATTTACCCAAGCAAAAACTAGGTGAACAGCTCAGAGCTCTGTCCGCCAGTGAACCCGGGGAAGAGGAAGAAGATGAAAAAAAGACATAAAAATAAATAAAATAAGGGAGAACTTGTTGACCTGCCATGATGGTGTCTGGCTTTATTAGGAAAAACTAATGAGATTTAACCGGTTCCATTTTTGTTTTGGTTTTTGAATATAAATTGGCACTTGATGTTTTTTTGTTTTTTGTTTTTTAATGAATATTTTTTAATCAACTTTTTTATATTAGTACTGATTCATCAGGTGTTGCACACACACACACACACACACACACACACACACACACACCATTACTGAATGTGTTTGATTACAGTAATTGCACACCTCAGTATGCTGTGATTTGTCAGTTTTAGTTACCCTTGGCCCCCGAAAAAAAAAAGTATAGTGAATTCATTTATTTAAGATAATTTAATTCTTGCTTGGTTGAGGTGTGAAAGCATTGGCATCTAGTTTGTATTGTGATGGATTATATTTTTCCCATGAAAAATTTAATTGTATTTTTTTTTTTATTCCATCTTAAAATTAAGATACGTGGTAATTAAATCAAGTTAATTATTTACTACATTGAATTAAACCAATTTGACACAGCTAATGACATTTAAAGAAGATAGATATGTACAAAGTTATGAATATGAGCCTCGGTGCATCTTGTTATGTTGAATGTATTATGTGGGCCTCTTGGCCCTTATGTGCCCAATCTTGAGTTTACATAGACTTTTTTGTGTGTGGATATCTGTGAGATGCACAAAGCTGAAACAGGGTTACACAAGGTTATTGTTAGTCAAAATTCATAAGCATAATTTTCTTAAAACTAAAGACATTTCTTTGATTATGACTTAAAATCTTACTTCTTACTATTAATACTAAGCTGATTTTTGTTCAAAATGTGCTAGGTATACATATAGATATAGCTTAAAAGATTTGTTTTATGGCATATATTGTTTTTAACTTCTGCTGCCTCCTCTGTCCCATCAAGTGTCATCTTGTCTTTGCTCTTTCCTATGAACTGATGTGTCCTTGAATTGTACAGGAACTGAGTGATATATTGGTGAATCAGTTGTGTGTGTGTATATATATATATATATATATATATAAGTATATATATGTGTGTGTGTGTGTGTGTGTGTGTGTGTGGTAGAGTTAGTGGTAAGGGGCTTTGATTTTCATAAGAGATTTAAAGAATTAAAACATCCTTGCTCACAACACCAAGCTGTAACAAAGTCCATTTGGTGATAAGGGACTTTAATTCATTGTTTGGATTTAATGTGGATAAAAGAATTGAAACATTAAAAGGGAATGATTTTTGGATCTATTTTGATGTGGATCTTTATCCTGCCGGCAAGGCCAGAAAGGGGACGGTACAAAAGAATTACTGATTTACTGCATCAAAACTGAAAGGATAGAAAAGATGCACGTCTGGCCCAGGGACATATGGCAGGCCAGTCACAAAAGCGTTTTTCTATTGTTTTATTTACAATAGTTAAGTAAGTAAAGAAGAAGAGATTAAACAATGCCTGAATAAGACACAACAAACAAATGTCATAAAGTGCATGTCAGGAATGCAAGTGGATTGTAAGCACATAAAGACTACCACTCAGTTTGGGATAAAGAACAACATAAGATAGATAATGCATATGTATGAAGACCAAACACTGACATCAAATGACATTTCTAATATATTTAGATACTAAAATAGTGTAGATGAAGTGGTTAAAACTGAGCTGATTTAGTGAAAGTACACTGACAGTATAGATTTAAGTAAAGCTCATACTGTGTCAAAGTGACCCATATGAATCACTTGTAATGTAGCACTGTGATACATACCATGGTCTTAACCAATAGCTGATATTAATCCAACAGTATCTTGTAATTACCACAACAAAATACTACACACATCTTAGAGTACTGACTGTAGCAGTACAACTGATATCAGCATGTGAAATAATACATGAATAATAAACAAGATAATAGAATCAGTGGCTTTGATAAAATACTGGCAAACTGAGAGACCAGATAGTAATCAGTGCACAACACAAAGATTGGAAGAACTGTCATGGCTTAACGATTAAGTGGTGAATAACTTACGCAAGTAATCCATTGCATCAGAGCCAAAATATCAACATAGCTAAGCTTGTGCTCAACATTTAAATCTCCTCCGCCGAAGCGGGATAAGTAACCTAACCTTCATCAGTGACTGCAAATGAGAAAGAACACGTCATCATAAAACATTCTCGAACAAACTATCAGTATCCAGAGATGTCACTGACTGTGACATGGAAAAGAATGAAATGGAATACTGCTACAAGCATATGACGACATGACGATTATTTAGATCATTCATACTAACATAGCCAAGCTGTGACTACATGTCAAAGCAATAACTGAACAAAGTAAACCAAACTAAGGCAACATCAACAGACTCATATGAAGGCAAGTACTGTGTCGAAGAATACAATTTACAAATCATCAGCACATTTTACACACAGTACTTACAGCGATGTGGCAATGATGCCGTCCGTTGCAGCAACACACACACAACACACACTCTGTGTGCAACGCAGCAAGAAAGAGAGAGAGCAGGCTCTGGCCAGTGACTGGCCAGGTGGAAAGTGACCAGTCATCACCTGCTGTGGCTATTTATGCAAGTTAAGCGAACTGCAATGATGCCCGCATGTGCTGTGAACCAAATCGGCTCAAATCCGGCTAAATTTGATTAGCATTGTGTTTGTTACGAGGTGTTTAATGATGGATTTCTAAATGATTCCTGAAGTGACCTACGTCAGATTGGTCGCAAAAGAAACAGCTCAACACTTACTTCTAATGAGTATAAAATGAAGTGTTGATTATTTAACTTTAAGATAAATTTATAATCTTAATTTAAGTCACCTGAAAAGGGTCACTTTTAGTGAGCTTGTCGCTGAAAATTACAAATTGCGTTAAATCAGTTTAACGTAGGCAAACACAAATGGTATAAATCTAAAGACGGAATTGCAACAATTCTGCCAGTATAACATACTTGTAGTTTACCGATCTGACACAAAAGATATTTAATTAATGACAATCACTCCACACCTAGCGTTGCTTGATGGCTTTGGTTGAAGTGAAAACTGTGTTTCTGGCACACCGTATTTAAATAGAGGACACTTCTTCTTCTTCTTCTGCGTTCACTCGTATGCACACAAGTGGGCTTTTACGTGTATGACCGTTTTTACCCCGCCATGTAGGCAGCCATACTCTGTTTTCGGGGGGGTGCATGCTGGGTATGTTCTTGTTTCCATAACCCACCGAACGCTGACATGTATTACAGGATCTTTAACGTGCGTATTTGATCTTCTGCTTGCATATACACACGAAGGGGGTTCAGGCACTAGCAGGTCTGCACATATGCTGACCTGGGAGATCGTAAAAATCTCCACCCTTTACCCACCAGGCGCCGTCACCGTGATTCGAACCCGGGACCCTCAGATTGACAGTCCAACGCTTTAACCACTCGGCTATTGGGCCCGTCAGTAGAGGACACAACTCAGGTCGGGTACATTTGATTGACACAGCTCAGTGGTGTGTGTTCGACACAACTGAGTGATGTGTATTTGATTGCACTGTTAAGTGGATGCATGTAATGTATACACAACCAAGTGATGTATATTTGATAGCTCTTTGCACTTTGCAGTGCATGTATGCACAACTGAGTAGTAGAATGTACATTGCTGTTGATGTAAACACACTCAAGAGGTACACACAACTGACTGGTGATGATGATATGATTACTTATAATGTTATATAGCACCTATCCTTGGTCAGAGACCAAGCTCCAAGCGCTTTGAAAACACAAGAGTCATTTGCACAACAGGTTTGCCTACCTGGGTAGAGCCGACTGACAGATGCCATTTGGGTGCTCATCATTCGTTTCCTGTGTCATTCAATCAGGTTTCAGTTACACATTCACACATACAGACATGTAACATTTTATGTGCATGACTGTTGATTCATATGCCTGCCATGCAGGCAGCCATACTCCATTTTCAGGGGTGTGCATGCTGGGTATGTTCTTGTTTCCATAACCCACTGAATGGTGTGTATGTGATGGCACTTGCAGTGGATGTATACACATGTGAGTGGTGTGTATATGATTTCACTTTGCAGTGGATGTATACATTACTGATTGAATCTGATGTCTATCTGATAGTGATAGCACTTTGGAGTGGGTGCATACACAAGTGGGTGGGGTGCATATGACAGCACTTTGCAGTGGATCTAAACACAATTGATTGCACCTCACAGTGGATGTACGTGACACAACCAAGTGGTGTGTATGTGATTGTACTTGGCAGTGGATGTATGTATACACAACTGTATAGTGTACACGTGATTGTGCTTTTCTGTGCATGTGTACACAATTGAGTGTTGTGTATGCGGTTGCACTTTTGCCATGGCAGTAAACACTACTGAGTGGTGTGTATGTGACTGCGCTTTGCAGTGGCTGTATGTACACAACTGAGTGGTGTGTATGTGACTGCGCTTTGCAGTGGCTGTATGTACACAACTGAGTGGTGTGTTTGTGACTGCGCTTTGCAGTGGCTGGTGTACAACTGCGCTTTGCAGTGGCTGTATGTACACAACTGAGTGGTGTGTATGTGACTGTGCTTTGCAGTGGCTGTATGTACACAACTGAGTGGTGTGTATGTGACTGCGCTTTGCAGTGGCTGTATGTACACAACTGAGTGGTGTGTATGTGACTGTGCTTTGCAGTGGCTGTATGTACACAACTGAGTGGTGTGTATGTGACTGCGCTTTGCAGTGGCTGTATGTACACAACTGAGTGGTGTGTATGTGACTGCGCTTTGCAGTGGCTGTATGTACACAACTGAGTGGTGTGTATGTGACTGCGCTTTGCAGTGGCTGTATGTACACAACTGAGTGGTGTGTTTGTGACTGCGCTTTGCAGTGGCTGTATGTACACAACTGAGTGGTGTGTATGTGACTGCGCTTTGCAGTGGCTGTATGTACACTACTGAGTGGTGTGTTTCATGTGATTGCACTTTGCTGAGCATGTATTCACAGCCGAGCGGTTTGTATTTGATAGCGCTTTGGAGTGCATGTATATGTACACAACTGAGTGGTGTGTATAAAGTGATAGCATTTAGCAGTGCATTGTGTGCTCGGCTGAGTGGTATGTATTTATGACTACACTTTGCAGTGGACGTACCAGCCCTGACTGCACAGTGTGAGGGACGTGCTTGCCTGGCTGCATGGCGTCAGAAAAGAGCAGCAAGAAAACCACCTCCCCACGCAGTGGCCAGCCACCACAGCAGCAGCAGGTGGTGGTGATGGAGACCACCACCTCCGGCGTTGGCGGGGAGCAGATGATTCACGTCATCAACCCCACCCTTGCCGGGCCCAGCGGCTCCACCCCTCAAGGGGCCGTCACACTGCCCATTGCCCTGGCCCCGGGAGGTCTGACCATACCCGTGTCCTTCACCGCCTCACAAAGCTCTGTAAGTTAGCACTGTTTCAGTTTTCAGTTTCTCAAGGAGGCGGCATTGTTTGGACGAATCCATATATGCTACACCACATCTGCAAGGCAGATGCCTGACCAGCGGCATAACACAACGCACAAGTCCAGCCTTGAGTGCATGCATAATTTGTGTACATAACAGATTGGATTTCATCTACATGATTTTGCCAGAGGACAACACTTCTGTTGTCGTGGGCTCTTTTTCAGTGTGCCAAGTGGATGCTGCACACGGGACCTCAGTTTATCGTCTCATCCGTTTAGTTTGATTTTGCAGGCAAACCTGGGAGAAAGGGTTAGAATGGGAATCAAACCCAGACCCTCACAAACACTGTATTGGCAGACAAGCATCTTAACCATCCTCCCACCTTCCTGCACTGTGTTTTACTTAGTTTGTGTTGATGCAAAGTGTTTGAATCACTGTGTGGTACATGTGACTCTCTCCAAAACTGGACAAACAAGTTGTCAGATAAAACCCACAATTTGGTACTTGGAACAGTTACAGTTCCTCATTTTCTGCACAAGCATACTGCCAGTTACGCAGTTTTCAACAGGTATCATTTCTAGTGTTCTGTGTGTTTGTCCATCTCACAGAGTTCATGTTCCTTATCACTAAACTCTTTTTCAACGTAATTAGGTTTTATTGCCTGTTTAGCAAGTACTAGTTAGTATTAAAACAACAACAAAAAACATCCCGTAAGCTTCGCATGCAACCCCATTTGTCTTACTCTTATCACAGAAAATGAACTGAGGGTCCTGGCATTTGCGTGTGAACTTGCAACTGCCTGATGAATTTATGTCTGGTGACCCCCACAGTACTTAGCTGGGATTTGCTAACTAGTAACTGTATTCTGACACTCACTGTTGAAACTATCTTTTTTGTGTGTGTGCGTATGCTTTATAAACATTGTTCTTGTTCTTTATTTTTATCCAGACAATTTAGCTCCGTGTGGTTTCTGAGTTATGTGTAAACAGAGAATCAAAGCTTTGTGTGTGTGTGCGCGTGCGTGCATGTGTGTGTGTGTGTGTGTGAAATACAATTCAGGGACTTGTTAAAATTGGCAATTGTACCTGAAAATGTGACTGATTCATTTTTGCATCACTTGTCCTGGACACAGTGCCATCCAACATGAGCTATTGCCTGATGTTTAGTTATTCAAGACCCAAACCGGAATCTGACAGTACCAGTGCTGTCTGCCCACTTCATTATATTTACACCACAGTGGTATCAGTCAAATTAAGGTATCTTCCATATCCGTGTTTTTCTCAGGTTGACAGGACACAGAATGAGCTACTTCCTCTGGTGAGTACTTGTGCAGTGGTCTTTCTTCTCACCCAGAGAAAATAAAGGAAAAGTTTAGTGCTGTTTCTGGCAGAAGATGTTCTGAATTCCCTGCGGACAGGCAGAGTTAAGATACCTCTCTGAACACAGCATGGCTGGAACGTTGCAGTCTGATTTCTTCCGCAGCAGAAAATGCTGAATTTGCATCACATGTTTTCCCCTTTGATCCTGACTAATGAAACATTTTTTCTCCACTTTGATTAAAGAGTGATTAAAGATTATCCCACTTTGATCCCGACTAACCAAACATCTTCCTCACTCTGATCACAAGGGATTGAATATGATCTCACTTTGATCCCGACTAACCAAACATCTTCCTCACTCTGATCACAAGGGATTGAATATGATCCCACTTTGATCCCGACTAACCAAACATCTTCCTCACTCTGATCACAAGGGATTGAATATGATCCCACTTTGATCCCGACTAACCAAACATCTTCCTCACTCTGATCACAAGGGATTGAATATGATCCCACTTTGATCCCGACTAACCAAACATCTTCCTCACTCTGATCACGAGGGATTGAATATGATCCCACTTTGATCCCGACTAACCAAACATCCTCCTCACTCTGATCACGAGGGATTGAATATGATCCCACTTTGATCCCGACTAACCAAACATCTTCCTCACTCTGATCACGAGGGATTGAATATGATCCCACTTTGATCCCGACTAACCAAACATCTTCCTCACTCTGATCACGAGGGATTGAATATGATCCCACTTTGATCCCGACTAACCAAACATCTTCCTCACTCTGATCATGAGGGATTGAATATGATCCCACTTTGATCCCGACTAAACATTTTCTCATTTTGATCCTGAGGGATTGAACGTTGTCTCACTTTGATCCTGACTAGCTAAACAGTTTCCGGCTCTGAATCGTGAAGGAGTGAACACTATCCCAGTTTGATCCTGAGGGTTTAACCCTTTTGCTGCCAGGAAAATAAGATTTAAGTGAAATCTATTTGCCAGGGGTTTTTTTTTTAACAAAAAACGGGTATAAATTTTCAAAAAATTCTGTGCTCTTTCTTATTGGAGAAAGACCCATAAAAGTATATATCTTCTGAAAGGTAAATGAATTAAGAATACAAAACACATGCTGTTTTCCCATTTTGTATGTTTTTAGTGACATGCTGTTGTTTTGAAATCAGTGTTTTGTTTTTTGTCACATTTTCAACTTGTTCATTACAAACATTAGTCAGTAATTGCACTAACAATCTGAGAATGGATATTTGCAAAATCATACTAAACATCCACAGTAAATTTAAAATTTTTTTTTTTTTAAAGAGATAGATACACAATGCATTGTGACTTCTCCAAGTGATAATATGGATGTGAGGCCCGCCCCCTCAGTCTCCACCCCCTCCTCTTCAGCCCTCTCACACGGTCACTTTATCCAGTTCTCATTAGACCACGTTGGCTGAGTGCCAAGAACATTGCTCACTCTGTGTCCTGCTAATAATTTGGTCACTTTCTGTCATCTGCTACATCTGTACAGCCAGCATCACTCATGATAGTCGTATCTTGGCCACTCTCTTGATTGCTCCCTTTATTTTCTATCAAATCGTCCTGTAAATGTTTATCACTGTCTTCTCCTTTCAATTTATGCTTCAATTCTTTCTGAGCATCAGCTAAGGAAAGCAATCTTGGTTGATTTAGTTTGCCACATTGCATGTCTTGAGCATGGCGTCAGTCCGACATTTTGTTGAGCGAGCGAGGAGAGGAGCCAGGCAAACACTGGGACAGTAACCCAACCAAAATGTTCAAATATATGACTGCCTCATGACGTAGATGGTGTTTCTAGCTATGAATAGAATCTAAAAAGATTCCCCAGGTTAAAGCTACTAGTCTAGTACCACTATTTTTGTCAACGAACTGAATGCAAACCAGGGAAAAGTGAGAATATTTTGATGATGAGTTATCTTGTCATTGTGGCAGCGAAGGATACATGCTTGCGATGACAAGTTATCTAGTCATATAGGCAGCCTAGGGGTTAAGATCATCTCACTATGATCCTAACCAGTTAAACATAATCCCATTTTCATCCTGACCAATTAACTCTTTTGCTGCCATAGGCGAGTAGGTCTGAAGGGGCCACAGGCAACTTAAGTTGACATCATGTGTCATGGGTCATGTCAAAAAGACCGTTGATCACACTGTGACAAAGCTTGACAGCAGCAGCCAGTTTCCTGGGAGATAGAACAATAACTAACCTTTGCCCCTTGACCTAGTTTGAAGTGAACAAGTCCATTGTGTTGTTTTGACATGAAACTGATTGTGTGACTGAGCAGGGAGTCAGAAATATTTGGTGCTGGAGAGTGTCTTTCGCACAGACACTTGGTATAATCCTGATTAATTTAAGCATTTCCCAGCTTTGATCCTCAGGGATAAAACATTATCCCATGTTGATTCTGACTAACCACATATTTTACCACTTTAAATGTTAATCATCCCACTTTGATTCTTACTCGCTAAACATTTTCCGGCTTTATCACACTTTGATTGTGAGGGATTAACATTATCACACTTTGATCCTCACCATTTCAGTGTTGATCCTGACAAAAGCCCTCTCTGTGTAAACAGTGCAGCTGGCCTTGGCCTGGACAATTGGCATAGAAGAAGTAGGATTTGTCTTGAGTGGCAAGAGTGGGGGGAATGGAGTTCAGATGTGACATTGTGGACTTTCTTAGACATTTATATGGATAGTCTTGGTGTTTAATGGTCTGTTTAAAAAAAAAAAATAAATAAAATTTTTAAAAAAGACACAAAGTAAGAGTGATTACCAGTTCTCATTTTCCTTAACTGTCCCATTTTCCTTGTTTTTCTTACTTCCTCTTCACCTCATACTTTTTTCTCTTTTTTTTCTCATGAAGTGCTGTCCGATTTGGATACAAATTAATTGTCAGCAATTTGTTTTCCTGGTCACTTTTACACACCTGTATTTCGATAACTTTATTAATTGCAATAATCTGATCAACACATGTGTGCAATCAAAATGCGACCCATACGCTCATGTGTTGGGTAACTCAGATAACCATGTCTGATACCTGAGGTGAGAATGTGAACACACACACACACACACAAAGAGAGAGAGAGAGCAAATTTCATCCTGTACTTTCTATATTGTTACCATAGTGATGTATCAATACACTGGTGTTAATGATCGTGCTCTCAATGCACCCACACCCACCCACGCACATTCCTCTTTCATTCACCCCAGTCAGTGCACACCTACATAATCCTTTTTTTTTTTTTTTTTTTTTTTAATCCTTATGATATCTTCTGTGTTCTATTTCTTTCTCCACCCCGTGCCATCCCCACCACACCCCGTCTGCCCACCCCCCAACCTGACCTCACAGGTATTAAACTCATTCCAGTGTTCTGATGAGATGAGGAAAGATGGCATGGAATGGACATGGGCAGGAATTGGAGGAGCGTGTGCGACCTTTAGGGAAGAGGTCATGACATCTGGAGTTGATTATTGCCCGGCTTTGTGGTGGCACACCACAGACAAATCAATATCTGTGGGTGGCGGCGGCGAGAAGAAAGATGTGAAGCTCCCCGGTGTCACTCTCTCTTTACATAGCCTGGTGCTTGTTGCCTTTCAAGGTTCTGCATTGTTCCAATTTTGTTGTGGTGATTTCATTAGACATTTTTTTTTTTTTTTTTTATAGCTTCCCCCCCCCCCCCCCCCCCCCCCCCAAATAAAAGTAACAAGTTTGGATGCACAATTTTCACAATATACTTACTGTTGTAATTCTTTCAGAAGGTAAAACAGATCTATTAGTTTATTCATTTACTTCTTTCTTTTTTCTTTAAATGTATTTACTGATTGGTTTATTTTTGCTAATTTTGTTTACTTGTTATTGATTCATTTTAGATGTTTGCCTGCATGTGGGTGTGCGCAGACGCAAAACATGCATTACAGACTTTGTCAGTAAGCGCACTGAAGTTTAAGATGGCGATAAAGAACAAGGCATAAAAATAGAAACGGCACATACAAAAGCATCCTGTCACAGTGTCAGCGATGGCTGTGGAACTGAAAGAAGTTTTAAAGGTTAAAGTACTGAATTAAATGCCAAAGAAAATAAAGATAAAACACTTGAGATGATCATGCCTCTCTCTCTCTCTCTCACTCTCTCTCTCTAGATATATATATATGTGTATGCAAATATAAACAGGTAATGTTTAGTAGAATCATAAATCTTGCGACTTGTGTTTCTGGAATAATAAAAATGTGGTAGAAGTTGGAAGGTAAATTCACGGCAGCCCCCCCAAAAATGAAAGGATGATGTACTTTTCAGATCTTGTAAAACTGCAAAATAAGAAAATGCTATCTTTGCTCAATTTCAGCATAGTTCAGTTGTAAAACATGCATTGCACAAGAGTTCATGCACATACGCCCAACTGTTAGGTACATGTCGACACACTAGTAACACAAATCTCACACACATAGACACAAACACACACACACACACACACACACACACACACACACACACACAAATGCATGTGTGTGTGGTGCACACATATTCAGTAGACAGAAAAGGTAGCATTGGCTTTGCTGACCTTTTTCTTTAGGATAAAACATCAACAAGAACAGGAGACAAAATTACCTGTCAAATGTCAGCTGCATTCTTTGCTTCCCTTTAGTCTTTTAAGATGCTGTTCTCTTTCCGTATCCCATGCCCCACCCCTAGCTCTTTTCCTGTATTGCTAAACTGATTTCTTGAAACTCGATATTGGTAGCTCTGTCTTAGATATCAGACTAACACTGGTAACAAGCTGCACAGAATAAAAAAAAAAAAAAAAAAATAACTTTAAAAAACAGACTGTTTGTCAGTTTCTAAAAAATAGGATTTTTTAAGAGCAAATTAAAAAAAAAGGAAATAAAATCATGTTCATTTTTTGTAACCGTTAGTATTAGATCTCAAGACACTCCACTGTAGCCCTGGTAGTGGGGATAGCACTTGCCTCCTCTGCTGTTCTGATGGTTTCAGTCAGACACGACTGACTATCATACATACCTCAGATCACAAGCACTTTATAAATCATTTTGCTGGAGTGATGCGTAATCCATCAGCCAATATTTGTGACAAGTCAAGAAAAAATGTTCAGGTAAATAGTTAGGTAATTGTGAATATCTGTTTCAGTATTTGAAATGTATGGCAAAGTTCACCAAGACTAAAGTTAAGATTGTTTGTGTGTTTTTTTTGTAAAGCAGGTCATTCCACCTACATACCTGCATGTCTAAATGAAAAACAGAATGTCAGTCCAAAACTGCTTTGGGTGGGGTGGGGGGAGGTGGGAGTGGGTAGGAAGGTAAAAACTTACAAAGGTCTTTCTTAAACAGTTGAGATTTCGACAGTGCTTGTGAAATACGTATCCAGATCATTGCAAACAATCTTTGTCATTGATTAGGTTAACGGCTGAGGAGAAAAGAAGAAAAATACTGATGAAGAAATGAAGTGCTTCTGAAAGACGAAAGGCACATAATTTGCTGCTTGCCGCTACCTGTTGTCTAGTGTGCAGGGAAATAAGAGGTGGAGAGAAATGAACCCAGAGACTTTCTCTGAAGACTTGTCCAACAGACAAGTCTTGTCATGATTGTCTCTAACCTTTAAAGGGTACAAAAATAACTGAAGCTGATTATAAAAAAAAGAAAAGAAAAAAAAATCAAAAAAAAATCAGTGGGTTCAGTGTTGAGAGATCTGAACTGATCGTTTCATAATGAGTATGGGGAAAGGTGGTGTAAGCACACACACACAGTGTAATCTTACCTTTCTTCCGCCAGTCTTGCTCTGTTCGTCTCGGGCTTTGTATCGAGTGTAGGAACTGAGGCAATAGACAGTGGAAAAAAGGAAACGTGATGTATCTGGAGCGATGTCCAGTTAAGGTTTTATGAGGTTGTTTCAAAAAGATTTGTTATTATTGAAAATGAAAATGTGTTTTGTAGAATTTTTGTGAAGGAAAGATCAGAACGTGATTATATATTTTGAAGGAGAAAAAAAAATCCCAGCTGCTCCAGTTGCTCCAGTATCATTCTTATTGTGATAGCAGACAATGACGTTGAATTTTGTACTTCAGTGTTTGTATGATACTTGCTTGATTTGTGGAAATGTGTGTTTGTGTTGTTTTGTTGGGACTTTGTGTTCAATGAAAGCAGCTGGAGAATGGGGTTGTTGTTTTGAATGGGGTTGTTGTTTTGTTCAATTTGTTGTTCAGGTTGTTATTTTTATTTGTGATTTTTTTAATTTTTATGGGATTTGATTTTCAAAAAGAATTTATCTTCATGGTTGTTTTCTTCATTGTTATCATCATCTTCTCATAGACTTCATTTTCATTGGATTTGATTTTTTTTTCATCTACGTTTTACATTATCATTGTGATCATCTTTATTGTCGTCATCATTATCATCTTTTCAACGTGGTGATGATATGTCAGTGGTAGGGAGGGCAGTGATGTCTAGCGGCACACAGGCAGTGTTGTCTTAGTGTTGTTATTTTTATCTTCATCGTTTTCATCTTTATTTATTATATATTATTGTCATCACCATCTTCTTAACGTCCTGAAGCTGTGCCTCTGTCTTAGAGAGGGCAGTCAGTGATGTGTAACAGCACACAGGGTGGTGGTGTTTTACTTTTTAATCTTTCATCATTGTTTTATCTTTTATTGGCATCATCCTCCTCATCATTATCATCTCAACTCGGTGATAACTAACTGTGAGTGTGACAGGCATGGAGGGCAGGCAGTGACGTGTAACAACACACGGTTGGTCGTGTTTTACTTTTTGATCTTCATCATTATTTTTGTCTGTATTATCATCCCCCTTCTCCTCCTCATCGTCTCAGTCAGGTGAGGACTGGCAGGCAGGGAGTGACTTGCAGTGATGTCAAACAGCACACAGGTGGTGGCGTTGTACTGTTCTTCTACTTCTTCTTCTTCTGCGTTCGTGGGTTCAACTCCCACGTTCACTCGTATGCACACGAGTGGGCTTTTACGTGTATGCCATGTAGGCAGCCATACTCCGTTTTCTGGGGTGTGCATGCTGGGTATGTTCTTGTTTCCATAACCCACCGATCACTGACATGGATTACAGGATCTTAACGTGCGTGTTTGATCTTCTGCTTGCGTATACACATGAAGGGGGTTCAGGCACTAGCAGGTCTGCACATATGTGGACCTGGGAGATCGTAAAAATCTCCACCCTTCACCCACCAGGCGCCATCACCGTGATTCGAACCCGGGACCCTCAGATTGACAGTCCAACGCTTTAACCACTCGGCTATTGCGCCCGTTTTACTTTTTGATCTTCATCATTATTTTTGTCTGTATTATCATCCCCCTTCTCCTCCTCATCGTCTCAGTCAGGTGAGGACTGGCAGGCAGGGAGTGACTTGCGGCGGTGATGTCAGACGGCACACAGGTGGTGGCATTGTACTGTTTGATCTTCATCATTCTTTTGATCTTTATTGGCATCATCCCCATCATCATCGTCTCAGTGCGGTGATGACCGTGACTGTGACAGACAGGGAGTGACTGGCGGTGATGTCAAACGGCACACAGGTGATGGCATTTTACTGTTTGATCTTCATCATTGTTTTTTTTTGTTTACAATACAGACAAGCCGCATGCAGCAAAATAAGGCCAAATGAATACGCTTAATAGCCAAAAAAAGCTTAAGACGAGACAGAGCATAAACCTGACAAGATGGCGTGGAGAGCCTTGGCCAAAGGAATGATTCAGCGCTTATAGCTTTTAGAGGCGTTTGATTGGCTGAGAGCGGACCGGGGCAAGACTGCTCGTCTTTTCACTGTTAGCCGCGCGAAATTTGGCCAAGCAGAGCAAACCGATAGGCCTAGTTTGCATCAGTTTGACATGGTAAGTATATGTAACACCAAACATGGAGTATAATACAAACTCCTCCTTTTTGTTTTTTTTCTTTATGGTCATCCTGATTTCTCGTCATCTTGTTAAAAGTGGTGATACGATGATGACAGTTGCAGGGAGGGTAAGGGATGATGTCAAACAGCACACAGGTGATGGGGTTGTCTTGCTGTTTGATCTCCATCGTGTTTTTTTTATGTATCTTTATCGTCATCATGATTTCTCATCATCTTTCTTTAAAGTGTTGATGTGGTGACTGTTGCAGGGAGGGCAGGCGATGATGTCAAACGGCACGCAGGTGGTGGTGTCGGCGGTCAGCCCCGCTGACCTGGCCTCCAAGCTGAAGGACGCCACACAGGTGGTGCAGGTGCCCACGGGGGCTCTCTCCTCCATCGACTGGGCCTCCAAGCTCAAGGTTAGCTGTGAACAGATTTCAGTGTTCAAAGTTTCACGGAGGCGTCAGAGCATGAGGACAGATGTGGATACTTATATAGCACCTGTCCTTGGTCGGAGAACAAGCTCTAAGCGCTTTACAAACATAGGGTCATTTGCACAAAAGACTGCCTACCTGGATAGAGCCGACTGGTGGCTGCCATTGGGCGTTCATTATTCGTTTCCTGTGTCATTCAGTCAGATTTCAGGCACACGCACACATACACACTCAGACAGATGCAACATTCTACGTATATGATCATTTTGTTTTACTTACCCCGCCGTATAAAAGGCCATACTCCGTTTTCAGGGGTTTGCAATGCTGGATATGTTCTTGTTTCCAAAACCCACTGAACGCTGACATGGATTACAGGATCTGTAACATGCGTCTTTGATGGTCTGTGTGCGTGGCTTTCACATAAACCCATCATTCTGATCAGGCCTTGGGAGCCTGTCCTAGGTTTGTGTAGAATATTAACATGAAAATGAAATGAAATAAGCAGACAAAATAAACAAGTCAGTAAATACTTTGAAATATAGTGAAGAGAAAGTTATGTTGAAGGCAAATGATTGAAATGGGAGTGGGGGGGGGGGGGGGGGGGTGGGGGGGATGAAAATGGATCACGTTCAGTGAACCCATGACCCATGTGCACTAGGAAGAGAATGTCCATGGGCCTGCATCCCATTTTTACTAATTGGTTGCCTGTTGGTCTTGACCACTTTTGTTGTCGTTATTTATTTATTTTTTTTTATTATCTCTTTTTAATTTGAGCTGTTTCTGTTGTAATGGGTGTGTGTGTGTGTGTATGTTTGAGTGGTTAGTCTTGCGTATGACTGCGTGTGGATGAGCAATGGTCTGCACTCCGAGTCCAAATTGACCCAGAGAAATGTGCTGCACAAACCCTATTCATTGTCATCTGTCACAGCACAGTCTGTGTGTATGACCAGTGTGTGTTCTGTGTGATGGTGCAGGAACTGCAGTCTGTGTGTGTGTATGACCAGTGTGTGTGCTGTGTAATGGTGCAGGAACTGCAGTCTGTGTGTGTGTATGACCAGTGTGTGTGCTGTGTGATGGTGCAGGAACTGCAGTGTGTGTGTGTATGACCAGTGTGTGTGTGCTGTGTGACGGTGCAGGAACTGCAGTCTGTGTGTATGACCAGTGTGTGTGCTGTGTAATGGTGCAGGAACTGCAGTGTGTGTGTATGACCAGTGTGTGTGCTGTGTGATGGTGCAGGAACTGCAGTCTGTGTGTGACCAGTGTGTGTCACAGTGTGCTGTGTGATGGTGCAGGAATTGCAGTGTGTGTATATATAACCAGTGTGTGTGCTGTGTGATGGTGCAGGAACTGCAGTGTGTGCTGTGTGTATGACCAGTGTGTGTGCTGTGTGATGGTGCAGGAACTGCAGTGTGTGTGTGTATGACCAGTGTGTGTGCTGTGTGATGGTGCAGGAACTGCAGTCTGTGTGTGTGTATGACCAGTGTGTGTGCTGTGTGATGGTGCAGGAACTGCAGTGTGTGTATGACCAGTGTGTGTGCTGTGTGATGGTGCAGGAGCTGCAGTGTGTGTGTGTGTATGACCAGTGTGTGTGCTGTGTGATGGTGCAGGAACTGCAGTGTGTGTGTATGACCAGTGTGTGTGCTGTGTGATGGTGCAGGAGCTGCAGTGTGTGTATGACCAGTGTGTGTTCTGTGTGATGGTGCAGGAGTCTGTGTGTATGACCAGTGTGTGTGCTGTGTGATGGTGCAGGAGTCTGTGTGTATGACCAGTGTGTGTGCTGTGTGATGGTGCAGGAACTGCAGTGTGTGTATGACCAGTGTGTGTGCTGTGTAATGGTGCAGGAGCTGCAGTGTGTGCTGTGTGTATGAACAGTGTGTGTGCTGTGTGATGGTGCAGGAACTGCAGTGTGTGTGTGTATGACCAGTGTGTGTGCTGTGTGATGGTGCAGGAACTGCAGTGTGTGTATGACCAGTGTGTGTGCTGTGTGATGGTGCAGGAACTGCAGTGTGTGTATGACCAGTGTGTGTGCTGTGTGATGGTGCAGGAACTGCAGTGTGTGTATGACCAGTGTGTGTGCTGTGTGATGGTGCAGGAACTGCAGTGTGTGTGTATGACCAGTGTGTGTGCTGTGTGATGGTGCAGGAACTGCAGTGTGTGTGTATGACCAGTGTGTGTGCTGTGTGATGGTGCAGGAACTGCAGTGTGTGTGTGTATGACCAGTGTGTGTTCTGTGTGATGGTGCAGGAACTGCAGTGTGTGTGTATGACCAGTGTGTGTGCTGTGTGATGGTGCAGGAACTGCAGTGTGTGTGTATGACCAGTGTGTGTGCTGTGTGATGGTGCAGGAACTGCAGTGTGTGTGTATGACCAGTGTGTGTTCTGTGTGATGGTGCAGGAACTGCAGTGTGTGTGTATGACCAGTGTGTGTGCTGTGTGATGGTGCAGGAACTGCAGTGTGTGTGTATGACCAGTGTGTGTGCTGTGTGATGGTGCAGGAACTGCAGTGTGTGTATGACCAGTGTGTGTGCTGTGTGATGGTGCAGGAACTGCAGTGTGTGTGTGTATGACCAGTGTGTGTGCTGTGTGATGGTGCAGGAACTGCAGTGTGTGTGTGTATGACCAGTGTGTGTTCTGTGTGATGGTGCAGGAACTGCAGTGTGTGTGTGTATGACCAGTGTGTGTGCTGTGTGATGGTGCAGGAGTCTGTGTGTATGACCAGTGTGTGTTCTGTGTGATGGTGCAGGAACTGCAGTCTGTGTGTGTGTATGACCAGTGTGTGTGCTGTGTGATGGTGCAGGAACTGCAGTCTGTGTGTGTGTATGACCAGTGTGTGTGCTGTGTGATGGTGCAGGAACTGCAGTGTATGTGTGTATGACCAGTGTGTCTGTGCTGTGTGATGGTGCAGGAACTGCAGTCTGTGTGTGTGTATGACCAGTGTGTGTGCTGTGTGATGGTGCAGGAACTGCAGCATGCCCAGCGGCTGGAGCGACTGCGAGAGGAGCAGCGGGCGGTGCAGGACAAGGTGACGCAGAAACAGCAGTTTGACAACAAGTACGAGCCCTGCGTCGTCTGTGGGGATCGGGCCTCAGGTGAGCAACGAATGATAAGAGTGATAATGATAACCGTACATTTACAGTATATAGTGCTGTTAAACCTCTCAAAGCACTTTACAGTAACACGCCAGTCAGATGCAAAGCACACAAGAACACACACACACACTTATGCATGCCCACACAGACATACACACACAGGCACACACGTGCGCGCTTGCATGCACACACTCACAGACACTGACGCATGCGTGCACGCACACACACACACATACAATAACATCTCATGTTATAATCTGAATATTTATTTACATGTTAGAGCTGTCTACAATTTGTTTCAAAGGAAAATGTTTCAGTTAATTTGCTCAGTTTATAACCTTTTAGACAGGTTTGACAGGCATTTCTTTGGAAGACAGCTTCCTGGATTGCAAAGACTAGATATAAAACTACATTGTATTACTTTTTGTCAACAGATTTGTCACTTAGAAATTTGGATTGCTCTCTGTCAGCACAGTGTTCAGTGTTACCTTAGTGCATCACCACTCTCTGTCAGCACAGTGTTCAGTGTTACCTTAGTGCATCACCACTCTGTCAGCACAGTGTGTTACCTTAGTGCATCACCACTCTGTCAGCACAGTGTTACCCTAGTGCATCACCACTCTGTCAGCACAGTGTTACCCTAGTGCATCACCACTCTCTGTCAGCACAGTGTTACCCTAGTGCATCACCACTCTGTCGGCACAGTGTGTTACCTTAGTGCATCACCACTCTGTCAGCACAGTGTGTTACCTTAGTGCATTACCACTCTCTGTCAGCACAGTGTGTTACCTTAGTGCATCACCACTCTCTGTCAGCACAGTGTGTTACCTTAGTGCATCACCACTCTCTGTCAGCACAGTGTGTTACCTTAGTGCATCACCACTCTCTGTCAGCAGTGTGTTACCTTAGTGCATCACCACTCTCTGTCGGCACAGTGTGTTACCTTAGTGCATCACCACTCTCTGTCAGCACAGTGTGTTACCCTAGTGCATCACCACTCTCTGTCGCCACATGTGTTACCCTAGTGCATCACCACTCTCTGTCAGCAGTGTGTTACCTTAGTGCATCACCACTCTCTGTCAGCACAGTGTGTTACCTTAGTGCATCACCACTCTCTGTCAGCACAGTGTGTTACCTTAGTGCATCACCACTCTGTCAGCACAGTGTGTTACCTTAGTGCATCACCACTCTCTGTCAGCACAGTGTGTTACCTTAGTGCATCACCTCTCTCTGTCGGCACAGTGTGTTACCTTAGTGCATCACCTCTCTCTGTCAGCACAGTGTGTTACCTTTGTGCATCACCACTCTCTGTCAGCACAGTGTGTTACCTTAGTGCATCACCTCTCTCTGTCAGCACAGTGTGTTACCTTTGTGCATCACCACTCTCTGTCAGCACAGTGTGTTACCTTTGTGCATCACCACTCTCTGTCAGCACAGTGTGTTACTTTAGTGCATCACCTCTCTCTGTCGGCACAGTGTGTTACCCTAGTGCATCACCTCTCTCTGTCGGCACAGTGTGTTACCTTAGTGCATCACCACTCTCTGTCAGCACAGTGTGTTACCCTAGTGCATCACCTCTCTCTGTCAGCACAGTGTGTTACCTTAGTGCATCACCACTCTCTGTCGGCACAGTGTGTTACCTTAGTGCATCACCTCTCTCTGTCAGCACAGTGTGTTACCTTAGTGCATCACCACTCTCTGTCAGCACAGTGTGTTACCTTAGTACATCACCACTCTGTCAGCACAGTGTGTTACCTTAGTGCATCACCACTCTGTCAGCACAGTGTGTTACCTTAGTGCATCACCACTCTCTGTCGGCACAGTGTGTTACCTTAGGGCATCACCACTCTCTGTCGGCACGGTGTGTTACTTTAGTGTATCACCACCACTTTCTTTTCTGTCTCCAAGTATGTGTGTTTTACTATCAAAGTGGATTTTTCTTCATAATTCAGCCAAGAGCAAGTGTTGGTGGCTGCCGTCAAAAGTGGGCGCTGGTCAGGGATGCAAAGGGGAGGTAACCTACTTTGGGAGGTTATCGGCCATAGCTGCAAAGGGGAGGTAGCCTACTTTGGGAGGTTATCGGCCGTAGCTACTTTCATTTTCTTCACATAGGCGGGTAGTAGTTTGCACAGGACAGGAATCAGACCCCTACCGGAGTCTGCACTAGTGGGTCAAGGTTAAACATGTGTAGTTAAAGTGTTATATTGCTGTGGGTCTTTTTTTTATTTATACATGTGTTATTTGTATTTGTATTTCTTTTTATCACAACAGATTTCTCTGTGTGGAATTCGGGCTGCTCTCCCCAGGGAGAGCGCGTCGCTACACTACAGCGCCACCCATTTTTTTGTATTTTTTCCTGCGTGCAGTTTTATTTGTTTTTCCTATCGATGTGGATTTTTCTACAGAATTTTGCCAGGAACAACCCTTTTGTTGCAGTGAGTTCTTTTACGTGCGCTAAGTGCATGCTGCACATGGGACCTCGGTTTATCGTGTTGCACAGAGAAACTTTATTGTTTTATCGTCCTCTCCGAAAGACTAACATCCAGACTTCCACACAAGGTGTCGTGGAGGGAAGAGCAAAAATCCTGGTCTTGATATGGGACTCCAACCCGTGGACACTTGCTTCCTAGCAGGGTGCTTTACCACTGGGCCACCACTCCATGTTGCGTGCCATCCTGTTGAAATAAGCTGTGTTCACTCGTCCAGTTTTGTTGAACGACTGTTTCAGGTCGGCACTATGGGGCCATCAGCTGTGAGGGCTGCAAGGGGTTCTTTAAGCGCAGCATCCGCAAGCAGCTTGGCTACGCCTGTCGGGGCACACGGGACTGCCCCGTCACCAAGCTGCATCGGAACCGCTGTCAGTACTGTCGTCTTCAGAAGTGTCTGGCCGTGGGCATGCGGTCTGAATGTGAGTACATCAGCAGACATTTTACCTCCTTGTATATGTATGATATCTGCCCCACCTCCCACCCCCTACCCCTCACTTCAAAAGAATGTACTGTTCTTTGAAAAGCACCAACCATCCTAGTTAATTCAGTTACCTGTCATGAACAAGACATACATGATTTATCTTTCAGTTACACTTCAGTATTGCAGTTGGAATGAACTACCTCTTTCTCTTCGTCAGGTCTTTGTACTCAGCTCTTTCAAGTCTGGCCTTAAAACCCACCTCTTCCCAAAATAGCCTCCTTTCCCTGCCTCTTCCTTGTCTTCAGTTTCTCCAGTTTTAGAGTTATGCATGTGTGTGAATGACTGGTGCGAAAGCACTTTGATTTGTCGCTGCATAAGATTCAGCGCTGTATAAATATTATTATTATTATTATTATTGTTATCTCTAAAGCTCAGTTGGACCATGATATTGAGTACATTTCTCTTATCATCTTCATACTCCCCCGTATTGTGATATTCTTTGTTATCTAACATATGTCATGTCTAATGTTATATTTACAGCATCACCAGCTGCTCATCACTGTCATCATATTCATGTGAATTTTGCCAAAAATTTGTGAACAAGTGGACCATTCCTGTACACATATTGTGTGATAACGAATTCTTGATATGCAAGTTATACGGCATATCAGCGTTTAAATCTTATGACTGATAGTTATACCTGTGCTTCAAACTATGCTGTACCACTCAGCACTTGACTATGGAACATGTTTAGTACATACCTGTTGGTGCTGATATTTTGAATGTACCGTATCTGTTTATATTTATTCATTAATCCATCCAGTTACGAATTAGTGATATGTTTAGATTTGAAGGGTAAACAGCTGATTCATCCACACTAAACCTGATCTCAGTTTTTTTGTTTGTTTTTTTAAATTGTTGCGTATTGCACTCTGTTTCAAGCCTTGCCCAAACAAACAGAACTGAGGCTTCTTCTTCTTCTTCTTCTGCGTTCGTGGGCTGCAACTCCCACGTTCACTCGTATGCACACGAGTGGGCTTTTACGTGTATGACCGTTTTTACCCCGCCATGTAGGCAGCCTTACTCCGTTTTCGGGGGTGAACAGAACTGAGGCGATCAAGACCAGTTGTCAATACATGAGTCAGCCCTGCTTTTCTTTCCAACCTGGTCTTGGATGGGGCATAAGACTGGTGTGATGGCATTTGCAGCAAAAAAAAAAAAAGAAGAAGTCGAAAAAGAAGAAAGAAATATGAGGGACAGTGACAGTGGAAGAGGTCAGAAGAAAAAAAAAAAAGTCAAGAAAACATGAGGGATCATTTTATTGTGGACGAGTCAAAGAAAAAGATTTTCTGTCGATGATTTTTGTTCCATGCAGAAATGTATTGTTTCTGTGCTACTGGACACCAGCTCTGCTTTCAGCTGTCCAGCAGGAGCGGAGACCTCAGGACCACAAAGAGAAACCACCAGCCACCGTGGCCACCTCCACACAGAGGATCTACATCCGCAAAGACTTTAACAGTCCTTCTGCGGCTATACCCACGTTTAGTCCGAAGGTGAGTCCCATGTTTCTTGTATTGTATCGTGTTTTTTGTTGTTGTTGTTGTTGTCACAACATACTTCTCTGTTTTTTGGGTTTTTTTTGTTGTTGTCACAACATACTTCTCTGGTTTTTTTGGTTTTTTTGTTGTTCTCACAACAGATTTCTCTGTTGTCACATGCACAACATCTTTCTTTGTTTTTTGTTGTTGTCACAACATCTTTCTTTGTTTTTTGTTGTTGTCACAGTGTATTTCTCTGTTTTTTGTTGTTATCACAACATATTTCTCTGTTGTTGTTTTTTTTGTTGTTGTCACAACATATTTCTCTGTTTTTTTGTTGTTGTTGTCACAACATATTTCTCTGTTTTTTTGTTGTTGTTGTCACAAGATATATCTCTGTTTTTTGTTGTTGTCACAAGATATTTCTCTGTTGTTGTTTTTTTTTTTTGTTGTCACATGCACAACATCTTTCTCTGTTTTTTGTTGTTGTCACAAGATATTTCTCTGGGTTTTTTTTTTGTTGTTGTCACAACATATTTCTCTGTTTTGTTGTTGTTGTCACAAGATATATCTCTGTTTTTTGTTGTTGTCTCAACCTATTTCTTTGGAATCAACTTCCTCAGCCTCTCCGTCGCTCATTTTAGCTGCAATCTTTCAAATCCAGTCTCAAGACCCACCTTTTCCCCTCCTGATTAATTCTCAACAGCTCATCCCTTTCCAGTATGAACTAAAATGACTGTTAGTGACTGAGTGAGTTTCGATAGTTTCAGAATTTGTTGGTAACATTTTTGATTGTGCACTATTTAGGATTGTGTGCTATGACTTGTGTGTGTGCATGCGCGTGTGCTTGTGTTGATTGTTGGGGAGTGGGGGTGGGGTGAATAATTTTTAATGATGTTCCGTACCTTGTGTTCAGTTTTTCCTTTTTGATAATTACATACATGTGTTATATTTGTAAACGCCTAGGGCTTACTTTCAAGATTAGGTGTAAATGCTGGTAATGATAATGATGAATGTGTGAAATTTGGGCTGCAGTACACTACTGGGATAGCTTGTTACCACAGGCCAGCGCCACCCATTTATTTATTTATTTATTTTATTTTTTTATGTTTTGGTCTGTAGGTGTATTTCTTTTACTATCAAAGTTGACATTTGCTGGCTACAGAATTTAGCCAGGGGCACCCCTTGTTTAGCTATGGGTTATTTTGGATTCACTAAGTACATGCTGAACATGGGACTTCATTCTTCATGACTTACAAAGTTACTTCCCTTTACCAGTCTTCCATTCCACTAGCTGTATTCTGACCAAGTTTTTGTCCCACTGGCTGTTTTCTTACCAAGTTTTTGTCCCACTGGCTGTATTCTAATCAAGTTTTATGTCCCACTATCTGTATTCTAATCAAGTTTTTGTCCCACTGGCTGTATTCTAATCAAGTTTTTGTCCCACTGGCTGTTTTCTTACCAAGTTTTAGTCCCACTGGATGTATTCTAACCAAGTTTTAGTCCCACTGGATGTATTCTAACCAAGTTTTTGTCCCACTGGCTGTTTTCTCACCAAGTTTTTGTCCCACTAGCTGTATTCAAACCAAGTTTTTGTCCCACTAGCTGTATTCAAACCAAGTTTTTGTCCCACCACCTGTACTCAGACCAAGTTTTTGTCCCACAAGCTGATTTTTTTTAATGTTTTTGTCCCACTGGCTGTTTTCTAATCTGATTATTCTGGGCCCACTAGCTGTATTCTAACCCAAGTTTTTTCTCTCTGTGTCGCCGCTGCACCTGACAGAGTGAGCCTGGGGAGGAGGTCAAGTACGGGAGCCTGTTGGCCAACCTGCAGGAGCGGGTGATCCAGACGGACCAGGGAATGGTTGTGCTCAGCTCCCAGATGTCCCCGGGCACCTCCAGCAACACGGACCTGTCCACCCTGGCCTCTGTGGTCACCACGCTGGCCACCATGGGCAAGGAAGGGGAGGACAACTCCACTGCCGTCGCCGCCGCACAGCAGGTGGCCAACGACGTGGCCATGGCCCAGGTGGAGGCCGCCGCCACCACCCCCACCCACAGCCACACCCCCACCCTCACCGGCACCGGCACCAGCGTGGCTGCTGTGGCGGCGGCGGCAGCAGCAGAGCACCTGGTGCTCCCCTCCTCCTCCTCCTCTTCCTCGGAGGCTGCGGCGGACGCGGTTGTGGCCAAAGCCTTTGAGAACCTGGCCAAGGTCTGTCAGGAAGGCTCCATGCAGCCGGTGTGTGCTCACGGCCAGGCAAGCAGTAATGAGTGTTGGGGGGGGTCGGGGGGGGTGGCATTTGGTTTGGGTTGGGATGGACGGGGTTGGTGGTGTTGCTTAGATGAGTGGGGAATTCTTCTTCTTCTGAGGTGGGTGGTGGTGGTGCATAGATCTATGGAATTCTTCTGAGAAGGGGTTTGGTGGGGTGGTAGTTCACCAATCCATGGAATTCTTCTACTTATGTGGGGTATGGTAAGGTGGTGGTGGACAGAGCTGTGGAATTCTTTCTCTTCTTCTACAAACTTGAGAGTCCAAACCTCATCCTTATCCTTATTTTCTCAGTCTGTACCATGTTTCATGAGTTACTTTCCTTCAACAGTCTTCCTTCCTTTGCCTGATTTGGTTAGGCAGTCTTTGATCATATTTTAACGTTGAAAATGGTGAAAAACCTGAGGTATATGGTGGTGGAAATATTTGTGAAAAACGTCAGTAAGAAGGGTGCGAATGATTCGGATTTTAGCACGAGTTATGATTTTGATGCTGAAAAGTGAGTAACTAGAGTTTAATCTATCTCCCATGAGTAAGTTTTAGGCCAGTTTATCTACAGATAAATCAGATGTGGTACTTTTTGTCTCACTAGCTGTTTTCTAACCAGTTTTTCTTGGCAGCCTCAGGCCAGGGGTACTGCCACCCTGAGGCAGCTGTGTCATGAATGGGTCGAAGGGCTGTAGTCAGTGTCTGTCAACAAGGATGACCTTGACTCCTTGCTACATGGTGGTGTGTGTCCATCGATATCGATGATGATCATCGTTGTCATCCAGCTGGGGGATGGGGTTAGGGTGGTAGTGGTGGGGGGGGATGCTCATGAATCTATCAGATAGATTCAGATAGATTCTTGCTACATATTTCAGGCATGACCACAGTCCCAGTTTGTTGTTCATATTTGTTCCGGAAAAACCGTCAAAAATGTCGCAGAGTTACAAAAATAAGATATGTGGCTGTTCCTGGTGGGGTGTTGCAGGGTGTGGTGCAGGGAATCGTGTGCGGTTGATTTCACTCAATCACTGTGGCAGCTTCAGGTTAGTCACACATACACAGGCAGTCTGTTGGCACCAGAAACTAAGAAGGCTGTGAAATGGATTGGCAAATGAATATAGCGATGAAAAGGCAGAGATGAAGAGGACTCATGCAGAATGTCATCTCAGGCAAAATCGGTGCCAGTGCCTTCCTTGCACAGCTGTGCAACACACTCAGAGCTACAAGAAAGAGAATTCCTAGACACGGAATTGTCTGTCTGTCTCTGTATATGTATGATTGTTTGTTTGTGCTGTTGTATGAACTTTGATTGTGAGCCAGTGTCACATGGTGTTTCTGATCGTTGTGCTTTGTTCTGGACTTTGGGAGGTTATAGTGCTGATGGTCAGATTGTTGGGGGTAGGCATGTCTGACATTTGAAATGTGTGACGTTGTTCCAGAGCGGGGCAGAAGTTGGAGACACCAGCCAGGCAGAAAGCAGCCTGGATCAATCAAACATGAGCACCGACTCCAACGACGGTTTTTTGGTCGACTTGGAGGGTGAGTTGGGAGCAGGAGGAAGGACATGCAGGCAGATTTGTGTTTGTGTCAGTGGCTGAGATGTTGATATTGCTGTGTCTTTTCTTGGCTAGGCCAAGGCCTGATCAGCATGTTAGGTTTTTGTGGAGGGAAGGCATCTTCTCCTGTGTTTTTTTGGGGTTTTTTCTGGTTTTTTGTGGGTTTTTTTGTGTGTTTTTTTTCATTGGCAGATGTGGTGTATAGCATGATATGATCAGTCTGCAAACTTTGACACTTCCTTGAAACTGAAACTTTCTTTTCACTGATTGCAGCTAGTTTTGGAGAGTGTTTTGAAGATGGTAAGATGTTCTTTAAAAGAAAAAAAAATCTTTCATTTAAATTCTTTGACTGTTCGGCTTAAAAAAACAACAACATTTTGCAGAGCATCTGAGCCAGTGAAATGTGTCAATCTTCCAGACAGAAACTGACAGGTTTTGGTAAGGGCTGGTCTAAGACTTCCTATGCAGGACTTCTGATAAATCCAAAAAATCTTTGGGGTCCCAGGGACTCGTTTCACCATGATTCTGGAGGGTTCAACACCTGGTCTGGACGCTAGTCATTCGGATGAGACGATAAACCAAGGTCCCGTGTGCAGCATGCACTTAGCACACGTAAAAGAACCCACGGCAACAAAAGGGTTGATCCTGGCAAAATTCTGTAGAAAAATCCACTTCAATAGGAAAAACAAACAAAACTGCACGCAGGAAAAAATACAAAAAAATGGGTGGTGCTGTTGTGTAGCGACGCACTCTCCCTGGGGAGAGCAGCCCGAATTTCACACAGAGAAATCTGTTGTGATATAAACAAATACAAATACACCTTCAGGTGACTCTTACTCACATTGTTATCATTGCTGCAGACACACAAAGGCAGGCACACCTTCTGGTCATAATGAATCGTCAAGGTTTTTTGGACCAAGAAATGCTGAATAAGAACAACTGAACTGTACTTTCTAGCAGATGATCACAGTGACAGACTGAAGCTACTATGCACAGTTTTTATTGGTTTTTTGTTGTTGTTTTTTTTTGTGTGTGTTTTTTGTTGTTTTTTTAATGCGTTTAAACTAGAAATTTTTAGAAGCCCCAGGGACCTTCATGATGAGAATGCAGTGCATTAGGGATGCAGGATTTTGCGTTACCAGAAGCCCTGCTGTCGCGTGAATTCTTGTAGAAACCGCAGCACACCTGTTAACTGGGTGGTGCTTTACGATTTGCAGGTCCATTATTGATAAAGGCCTACTTACACTTTGCAGGGCCCTTATTGACAGAGGCCTACTTACACTTTGCAGGGCCTTTATTGACTTAGGCCTACTTACACTTTGCAGGGCCCTTATTGACAGAGGCCTACTTACACTTTGCAGGGCCCTTAGTGACAGAGGCCTACTTACACTTTGCGGGGCCCTTAGTGACAGAGGCCTACTTACACTTTGCAGGGCCTTTATTGACTTAGGCCTACTTACACTTTGCAGGGCCCTTATTGACAGAGGCCTACTTACACTTTGCAGGGCCATTATTGACAGAGGCCTACTTACACTTTGCAGGGCCTTTATTGACAGAGGCCTACTTACACTTTGCAGGGCCCTTATTGACTGAGGCCTACTTACACTTTGCAAGGCCCTTATTGACAGAGGCCTACTTACACTTTGCAAGGCCCTTATTGACAGAGGCCTACTTACACTTTGCAGGGCCCTTATTGACTGAGGCCTACTTACACTTTGCAGGGCCCTTATTGACAGAGGCCTGCTTACACTTTGCAGGGCCCATATTGACAGAGGCCTACTTACACTTTGCAGGGCCTTTATTGACAGAGGCCTACTTACACTTTGCAGGGCCCTTATTGACAGAGGCCTACTTACACTTTGCAGGGCCATTATTGACAGAGGCATGCTTACACTTTGCAGGGCCCTTATTGACAGAGGCATGCTTACACTTTGCAGGGCCCTTATTGACAGAGGCATGCTTACACTTTGCAGGGCCTTTATTGACAGAGGCATGCTTACACTTTGCAGGGCCATTATTGACAGAGGCATGCTTACACTTTGCAGGGCCCTTATTGACAGAGGCCTACTTCCAGTTTACCCTGACCACCCCGTCGCCCATGCCTGCCTATCTCAACATCCACTACATCTGTGAGAGTGCCTCCCGCCTGCTGTTTCTCTCCATGCACTGGACACGCTCCCTGCCTTGCTTCCAGTTGCTCTCGTACGTTCATGTGTTGTGGAAACCCCCCCCCCCCCCTCCCCGCTCCCCACTCCCTCAGCCCCCTCCCCCACCCCCCTCTCTCCTCTCTCTCTCTTTCTCTCTTTCTCTCTCAGTGTCAGGGCTAGGACTGACTGAAAACTATTTTTTTATTTTTTTATTTCATTTTATTTAAAAAAAAATTTTTTTTTTTACTTGAAAATGGTTTAATAGATCAAGGCCCATAGCATTAATCAAATACTTGGTGTAAATTATGAAAAACTGTCACAGCACCATGAACACAGGTGTAAATAATTACAACAGAAATGTAGATGTGGTTAGCTCTTTTTTTTTCTTTTTTCTTTTTTTTTTCTTTTTTCTTTTTTTTTTTTCTTGTTGTTGCTGAAAATTTTGCTTTTTGGAAAAGGATGAGTCTGAAGTCATAAGAATTCTGCATGTGTTGTTGTTTTTTGTTGTTGTTGATTTCCATATGTAGTAGTGGCTGATTGATAGAATTTAAAAATTATTTAAAATAAAGTACAAATTTAGACAGGTCTTCCGAAATGCATGGTAGTGGCTGATTGATATAATTTAAAAAATTATTTTAAATAAAGTACAAAGTAGACAGGTCTTCCGAAATGACTTTATCCCCCCCCCCCCCCCCCCCCAAAAAAAAAAAAAAAAAAAAAAATCCACAAAAGCTTAATGTTCAACCCTGGTCCATAAAGTTTTGTTTTTTTTCCTTGTCCCTTGTGCAGAGCGGACACACAGACAACGTTAGTGCGGTGGTGCTGGAGCGAGTTGTTCACCCTGGGTCTGGCCCAGTGCTCACAGATCATGTGCCTCCCCACAATACTGGCAGCCATCCTCAACCACCTGCAGACGGCGCTGCAGAATGGGGAAGGTGAGTGGGGGGGGGTGGCCCAGTGGTCAGGCGTCCGCCCAGGAAGCGATGGAACATGAGCGCTCAGGGATCTTCTTCTTTCTTCTTCTTCTTTCTTCTTCTTCTGCGTTCGTGGGCTGCAACTCCCACGTTCACTCGTATGCACACGGGCGGGCTTTTACGTGTATGACCGTTTTTACCCAGCCATGTAGGCAGCCATACTCCGTTTTCGGGGGGTGTGCATGCTGGGTATGTTCTTGTTTCCATAACCCACCGAACGCTGACATGGATTACAGGATCTTTAACGTGCGTATTTGATCTTCTGCTTGCATATACACATGAAGGGGGTTCAGGCACTAGCAGGTCTGCACATATGTTGACCTGGGAGATTGTAAAAATCTCCACCCTTTACCCACCAGGCGCTGTCACCGTGATTCGAACCCGGGACCCTCAGATTGACAGTCCAATGCTTTAACCACTCGGCTATTGCGCCCGCCTATCGGGGATCAAATCCGGTCCCACACTGGCCAGTATTTTCTCCTCCTCCTCCTCTGGACCGTGAGTGGTGGTCTGGACACCAGTCATGTGGATGAGATGATTAAGCAATGTGTTTGTATCTGTATTTCTTTTTATCACAACAGATTTCTCTGTGTGAAATTTGGGCTGTTCTCTCCCAGGGAGAGCGCGTTGCTACACTACAGCGCCACCTTTTTTTTGTGTATTTTTTCCTGTGTGCAGTTTTATTTCTTTTTCCTATTGAAGTGGATTTTTCTACAGAATTTTGCCAGGAGCAACCCTTTTGTTGCTGTGGGTTTTTTACATGCGCTAAGTGCGTGGTGCACACGGGACCTGGGTTTATCGTCTCATCTGAATGACTAGCATCCAGACCACCACTCAAGGTAGAAAATATCGGCGGCTGAGCCATGATTCGAACAAGCGTGCTCAGATTCTCTCACTTGCTAGGCAGACGTGTTACCTCCAGGCCATCACTCCACATGTCCCGTGTACTGTATGCACATAGCGTACATAAAAGAACCAGCGTCAACAAAAGCGTTGTTTCTGACACAATTCTGTCGAAAAATCCACTTTGATAGGAAACATATCATACAGCTGCAGACGGGGGAAAAAAAAGGGTGGCACTGCGCTGTAGCAACCCGCTTTCTCTGGGGAGAGCCTCCCGAATTTCAAACCAACATACCTAGGAGGAACTGAGTGTATGCACGCTGGTGTTGCAGTCAAAGAATGGAGTGGTGGGCTAGTGGTAACACTCTGCCCAGGAAGCTGTTTGAACAAGAGAATCTGAGTGCTGGGATCCAATCCCACACCCGCCAGTACTTCCTCCCTGTACTCTAGACTTGAGTGGTGGTCTGGACGCTTTTCATTCGGATGAGACGATAAACTGAGGTCCCATGTGTGGCATGCACCTAGCGGACATTTAAAAGAACCCATGGTAACAAAAGGGTTGTTGCCTTTGGCAGAGTTCTGTAGAAAAATCCGCTTTGTTAGAAAAACATATACACTTGCTGGCAAAAAAAGGGGTACAGTACAATCGATTTTTACAAGATTTTCATGCAAAAATCATTCAAACAGTTCAAAATCATCTTCAGAATCATCGTTCAGATAATTCTAAAGCTCTCGTCAATCATCAAACTCATCTTGCAACTTAAATAATTCGCAACTTTGTCAAAATTCAAGCAAATCGGACTCTGAAAAGTGAGAAATGCACAGTAGGAAGTTCAGAAAACAAGACTGTGAATCTCGAGAGTCTCTTTTATGTAAACAACAATGGCTGCGCCCATATTAAGCACGTGTTTAGCTAGCGGTACCGGGCATATTTGGGTGTTACACTGCATGTCACTGCTGGATGTAAATGTTGAGGGAGGGTTAAAAATACCCTGCCTGAAAACAAGTGTTGAATTCCAAAATGACATATCTTTCCCATTGGATTGGGCTCTCAAGGCCTGATCAGTGCCCAGGGTTTTCACGCAGGTCAAGCATCTGCTGCTGCTGCTTTTCTTTGTGTTTTTCCTTTTCGATTTGTTTGTTGTTATTGTTGCTAATTACGGCAGATGTGTTGTGGCAAATGCTGATCTGTCCACACAGTGACACATTCTTGAACCTGAAGTGAAATGTGGCCAGTAAAGTGTGGAATATGGTGCCTTGCAGACAGAAGCAGTCACTAGTACAGTGACACTGTATGTTGTGGCCCAGTAAAGTGTGGAATATGGTGCCTTGCAGACAAAGGTAGTCACTATGATGACACTACGAAATGTGGCCAGTAAAGTGTGGAATATGGTGCCTTGCAGATAAAGGTAGTCACTATGATGACACTATGAAATGTGGCCAGTATAGTTTGGAATATGGTGCCTTGCAGATAAAGGTAGTCACTATGATGACACTATGAAATGTGGCCAGTAAAGTGTGGAATATGGTGCCTTGCAGATAAAGGTAGTCACTATGATGACACTATGAAATGTGGCCAGTAAAGTGTGGAATATGGTGCCTTGCAGACAAAAGCAGTCACTATGATGACACTATGAAATGTGGCCAGTAAAGTGTGGAATATGGTGCCTTGCAGACAAAGGCAGTCACTATGATGACACTATGAAATGTGGCCAGTAAAGTGTGGAATATGGTGCCTTGCAGATAAAGGTAGTCACTATGATGACACTATGAAATGTGGCCAGTATAGTTCGGAATATGGTGCCTTGCAGATAAAGGTAGTCACTATGATGACACTATGAAATGTGGCCAGTAAAGTGTGGAATATGGTGCCTTGCAGACAAAGGCAGTCACTATGATGACACTATGAAATGTGGCCAGGAAAGACATCAGCTTTTACAATGTTGTCATATTTTGTAACGCTTGATCGCACTTTGTTTCAACATTATGCCAACATAAAAATTGTTCCAACGAGTTCATTTTAAATTACCCAGCATAGTCACATGCTTTTTCCTGTCATAACATTACCCAGACGCTCTAGACTTCTCGATCATGATGCCAGGGCAGTCACTACTAACATTGGTCTCACATGATAATGCTCAGCGAATCACACGAGTGTTTACATTGAAACAGCATAGTGTGGACCAATCAGCTTAACCGTTTGCTCGAACAAGAGAGAAGGTTGCTAAATCAAGTTGCGTCTCGGTCAAACAGCGTCTGTGCCCGTTTTGCTGGTGTGGCTGATAGTCCGAGTGTTCCAACTAAGTGGAGTGATGGCCTAGAGGTAACGCGTCCGCCTAGGAAGCGAGAAAATCTGAGCGCGCTGGTTCGAATCACGGCTCAGCCGCGAATATTCTCTCCCCCTCCACTCGACCTTGAGTGGTGGTCTGGACACTAGTCATTCGGATGAGACGATAAACCGAGGTCCCGTGTGCAGCATGCTTTTAGCGCACGTAAAAGAACCCACGGCAACAAAAGGGTTGTTCCTGGCAAAATTCTGTAGAAAAATCCACTTCGATAGGAAAACAAATCAAACTGCACACATGAAAAAATACAAAAAAAATGGGTGGCGCTGTAGTATAGCGACGCGCTCTCCCTGGAGCAGCCCGAATTTCACACAGAGAAATCTGTTGTGATAAAAAGAAAAAAAGAAATACAAATACAAAATACAAATTCTATTATGTTCCTACCAAACTTCCTTCGTCTTTTCACTGTTAGCCGCGTGAAATTTGGCCAAGCAGAGCAAACCGACAGGCCTAGTTTGCATCAGTTTGACATGGTAAGTATATGTATCACCAAACATGGAGTATAATACAAACTCCTCCTATTGCTCCTACAAACACTTGACAGGGGTTGGCATCTGTGTGGCCAGTAAAGAGCAGAATATGGTGCCTTGCAGACAAGAGCAGTCACTGTGATGACACTGTGAAATGTGGGCCAGTAAAGAGCAGAATATGGTGCCTTGCAGACAAAGGTAGTCACTATGATGACACTATGAAATGTGGGCCAGTAAAGAGCAGAATATGGTGCCTTGCAGACAAGAGCAGTCACTGTGATGACACTGAAATGTGGGCCAGTAAAGAGCAGAATATGGTGCCTTGCAGGCAAAGGTAGTCACTATGATGACACTATGAAATGTGGGCCAGTAAAGAGCAGAATATGGTGCCTTGCAGACAAGAGCAGCCAGGACAAGGTGAAGAGCGTGATGGACCACATAGTGCGGCTGCAGGACTACATTTCCTCCATGACCCAGCTGCAGGTGACGCCTGCAGAGTTTGCCTACCTGAAGGCCCTCGTCCTCTTCTCCCCAGGTCAGTATGGCTTCTTTGACGTCTTTTCACAGTAAGTCATATTAGACGAGTTGGGGTGGGGGGGGTCGAGGGGGGCGGGGGGATCTGCTTTGGAGGGAAAAAGTATGGTGTAACACAATGTAATGTAATACAGTACTATACAATACAACACAGCAACATTTCTGTCGTGTCCAACGCACCAGATTACAGTACAACACAACACATTACAGTATAATGCAACGCAGTACAGTATGCTGCAACGCAACACAGTGCAGTACAGCACAGTACAACACAGTACATTACCTTCCAGTCCAACACAACACATTACAGTACAAACGACAATGCAGTGCAATGCAGTACAGTACAACACAACACATTACAGTACAAACTGCAGTGCAATGCAGTACAGTACAGTACAACACAGCACATTACAGTACAAACGACAATGCAATGCAATGCAGTACAGTGCAACACAACACATTACAGTACAAACTGCAGTGCAGTGCAATGCAGTACAGTACAACACAACACATTACAGTACAAACTGCAGTGCAGTGCAATGCAGTACAACACAACACATTACAGTACAAACTGCAGTGCAGTGCAATGCAGTACAGTACAGTACAACACAACACATTACAGTACAAACTACAATGCAATGCAATGCAGTACAGTACAACACAACACATTACAGTACAAACTGCAGTGCAATGCAGTACAGTACAGTGCAACACAACACATTACAGTACAAACTACAATGCAGTACAGTACAGTGCAACACAACACATTATAGTACAAACTACAACACAATGCAGTACAGTGCAGTACAACACAACACATTACTGTCCAGTCCAACACAACACATTACAGTACAAACTACAGTGCAGTACAGTACAGTACAGTACAGGACAACACATTACCGTCCAGTCCAACACAACAGATTACATTACAAACTACAATGCAGTGTAATGCAGTACAGTACAACACAATTCCATACAGCCCAACACAATAGATTACATTACAAACTACAATGCAGTACATTACAACACAACACAATTCCATACAGCCCAACACAACAGATTACATTACAAACTACAATGCAGTGCAATGCAGTACAGTACAACACAATTCCATACAGCCCAACACAATAGATTACAGTACAGCACATCACATTACAGTACAATGCAACACAGTACCATATGTTGCAATACAATACAGCACAACATATTTCCGTACAGCCCAACACAATATATTACAGCACACCACGAAACATTACCGTACAATGCAATGCAACACAGTCAGGTTGCAGCACAACATAACTGAATACAGTACAGATACAAACACAACACAAAACAAGCCAAACTGACTGACCCTGACACATGTCTCATCCCTGTTCCCCCACCCTCCCTGGGCAGATAACCCCAACCTGGGCAGCCGGCGCCACATGGACCACCTGCAGGAGCGCATCCAGCGGGAGTTTGTGCACATGCTGGTCACTACCACCACCACCACCGGCACCACCACCACTGACACCGGCGCCGTGACGGTCGCCGCCAGCAACCGGGTGGCGCGGCTGCTGCTGCGGCTGGTGCCCCTGAAGACCTTCGTGGCCACCACCATGGAGGAGCTGTTCTTCGCGGGGCTGATCGGCAACGTGCAGATCGACAACATCATCCCCTACATCCTGCGCATGGAGACGGCCGAGTACAACCTGCACATGGCTGGCCAGTCCCTGCCCATCTCCACCACCACACCCCCTCCTCCCTCCTCCACCTCCTCCTCCACCGGCGTGCCTGTCGTCTCCACCTCCTCCTCCTCGGCCGACCACCACCACAACAGCCCCATGGTCACCCAGCTAGCTGTGGCCAACCTCAACGGGGGATCCGCCCAGCACTAGCTGCTTTGGACTGAACTAGCTCAGCACTAGCTGTGGGGGTCTGTGAGTGTGAACTAGCTGTGTTGACTGGGGGGTGGGGGGGGGCGGCGGCTGTGAACAAGTGTTGATGTGGGGAGTGGTGGAGTTGGGAGTGGGGGGGGCTCTGAACTAGCTTCTGCTGAACTTTGGGTTAATGTGTGGAGCTGGGTGGGATCTTTTTTTTTTTGTTGTTGTTGGAAGGACATGTGATGGTAGTTGTACTACTGTGAGTCAAGGCGTGTCCTGAGCAGGGTGCGAGATGAAGATGTTTGCTGATTGGCTGATGATTTTTTTTTTTTTTTTTTTTTTTTTTTTTGAGGGGAGGTGGTGATGGGCTGCTGTGGTCAGCCTGTGTGAAGATCTGGAAGGAGGCTTCTTCT
Source organism: Babylonia areolata (assembly GCF_041734735.1). Lineage (NCBI taxonomy): Eukaryota > Metazoa > Mollusca > Gastropoda > Neogastropoda > Buccinidae > Babylonia > Babylonia areolata. Next base: position 5,665,540 of record NC_134900.1, on the reverse strand, counting down.
GCTGATGGCTTTGTGGGCTGGTGGTGGTGGTGGTGGTGGTGGAGTTTGTTGATGAGATTTCTACTGAAGTGAATGCTGCTTCTCTTCACAGAGGCTGTGGACGGAAGGGGGCCCACTGCCACACAAAGGCTTGTTCCTCAGTCTGTACGCGCCAGCTGACCACTCTTGATGATCTCTACGCTATTGTTCTGTATTAACAACAGGGTGAGCTGCAGCGAATGTTCCCTACTGGTCTAGGCTGGGGGAAACAGTACCTACATTTGGTTCAGTGGACTGGTAGAACATTCCCTGCTGGTGTAGGGGGGGGAGGGAGGGGGGTGGGGGGGGGGTGGAAGGGGACTGTACCTGCAATGATTTTTGGTTCAGTGGCCTAGCAGAATGTTCCCTGCTGGTACAGGCTGGGGGAAACTGCGCCTACATTTGGTTGCGCCTACATTTGGTTCAGCTGCCTGGTAGAACATTCCCTGCTGGTGTAGGCTGGGGGAGAAACTGTACCTGCTGTGATGGTTCTGTGGCCTAGCAGAATGTTCCCTGCTGGTATAGGCTGGGGGAAACAGTACCTAGATTTGGTTCAGCGGCCTGGTAGAACGTTCCCTGCTGGAATAGGCTGGGTGGGACCTGTGCCGTCAGCAATCTTTAGTCCACTGGCCTCCCAGATGTGTGGTGAGGTAGGGGCATCTCCACAGTCTGGCACCAGTAACTGTCACACGGCTTGGTTTGGCTGCTCCACAATGGAGTAAACTGAAGCCGTTAGTTTGGGGATAAATTTGCACACATATAATTTCTTCTTTTTTTTCTTTTTTTTTCTTTTTTTTTCTTTTTTTTTTTGTTTAATGTTTAAGATGGAGATTTTTTTTCCCCATAGGAAAAAAGTTTATGACTGAGAACAAAAATGATGCTTTTGGCAGTACAAATTATAAAACTTTCAAAAGATAAGTGAGAAACCAACATTATTATTATTATTTATAGACTTGATGTCACATTCTATAGAAAACAGTGGAGTCTGCTTAACACAGGTCTGTGGGAACCAGAGAAATCAGCCGGTGCTGACCAGTAGCTTTGCTTTTGAAAGTGTCAGAAAGTGTGTCACAGCTCTGGAGCGAATGGTGTGTGGCTGGGAGAAAGCTGGCAAGACAGGACAGTCACAGTGTGTGCACAGCGACACACACAAGTCATTCACAATGCAGCTCATGTCTTGTGCGTCATGTACACGTTGTAAGGACTTTGCGTCTTTCTTGATGCTTACTTTCACTTGCAGTAGTCTTCTCGGTTGTTTATTTTTATAATCAGACACTTGAACATGCCATTAACTCTCTCCATACGAACAGCGAAAGAGATGATGTTAACAGCGTTTCACTCAAATTACCATCATCAAACTATTCCAAGCGGAAGGCTCTTATACTGAAGAGGTGAAGGTTGACAAAGAATACCACAATTCTGACGATGGAAGCTAAAGGTTGGGTCATTGAGACACCCACTGGACATCCGAGGGGTCTGTGTAGAGGAGAAGAGAGGACTGGCCGTACTGAGTGAGTTAAGACACTTTGACACCTTATTGTCATTACCTGCAAGGGTCTATTGACAAGGGGGGGGGGGGGGGGGGGGGACGGGTTATTTTTGTTTAACACAAGAATAGCAGAACACATTCTGCTCGATCCAGTAGTACCTCTCACATACCCCTCTCACATTCTTTTTCAAAGTTCCTCAAATTTAAACAAATGAAATAAACACTTAGAAAATAAAATAAAAAGGAACAAGGAATAATATAACCAAACTCAGCCACCCATTCTGTTGTGTTGTTATGTAATTTATCGGTGTTTACTTGTCATCAGAACACACACAAAACTAGATACTACACATGATTATTTTCCTCGTTGTTGTTATCGTTAATATGCCATGCCATTAAGAAAGAGAGAGAGAGAGAGAGAAAAAAAAGCAACAAACAAACCAACAACCACTAACAAATAAACAGTCTTTAAAATCAACATACCCACTGTCAGAGTGGCATAGACGTCGTTCCATGTCTAGTTGGCACTGTACTTACTGACTGCCCATCATGCCCTGCGGCCTGTGGGGCAGCAACGAGGAAGCGCCAGTATTGGTCTCTTCAGGGCCAGTCTCAGAATGGCAGGTGTGCTTCAGTTGGCGCTGTGCCTTGATGTTAACTCTTTCATTCCTAGTTTTCTATGAACCATTACTTCCCCTTGTTCCTAGATTCCTTTTACGCATGTATACCCTTCATTCCTGGATTTAGAGAAGAGAAAGAAAGTACGAAGCAGGGTACTTATTTCGGAGACTTACGGCAACGCGGTTCATAACAGTATACTAAGATTGTTATATACCGTTGTGTACAGAATTGATGTGAGAAGGTGTCTGTGACCGTGTTGACTCTATACGGTGACATCTCTGGTGACACTCAGGTGCAAAACAGGTGAGTTTAGGGTAAAACACAACGCATGCAAGTACGTACCATACGCAGGACAGTGTTTTGCTTGCACAGTGTTCACATCATGCAGGTACTCACCGAGTATGCCTCACATGTATCCCAGTGCCACACTGCTGGTCATATCCACAGAAAACTGTCACAATTGTCACTGCAGTTGTCCCAACCACATCATTGATTTGAAGTTTGTTTGCTGTCTAGAAGGGGATGTCTTTCACTACACAAGCAGCTGATGAGCCAGAATAAGAGCATTATTTACACAGTTATATGCACATACACTATTCACAAACAAAACGTTCTCTGTATACATGTGTCATTGTCACAATCACCATGTCACATGTCACACAAAGGTGACACGCGTGTGGTACACCTTGAAGCAGTCGCGCTGGTTGCTGCATAAATACACACCACACTTTTCACATTTGATTGTTGTCTTGCATTTTTTGAATGGGTTGTTGGCATAGCTGACACCAGGGTGTGTGTGGTTGTATTTGTTGTGTCGTGCTGTGCACACCACACAGGTGTGGTTGTCACCTTCTCCGCGAACAGGCCAGTGATCTGTGCGGTCAAGACGGGGGTCTGCTGCACTGGTTTCCGTTCTGGGTCGGCCAGGATGGGATTTTTCGACAAAATAATTGCCGATCAGTTGGTGGGCCAGGTCCAGCTTGAAGGAGAGCAGGTCTCGCTTGCTTTGTCCCTGAGGTCTGTGGTCTGTCACCTCCCCCTCAATGACAAAAGCGTTGTATATTGCTGTTTCCATCAGCTTTGTTTCCACCCGTCGATACCACTTCATGGACTTTTTTGACTTGTTTTGACGGGTGTTCTGGTCCAGTCTGTCCACACCATTCATGTTGACGGCGTAGGCAGCCACTGATGGGGGGCAAGGAAACTCAGCGACGGTCCCGTCTTTCTGGCGTCGTCTGGCAGTGGCACCTGAGTTGTCATGAGGTGGGTGTGCTGTGGAAAGGTAGTACACCATTCTGTTGTCTTTCCATGATGTTGCTATCATGTCACCACACTGTCGCCATTCAGAAGTGCCACGGGGAATCCGACGTGTTTCCGCCTTGGTCTTGACCAGATCACTTGGGTAGCCAAGACGGTTGGGTCGCATTGTGCCGCACAGGTACGTCCCCTTGCCCAACAGGTACTTTGCCAGCACAGGTGAGGTGTAAAAATTGTCTGTGAAGACAACGTGACCAAAGTCTTGAACTGGTTTGGTCAGACCAATCACAACACGGGCACTGAGCCCCATCAGTTTGTTCACTTGTTGTCCGTGTTTTCCTGTATACACCTCCATATTGTAGCAGTATGCTGTCTTGGCGTCAGCAAGTACCCACAGCTTGATACCAAACTTCACAGGTTTGTCCCTCATATACTGTTTGAAGCTTAAACGGCCCTTGAATGGTACCATCGCTTCATCAACTGTCACATTTTGGTAAGGAACAAACTCATTTCTGAAACTGTCCCTGACTTTGTCCAGAATGAAACGAAGTTTGTGGAGTTTGTCACTTCGATCAACAGGTGAAGTAGGATCCACAAAATACACGTATCTCCGAATCTGAAAGAATCGGTCACGACTCATCACACTGCCAAACGGAGTACGGAGAAGAAAGTTTTTTGCACTTGTGCTCCAATAGTGTGTGTCTCTGTCAAGTCGCATAATGTCCTTCATTATCAGCAGCCCATAATATACCTTCATTTCTTCCAGTGTAATGGGTTTCCACTCACCTTTGTTTTTTTCTGGCTCCTCAGTCCGTTTCTTTGTGGCATTGTTGTTCGTGAAGTTGACAATAGAACGAAACACTTCATCGGAATAAAACAGCTGAAAGTAATCCAGTGCTGTCATCGATGTATCCAGCACGCGAACAGGTCCTGATCGGCGATTGAACGACGTTCTGGTGCTAGGGTCAGGTGCAACGTAATTACCGCTCACCCACTCAAACCGTGGCCGCGTGTAAAACAAAGGCAGGTTTTCATCATCCAGCTCCTCTCCACTTTCATCACCCGCTATTTGTGCTTCTATTGCAGCAGCTAACTGTGCTCTCTCCTCTTCATTTAGTTGCAACAGATCGAAATCATCATCTGGTAAAGCATTGTAAAATTCATCATCAGAAAACTGGTCTGAATCCGAATTTTCTACACCTTCCATCTTCCGTGTTCGTGTGTTCACTCAGAAATGCCACGTCTGCAGTTGCACACTGGCAGGAATGAAGCAGTGGCCACTTTCCCACGGCCCAGGGAGGGAGAGGGGGGTGTCTGGCATCCATTCCATTCATAAACACTGCCCCACAAGTGCCCCGGTCAAGGATAGATGACGCGCGCTGATGACGCGACTCGCGCGAAGTTCAAAGCGCTTACCGTGAGAACCGATTTTCCGGGCGGCAGGAAGGAAAGGAGGAATTTTCTGCTGCACGGTTTACCGGCCTCCAGGAATGAAGGGTATGATTCTAGCAAACCGGAAAACCGTGCTGCCGGAATGAAAGAGTTAAATACAACAACCCCAGTGTGACTGTGGAAAAGATCAGGAGGCTCGCCTCATCATTAAACAGAGACTGTTTTTTGGGGTGTTTTTTTTTTTGCTTTTTGTTTAATGAAGGATTTGCCAACACTTTGATTGACCGACTTATTGTGACATCAGCATGTTAATTAAACAGGTTGGTAACAGAATACTTGACTCATCAGGGACTTGAACATAAACTCATTTTAAGCACCCACCAACCCACCTAGATAAAGTTGTAAAAATGTTGACATTACCCATGAACTTTTTACACAAAGAAATAGAAGAATGTTGGGTTGCAAATCAGTGTGAAGTTTGCTGGCATAAACCGTGTGGATGTGTTGTCAAGACCTGTGTTAAGTGGACTCTACTGACGTACCGGTAATATATATTCACTGAACAGCTTGTTGTAAGCATACACTATGACACAGTCTGCTGGCTTCGCTTACTTTGATCAGTTGTCTGGAAGAAGTTTCTGCTGAAGACAAGTTTGGGGAACAGGTGTGGAATCGGTAGTATTCTGCCAGGCGTTGCTGGATGCTCATGTGTTTTTGATGGACGGCGAAATCATACCCTTGTCTGTTGAAAAACGGAGGAGCAGTCCTGTTTTGGTTCTGTGAACCTTGTTGAAACATATTTTCCAGGTTTCACTGTGGTGTGGTCGTCTGCCACTGTGGTTTTGAAAAAAAAAAAAAAAAAGAGAGAGAGAGAGAGAAAAAAAATTCAGGTTGAAGTGAAAAAAATGTGCAATGCTTACAGTACAGTGTTGTCACAGTGTACAGTGCTTACCGTACAGTGTTGTCACGGTGTACAATGCTTACCGTACAGTGTTGTCACAGTGGACAATGCTTACCGTACAGTGTTGTCACGGTGTACAATGCTTACCGTACAGTGTTGTCACAGTGGACAATGCTTACCGTACAGTGTTGTCACGGTGTACAATGCTTATAGTAAAGTGTTGTCACAGTGGACAATGCTTACCGTACAGTGTTGTCACAGTGGACAATGCTTACCGTACAGTGTTGTCACGGTGTACAATGCTTATAGTAAAGTGTTGTCACATTGTACAATGCTTACAGTACAGTGTTGTCACAGTGTACAATGCTTACAGTACAGTGTTGTCACAGTGTACAATGCTTACACTACAGTGTTGTCACATTGTACAATGCTTACAGTACAGTGTTGTCACAGTGTACAATGCTTACAGTACAGTGTTGTCACAGTGTACAATGCTGACAGTACAGTGTTGTCACAGTGTACAATGCTTACCGTACAGTGTTGTCACAGTGGACAATGCTTACCGTACAGTGTTGTCACGGTGTACAATGCTTATAGTACAGTGTTGTCACAGTGGACAATGCTGACAGTACAGTGTTGTCACAGTGGACAATGCTTACAGTACAGTGTTGTCACAGTGTACAATGCTTACCGTACAGTGTTGTCACAGTGTACAATGCTGACAGTACATTGTTGTCACAGTGTACAATGCTTGCATACAGTGTTGTCACAGTGTACAGTGCTTACAGTACAGTGTTGTCACAGTGTACAGTGCTTACAGTACAGTGTTGTCACAGCGCACAATGCTTACAGTACAGTGTTGTCACAGCGCACAATGCTTACAGTACAGTGTTGTCACAGTGGACAATGCTGACAGTACAGTGTTGTCACAGCGCACAATGCTTACAGTACAGTGTTGTCACAGTGTACAATGCTTACAGTACAGTGTTGTCACAGCACACAATGCTTACAGTACAGTGTTGTCACAGTGTACAATGCTGACAGTACATTGTTGTCACAGTGTACAATGCTTGCATACAGTGTTGTCACAGTGTACAATGCTTACAGTACAGTGTTGTCACAGCGCACAATGCTTACAGTAGTGTTGTCACAGCGCACAATGCTTACAGTACAGTGTTGTCACAGTGTACAATGCTTACAGTACAGTGTTGTCACAGCGCACAATGCTTACAGTACAGTGTTGTCACAGTGTACAATGCTGACAGTACATTGTTGTCACAGTGTACAATGCTTGCATACAGTGTTGTCACAGTGTACAATGCTTACAGTACAGTGTTGTCACAGTGTACAATGCTTACAGTACAGTGTTGTCACAGCGCACAATGCTTACAGTACAGTGTTGTCACAGCGCACAATGCTTACAGTACAGTGTTGTCACAGTGTACAATGTTTACAGTACAGTGTTGTCACAGCGCACAATGCTTACAGTACAGTGTTGTCACAGCGCACAATGCTTACAGTACAGTGTTGTCACAGCGCACAATGCTTACAGTACAGTGTTGTCGCAGTGTACAATGTCACAGTGTACAATGCTGACAGTAGTGTTGTCACAGCGCACAATGCTTACAGTACAGTGTTGTCACAGCGCACAATGCTTACAGTACAGTGTTGTCACAGTGTACAATGCTTACAGTACAGTGTTGTCACAGCGCACAATGCTTACAGTACAGTGTTGTCACAGTGTACAATGCTGACAGTACATTGTTGTCACAGTGTACAATGCTTGCATACAGTGTTGTCACAGTGTACAATGCTTACAGTACAGTGTTGTCACAGCGCACAATGCTTACAGTACAGTGTTGTCACAGTGTACAATGCTTACAGTACAGTGTTGTCGCAGTGTACAATGCTTACAGTACAGTGTTGTCACAGTGTACAATGTCACAGTGTACAATGCTGACAGTACAGTGTTGTCACAGTGCACAATGCTTACAGTACAGTGTTGTCGCAGTGTACAATGCTTACAGTACAGTGTTGTCACAGTGTACAATGCTTACAGTACAGTGTTGTCACAGTGTACAATGCTTACAGTACAGTGTTGTCACAGTGTACAATGCTTACAGTACAGTGTGGTCACAGTGTACGATGCTTACAGTACAGTGTTGTCACAGTGTACAATGCTTACAGTACAGTGTGGTCACAGTGTACAATGCTTACAGTACAGTGTGGTCACAGTGTACTATGCTTACAGTACAGTGTTGTTGCATTGCACAATGCTGACATAAACCAGGCAGCTGAAAGAAGAAAGTGATTGCCAGATGTGACAAGGTGGTCGGGGGGGGGGGGGGGGGGGGGGGGGGGGGGACAGGAAGGTAGCAGGATGGTCAGAGAGCAGTTTGACCAGCTGAGAGAGAAAGAGCTTGGCTGAGGAGCAGAAGACGGAACAGGGTTGCTGGCACAACATGAGGCGAGAGAGAAGAGGGGCAGGTATAGTTGGGACAGAGCTGATGTTGCCTCCTCCGCACCCTTCCCCCACCCCCATTACGACTACTATGGTCTTTGCAGCCTGCCTACTTAAAAGCTGATTGCTGGGTGTGACGGGAAGAATGCGACAAGATTGTTTCTCTCTTCTTGTGAGTTTGGAATCTCATAATATGTGTGTGTGTGTGACAGATCTTGTTGGGTTGGGTTTTTTTGTTTTTTTGTGGTTTTTTTTTCAACTGCTACATTCACATGTGAATGTATTCCTCCCATAAACACCTAAGTCATAACAAGTACCACTTCGCAGCACCCCTTTCTTCCCCCCATGCCCCCTCCTCCCTCCCCCACCCACTTCCATGCCCCCCCCCCCCCACCCCTGCCCCCAACCTCCCCCCCCCTGCCTCCCAATTACCACAGATGTTTTGTGAATCACAGAGTAACCTTGAACTTGATGATGATGACTTTTTGCTGGTGCAGATCGCGAGCAGTGACTATCAGTGTTGGAGAAAGTGTGGAATGTGATTTAGTTTAGAAGTGTGACGATGAAGGGAACGGATGTACATGTCTGGGGTTTGAAAAAGATGGTGTACATGTTTTTGTGTGTGTGTTTTTTTGTGTGTGTGTATGTGTGTGTGTTTTCTTTTCACAAATAGGGCGATGCTGGGAGCAGGTTCCTGTGTGTGCAGTGCATGGATTGGACTTGCCATCGTGCAATGTTTGCTTTCATGATGTGTAGATAACTGATTTGTGATGATGATGATGATGCTAGATAAATATATATACATGTGTTGATGAACTGTTGAGGAGATAGCGCAGTGTGTTGTCTGTCTGACACTCATTTTTGCAAAGCTTGCAGTACAGTGAACGCCACATGGTGCATGTGGCTTTGCCAATGTCGTTACAGTGTGTAGAGCTTACAGAGACATCGTCGTACGGTGAGCACTGCATTGAGTGAGGCGTCTGTACGTTCAAGTGTTCATCAGAGTATCAGGGGAGGAGGGGGTTGTAGTGTGTAACTAGGAGTTGGGTAGCGCCTAACCTTCAGTAATATAATCGTTCATACTTGGTGAGAAATGAAACATGAGGAAGGGGGAATTTTGTTGAATGTCCCATCACCCATTTTGATGAATTTGGAGTGTGACATATGGAATGAAATGCCACCGTTGGCCATTATCATCAGTATAACGTTTCAGTTGGAGCTGTTACCTAAGCCACAAGGACTTGAAAGAAAGTAGATGCTTGTAAAAAGTACCTCCTCTTCCAAACATAATGCATAACACTTAACAGAACTTACATATTACAGCTTACAGTATAGTATTGTCAGCGCAGTGTATCATGATTTTTGCAGGACAAGGCAACACTTTTTAAATTTTAATTTGCATTTTTAATATTAAATTTTAACTGGGTGGTCAAAGCATTCAGAACACTTTCTTCATGGCAAAATCAGTTTTGGTGCTGCATGGGAACAACAACCAGTAAACAAGTGAAATCATTGTCAGTGTTTTCGTGTGTTTGAAAATGTGTCCAGCATGCATGTCAGTGCTCACACAGACAGTATCGTGTGTCCTAGTTTCTTGTGCCGAATGAAACTGATGATTATCACCGGACAGAAAGTCATTGGAAAGTTGCTTTGAGCTGGGAAGAAATGAGTTTGTTTCAGAGGAGTAAAAAAAAAAAAAAAAAGCAACTGAGGAGTTGTGTGCCTTCCTTAAAAGTAAGACAACCCTGTCAGGGTCAGAACGATAGATGGAACTTACTAGAAAGTCACCCTCCGTGAGAGCTTTTGGTCATGATTGATATCGCCAGCAAGGATGCTGTTCCTTATTTTATCTTCTTCTTTTTTTTCTTTTTTTTCTTTCTTTTTTTTTTTGTATGGACTTGCAGCATTGGACTTGAAATGAGATCTTTTTCTGGCTGTCAACACCTGTGACTTTGGATTACATTTTTCTGTTCTCCATGTTGGAACACATACATGTTTGCTTTTGACTGTATCATGTGACCGTACATTTTGGGGTTTGACTTTGACTATGGTGTCGGGTTCTTGTCTGTTTTTTGCAATTTTGAAATTAGCGAACCTTGCAGTCTGAAGCGCCTTATATTTGTGGGTGAGACAAGATCGCTTTCCCTGCAGAACCATAGGTGCTGCCTATGATCCAAAGCGCCTTGCAGCCTGAAAAGTTATGGTCTGGAATAGTCAGTGTAGTATACACTAGTAGTACAAAGTGCTTTCAAATTCAATGCAGAATGCACACAGGCACACAGAATGCCATGCTTACAGTACAGTATGGACACACTCTGTACAGTGCTGACAGTAATGAGCATGTATTGTGTCAAAGAGTATATGTTGCCCAATATACAGATTAGTCATGTGGACATTGCTCGTAGTGTAGTGCTGTCTCGGTATGCAGTGTTTGCACTACAGTTAAAGAGTTTGCACAGAAAACAAAGTTAATTAGTTACACTGAAGAGTGTAATGTCGTCACAGAGTACAATGCTTACGGCGTCCTCTTAGAATAGTACAATGGAAAATGCTTGCAGTACAGCGTACCATGTTTTTTTTGTTTTTTTTAGGAGTGTTGTCACAATGTACAATGCGTACAGTACAGTGTTGTCACAGTGTACAATGCTTTACAGTACAGTGTTGTCACAGTGTACAATGCTTACAGTACAGTGTTGTCACAGTGTACAATGCTTTACAGTACAGTGTTGTCACAGTGTACAATGCTTACAGTACAGTGTTGTCACAGTGTACAATGCTTACAGTACAGTGTTGTCACAGTGTACAATGCTTACAGTACAGTGTTGTCACAGTGTACAATGCTTACAGTACAGTGTAAATTGCTCACGATACAATGTTGCCACTTAGTCATGTGGTGTAGTGTAGTTATAGTTTTCACTGAGTACAATGTTTACAAAAAAACTGTACACAGCAAGGCACTGTCTGCTCACTCATTACAGTCACACAGTAAATAGCAGACCCTGCACTCAGTGAAGTCTTTGTTGTGCAGTCGCACCCAGTGCACGTGCACTGTTTGCAGCAGTGTGTTAACCTTTCGAAGTAATGAAATGTTGAGGGAACCGTGTTGTTGAGCAACACTTGCAGCACAGTATTGATACATTATATATATATATATATTATATATGTGTTTGACAAAACTGTTGTTTTGGATACAGTCTGGGTAGCTATGTCAGTTCATCGTATTTCAGAGTGACAGTTTGTAAATAATGCGTGGGGGATGGAGAGGTGAGAGGTAAGCTGATGAGGTGGGTTTTTTTTTTTTTTGTTTTTTTTTTTTAATTCTGTTTTTATGAAGGGGATGATGGAGAATGAGAAAGGGGAGGAGTGCGACTTGACCGACTGTAACTTGTGTGACTGGTTTCAGTCCAACAACCACGTGCCATGCTTCTTTGCCTGTACAGTTTCCAGCTCACTTATTTATTAATGATTGATGGGATTCTTATGTCACGTTTGTCATTTTTGGTATATATATATATATATATATATATATACATTATTATTACGATTGACCTTGTTGTGTTTCCGCCATTGTGTCATGCCTTTGAAGTTGAGCGTGATGTGTACGATGTTGTCGTGGCATGGGACTTCCCTTTCCTGAATTATCATCATCATCATCTCCCCCCCACAAACCACTCCCCCCCAACTCAGTTCCATGGAATGGTCCTGTTCTCAGAATGTGTATCATCATCAGTTGTTTGCCTTCTTCCCATTGTCAGCTCTTTTTTTTTTTCCTGACAGTACAATACTTCTAACCATTTCTTCCTTAGATCTGATATCAGGATCCCGTTTTTCTCCCGTACAAAACAGAGCAAAAAAAAGTCTTTTGTAACGCTGATTAGATTATCTTCAAGAGATGTATGTGTTTTTCCCCCTCCAGTGATGGGTGGCCACTTTGAAACAGTATGTAGACTATGAGACTGTCAGCATCTGAGTGAAACCAGTTGAAAGAGGTCCTATTCAGGAGATGGCCGTGGCCTGCTGCAGTTCTTTAGCCTTGCTGGACATGTGAAGACCGGCTGTGTGGGCATTCAGGTTCAGGGTGGCTAAAATGTTTCACTCATATCTCTTGCACAGTTGCAGGTGTTTTTTGTGTTTTTTTTCTTCCTTTTTTGTTTTGTTTCTTGACGGATAACAAAATGTAGTTAAGCACAGTGTTGCTGCAGGTAGGCATATTGCTGTTGGCATATTGCTGTAGGCATATTGCTGTTGGTATATTGCTGTAGGCTTAGTTGTTGCTGTGTAGTGCTGAACAAAAACAGTTGTCCAGCCTCACATAATGATATCGAGTTGCACTAGCTGCTGTGAGTTAAAACATACATGGTACCAGTGACTGACTTTTAAGAATCAGAAGTACTCTTGAGAAACATTCTTCAAGTAGTTCTGTAACCAATCTCAACACCTGATGACAAGCTTCAGACAAAAAAAACAACAAAAAACAAAACAAAACAAACAAACAGAAAAACCAGCCCCACAACATATTTGAAGATGAGAACTTAGAGGAGGTCATTAATGTTTAACAATTTTTTTTTTTTTTAGTCTAAAGGCTATGTGAAATTGTGTTTTTAAAATAAACAATGGATCAGATGTGTACAGGTTTGAGAACATGAAAGGAATTGTTTGGGAGTGACTAATGATGACCTAGCACAGCAACTGAGGCCGATGTGTGAAGGCAATGCCAGGATGGACTTGGCTTGAAATCATCCAGTCTGTTTGGCAGTGGTACTGGCTGATTCAGTACATCACTACATATCATGGTTTACTCCACACCATGTTATTTCACAAACCAGGACCATGTAAGAATTATTTATGCATAGATTTTTTTTTTCCCCCAAATCTCCTAAAGTTCATAAACCTTTCAAGGCTGTGTGTGAACAGATCAGTTGTTTCTTTTGGAAGCTTCCTGCAGATCATCAGGATAGAGAATATTTGAATGTCATTTATGAGCAGTTTGTGTTGTGTGTGGTGATAAGTATTCACTGTTGTATGTGGTATTCTGATAGTACTGACAGTGTGAAAGAGTTAAAAACAATGACACCACCTTTTTTTTTTCTTAATGTCTCAAATGTTTGATGCAGATTTTGTGAGATGCTTCCGTTGCCCATGAAAATATTCTGATTCTGTGACAGGGCACACGTTTTTCAAAATGTTTTAGCTCTGATTCTTCCCCTCCCCTTCTCTTCTTTCCAGAATACTTACAGCATGTATTTACTGTTAAGGGGCGCCATGGCAGAGAAATGACTTGGGACTTGTGATGTGGTGTTCAGCAGTGGCCAGAGTCCAAGACCCTGGCTTGGCATTGTGTTGCGTCCTTGGGAAAGGCACTTCACTCTGATTTTCTCCACTCCACGTAGATATGAATGGGTGTCTGACTTTGATCAAGGAAGGAGAGGATTAGGCCCTGCCTTTAGCGCCCAGCCCTAGACATTGTGAACATGAATTCACTGCCCCTATAGCTGTTTAATACTGGTTGCTCCCATATCGCTGTCTTTTGCATGCCGCATGGACGTGTAGAGCTTTTTTTTTTCTTTTCTGCTTCTTCTTTCTTGTTATGTCCCATAGTCCTCACCATATCAGTGGCATTATTCCTAAGCTGCTCATCTTGAATTGTCCCTGCACCAACCCTGGACTGGTTCTGTTAACAGTGTTTTACATTGACAGTTTATTGGGAGGTATCAGTGTTAGGTTGCCATGGAACCACACACCAGAACAGACCCTAGCACTGTTGCCAACAGCTAAGTCACTTGACTCATTATGGACAAATTCCCAGATAACTTGCAACAGCAGAGTGTCACTTAGCACAAACTTCAGAGTATATTCATAACAGCAGACTTAGTCTGAAGCTTGATGATGCTGCAATACGACACATAGAGATCTACGTTGAAGAGTACTGTGCACTTCCTTTCTTACTGTACTTCATCATCAGCCAGGCCCGTGCGCAGGATTTGTCCACTCTGTGCACATACACCTTCGTCTCCCACAGATCTGGAGAAGACTGCCACAATCCCTTTCTCCTATCTTTCAGAGGCTAGCTCAGGCCAGGTGGGTACTGCTGAACGTTTGTTGACTTCAATGTGCTCTCTCTCCATGTCCCCCAGCTGGTTTCTTTTTTTCTTTTTGTTTTTCCCTCTCTCTCAGCAACCTCATAGTCGTTCCAACATTGTTACATCTGGCATTGAATCTCTTGGTTGATACCTCTGCATGTGTAGCAGTGCAGATTGGATTAGAACGTGGAGCATTAAAGTGACCATCAGAAGGCAGTGTGGAACGCCCCTAGAATTGTGGTAAAAGAGTCCTTGGGAACTCCCAAGATTTTTCACTGATCAGAAAGCCTGGCTGATTGTCAGCTGTGGTCTGTCAGTGACAGGGTTGGTCCTGTGAGTTCAGCAGTTTTGTAATGTTGGTGCTGCATTCAGTCTGTGACATTAGGTGACACTATAATAATGATTTGCTATTTGGCAATGTGGAGTCATACAGTTTCAGGAGAAAAAGTACCATTTGCAACTGTTATTACAGCTCTTGTTGGCTCATGTTCTGTGTTGCTGTATAATTTGAAGAAATTTTCTGGCACCAGTGTTTCGTTTCAGATCTTTATGGCATACAGTGCTTTCAGATTACAATGCTGTTAGGGGCGAAGTATTCAGTGAGATGTCTTACCTTTTTTTACTGAGAGTTCAGTTACATGACATATTTTGTTACTTTTGCTGCTAGAGTTGATCAAAGAGATATGTTTTGTTAATTTGCTGTGAGAGCTGATGAAAGACTTGGAATACAACAGAATGTGTCCATATTCTGTAGACTTCCCCTGCCTGCACTGTACCCTTCCCCTCGCATCTTGCCCTCATATCTCTACATGTGATAGTTTTGCTCATCTGTTGATTCTGAAATGTTGACTTAACACCTTGCATGTATTGTGTGTAATTGATTATCAGATTTCCATGACACTGGCCTATATATATATATATATATATATATATATATGTATGTGTGTGTGTGTGTGTATTATTGTTTGTAAGTGGGTTTGTGAATATGTGCCTATTTATTGAATGGTGGTCCCAGTCGCCATTGCATACCATGAAAAAGTGTTCAGAACTGGGCATCATATATGATGAGTCCATTTCACCACCTGCTGTTTGTGAACTTTATGGGTTTTTTGGGGGTTTTTTTTCCAGTGAGTGTTTAGTCACAGATCCCCAGTGCACCTACATGTTTGCCAGAAGAATGTGTTCTGCACTACTGGCATGATGCACACTCTGCATTGCACACACATACAGGTATGCTGTTGTACATGAAGGAACAAATGTGTAATGCATCTGAAGGTCTACACATACTGGCACATGCCTGTCTGCACAGGATTGCAACAAAGTACAAAGACACATTTTGGAAAGGTACATTTGGTATACATGGATTTTGGTCATAGGTGACTTGCTACACACACTAGAAGCTGCATGCATGAACCTGGTACATGTAAACACAGGCCTGCATTGTATGAACAAACAACATACACATGCTGGAATGCCTGTGAATTGTCACACACTTTTAACATCTGTCAGATCTCCAAAGAGCACAGTCAGGTTGGTCTGTCCAGCACTTCTGCTTTATTATTGTGTACTCTTTTTTTTTTTTCTTTTTATATATATAAATATACAGTCTTGATGAGAGTTGACAGGAAGTAGATGTTGCGTCCAAAAAATGATGTGTATCTTTTTCCTTTTTCCATTCTTTCCATGTCATAATATTTTTGTCCCTCCACCATAGATATGGGTCAGACTTCACACACACACACTCACATCCTCGTGATGTGCAGCAAGGAAAGAGCATGTGCAGAATAGAGAATCGTTTGAGATTGAGAGCTGTCCTTCTGGAATAAAAAAAAAAAAAAAAAGTGACATTGGATCAGACATTTCTCAAGAGGAAGCCTGCCAACTATTACTGCAATCATCACAATGGAAAAATGGCTTGAAGTAAGTTGAACACATTTGTTCACATACCTTTCACTGCAAGTGCTCAGCCACATAGGCAACACCACATTACATTCGCAGACTGTTTACTCTCTTTCATATCATACTCACATTTGCGAATGAGGAAGCACTACAAAAGAGGCCTTAATCTGACCAAGTAGCACTGTAAATAAGTGGACCTGAATCTCATCTGTTTCTGTACTGTCCCACAAACCAACGGTACTCTAATCTACCGCAATCTCAGCACATTTCTTTGGATATTTTTTATCATGAAGGCTGATCATTGACTTGACTTTTAGGCTGAAAGCAATTCTCATCTGGACAAATATTTTCAGTTTATCTTCTTTTTTTTTTCTTCTTTTTTTTTTTTTCTTCTTTTTTTTTTTGGTATGATTTTGTTTTTCACACATGGGCTGTCATGTAAAAACAATGCCTTGCTGTTCAGCAGCAGGTTTCAGAAATTGGTTACATTGAAGTGGTATGCCTCTGCCATAAGTGAAATGTGTGTACGTTCGTCAGTGCTACCAAGGTGAAATAATTTTGGGGCAAAAATGTGTGTCGTTGCCTCTTGTGCCATTTACCTGTACTGTGCCGTGGTACAGGCTTGTGCATTGCGACATGACATGTCATGACTTGTGGGTGGTTTTACCATGCTGTGCTGTGTCACAGGCTACTACTGTAATATCAGATGACCCATGATTTTGTATCCATGAATGTGCTTACCCATGTCTCATCACGGTTTGAACTTTTGATCCATGCCACACACCTGTTCCTTCATTGTATGTGTACCACCCATCGATAACCACTGTGAGTGTTAGTTATCTCCCATCAAAAAAGTATTTCCCCTGGATACCCATAGATCTATTCATTGGCGAATGTGACATTTCTGCACCTGTAAGTACTGACTGTGATGTGTCACCTATCAGCACATCATTGTCACAAACCATTATTCTGGTGGATGTGATGTGGTTTTGGAAAAAGTCATCTGCTGGTTTGTTGATCTCTGACACACCGTACCTTCAGTGTTCTGTTGTCAGTACTTAGCCGCACCATTCACCAGAACTGTGGTGTGTGACATGGCAGTGTCGTGTGTGACATGCAGAGGCGTGTCACACAGGATACCCATTGGCGCGTGACATAACTTTGGTTTTCATCATGACATGCAGTATCTCCGGAGTGTCTCGTTCAGTGGTGGTATTCGTTACCTAAAAACTACAGTCAAATAATTTCGACACTTCTTGCTTTGTTAATGTCACTCATGGTATGTGTTTCATCAAATTTATGAATTGTGCATTTATTTGTTCACTTTCGCTTTAGACATAAGAACTTTGGACAGCCGTTTTATTTATTCATTGTTGCTTTATTATTCATATCATTGGATGAAAAGAAAAGAAAAAAAATAAAGCAATCCAGAAACGATCCATGTTGCCTGTCTTGACTTTGAGTGAAGTGGAAGAAAGTGTACTGCGTATGTTTGTGCACAAGACATTAAACATAGGGGGAAAAAAAAACAAAAAAAACTCGCAAGCACAATAGCAGAAACTGGTTTCTATCCAGGAACCGTAATTCCCCTCTTCCCCCACCAGCTTGTCTATTTCATAGCTCTCTAAATGACTGCATAAAAACAGTCCTACATAGCGCAGTGTCAGGGACATTCCTGTCCTGTGTACAACTGAACCTTGTGATCAAAGATGAAACTCCACTTCCTTCATCTTGAAACCGTTTCAAATCATACCTGAGGTTTTACTTTTTTAGTAAAGACAACAGATTCACATGTGATACCCATCAATCAACCGCTGTAATTTTGAAACAAACAAAAAGGATTCAAGTTTTAACTCACTCAGTACGGCCAGTCCTCTCTTCTCCTCTACACAGACCCATCGGATGTCCACTGGGTGTCTGAATGACCCAGCCTTTAGCTTCCGTCGTCAGAACTGTGGTATTCTTTGTCAACATTCACCTCTTCAGTATAAGAGCCTTCCTCTTGCAATATTTTGATGATGGTAATTGGGGTGAAACGCTGTTAACGTCGTCTCTTTCGCCATTCGTATGGAGAGAGTTAAAAGGGCACTTTAAAGTGTATCATCGTGGACCCGGGCATTTTCTAATGCACACCACACTCTGTTGACCTCAAGGCCTGACTAAGCGTGGTGGGTTACGCTGCTGGTCAGGCATCTGCCTGGCAGATGTGGTGTAGCGTATATGGGTTTGTCCGAACGCAGTGACGCCTCCTTGAGCTACTCAAACTTAAACTGACCTCTGTCTGGAGCTACCTCATTCCTCCAGGCAGAAGTGTTTGAATGCGATCAGATTGCGATCAGATTTTCACCACAGCTTTTCCAATGTTGGCCCCTTTGAAAAGAGAAGCAAAGGCTTCAGGCGTGTTTTCAAACCCTTCTGTGATGGTCTCTCGGTACTTCAGTTTGCCCTGCAAAGCAAAAGAAACAATAAGTTTTCGTTGTTTTTTTTTGTGTGTTTTTGACTCACTTGTGTAAACAAAGTGAGTCTATGTTTTAACCCGGTGTTCGGTTGTCTGTGTGTGTGTGTGTGTGTGTCTGTGTGTCCGTGGTAAACTTTAACATTGACATTTTCTCTGCAAATACTTTGTCAGTCGACACCAAATTAGGCATAAAAATAGGAAAAATTCAGTTCTTTTTAGTCATCTTGTTTAAAACAATATTGCACCTCTGGGATGGGCACAAAACAAAAAAAAAACAAAAAAATGAAGCCTAATTATATGCAAACTGCATTTACTGTTATATTTTTTGTATTCTCTAAACTTGGCACTTTGATCTGATATTCGACCCAACAACAAGAGCAGTCATTATTATCATTTTTTGTTCAAACAGGAACTTCTTTTGGTAAGCATGGAAGTTTTATTTATTTTGCAAACGTTTTGGTAAAGATAGTAAAGAAGGGAAATTACTCTAATGCTAGGGGACTTAATTTGCTTTAAACTGATCTTTCTCATCTTAAACATTACATTTTGAAACAAGAGAGGCAAGGCCTTCAAGACTCAGTTGTGATGCACTTTTTTAAAAAAATCCAAGCTTTTTATGTATTGAGTATAATTTCAAAATGTAATGTTTAAGATGAGAAAGATCAGTTTAAAGCAAACTAAGTTCCCCCAGCAGAGTAATTTCCCTTGTTTTACTGTCTGCACCAAAACGTTTGCAATAAACAAAACTTCCATGCTCAGCAAAAGAAGTTCCTGTCTGAACAAAAAATGATAATAATGACAGATCTTTTGTTGGGTCGAATATCAGATCAAAGTGCCAAGTTTAGAGAATACAAAAAATATAAATATAACAGTAAATGCATTATACTCAATACATAAAAAGCTTGGATTTTTTAAAAAAGTGTATCACAAGTGAGTCTTGAAGGCTTTGCCTTTCTTGTTTTTTTTATCAGGCTGTTTTTCTCAGTCTGGGAGTGAGATAGCTGGAGTATGTATATAAATGGATGAATACCACATAGAAAGGGAGAGAGAAAGCCAGTGTGTAAATGTAAACAGATGAACAGCATACAGAAAGACAGAGAGAAAACCAGTATGTGTCTGTAAATGGATGAACAGCACATGGAATGACAGAAAGACTGTGTGTGTGAAAATGGATGAATACCACAAGGAATGACAGAGAGAAAGCCAGTGTGTGTATGTAAATGGATGAACAGGGAAAGAGCCAGTGTGTGTATGTAAATGGATGAACAGAGAAAGCCAGTGTGTGTATGTAAATGAATGAACAGGGAAAGAGCCAGTGTGTGTATGTAAATGGATGAACAGGGAAAGAGCCAGTGTGTGCATGTAAATGGATGAACAGAAAGCCAGTGTGTGCATGTAAATGGATGAACAGAAAGCCAGTGTGTGCATGTAAATGGATGAACAGGGAAAGAGCCAGTGTGTGTATGTAAATGGATGAACAGGGAAAGAGCCAGTGTGTGTATGTAAATGGATGAACAGAGAGAGAGCCAGTGTGTATATGTAAATGGATGAACAGGGAAAGAGCCAGTGTGTGTATGTTAATGGATGAACAGAGAAAGAGCCAGTGTGTGTATGTAAATGGATGAACAGAGAAAGCCAGTGTGTGTATGTAAATGGATGAACAGGGAAAGAGCCAGTGTGTGTATGTAAATGGATGAACAGAGAGAAAGCCAGTGTGTGTATGTGAATGGATGAACAGAGAGAGAGCCAGTGTGTGTATGTAAATGGATGAACAGCACAGAGGAAAAGCCTGTGTGTGTATGTAAAAGGACAGACACCACAGACAGAAAGCCAGTGTGTGTATGTAAAAGGACGGACACCACAGACAGAAAGCCAGTGTGTGTATGTAAAAGGACGGACACCACAGACAGAAAGCCAGTGTGTGTATGTAAAAGGACGGACACCACAGAGAGAAAGCCAGTGTGTGTATGTAAAAGGACAGACACCACAGACAGAAAGTCAGTGTGTGTATGTAAAAGGACGGACACCACACACAGAAAGCCAGTGTGTGTATGTAAAAGGACGGACACCACAGACAGAAAGCCAGTGTGTGTATGTAAAAGGACGGACACCACAGACAGAAAGCCAGTATGTGTATGTAAAAGGACGGACACCACAGACAGAAAGTCAGTGTGTGTATGTAAAAGGACGGACACCACACACAGAAAGCCAGTGTGTGTATGTAAAAGGACGGACACCACAGACAGAAAGCCAGTGTGTGTATGTAAAAGGACGGACACCACAGACAGAAAGCCAGTGTGTGTATGTAAAAGGACGGACACCACAGACAGAAAGCCAGTGTGTGTATGTAAAAGGACGGACACCACAGACAGAAAGCCAGTGTGTGTATGTAAAAGGACGGACACCACAGACAGAAAGCCAGTGTGTGTATGTAAAAGGACGGACACCACAGACAGAAAGCCAGTGTGTGTATGTAAAAGGACGGACACCACAGACAGAAAGCCAGTGTGTGCACACAAATGGACACACAGCACAGAGAGAAAGCCAGCACGTGTTAGTTAACTCACTCAGTACGGCCAGTCCTCTCTTATCCTCTACACAAACCCCTCGGATGTCCAGTGGGTGTCTGAATGACCCAACTTTTAGCTTCCGTCATCAGTATTGTGGTATTCTTTGTCAACATTCACCTCTTCAGTATAAGAGCCTTCCGCTTGCAGTATTTTGATGATGGTAATTGGGGTGAAACGCTGTTAACGTCGTCTCTTTCGCCGTCCGTATGGAGAGAGTTAAAGTAAAAGAATGCACGGCACAGAGAGAAAGCCAGTGTGAGAAGGGAAGACGGTGCAGCACACACACAAAGAGCGACAGCGGCTGACCTGTTTGACCCACTGCAGCAGCTGACCGATGGCCTCGGGGTAGTGCTGAGCAAAGGAGATCACGTTGCTCCCCACAATGGTCAGCTGCTTCTCCACAGCGTACAACGTCCAGTCCCGTACTGTAACACACAGGCTATTATCAAATTCATTACGGACCAAGTATTGTTCTTATGTCAAGTGCACATGCTTTAGTAACCTGACAATTGAGCATATAATTTTTGACTGTACCTTGATGAAGCCTTATGTACACGAAAGTGTGTCTTCACAAGTGACTGAGAACGTTGATGTTTTTGACTTTTTGCATTCATTATCAGTTGTTTCGCTTGTCAGTTTAACGACTTCTCTTTTACGAAGTCCTTTAAGTAATTTCCTGTAATTGTATTTAGATTTTTTTTTTTTCTTTTTTTCAAATTTCACCTTATATTTCACCCTCATTTGCCCAGTTTCCCCCCAACCCTCCATTCATTCACATCTCCCACCCCTTCTAACCGATAATACTCAAATGTATTCATAAATACTTGAACAAAATGTTTTCAATCACCGATATGTGTGACGGGACATTAAACAAAATCCCTCCTCCACTGTAACACGTTCTGTATCTTCACCTTTTGCTGCTTTTAGAGAGAAGGTGGCAGAGCGGTTAAGATGCTTATCTGCCAGTATATTGTTTGTGAGGGTCAGGGTTCAAATCCAGGTCTCACAGTACAGTACAGTACAGTACAGTACAGTACAGAATTTGGGACTTTTTTTTTTTTTTTTTTTGTAAAGCCTTTTTGGCTTTTCAACGCCCCTTCTTAACTCACTCAGTATGGCCAGTCCTCTCTTCTCCTCTACACAGACACCTCGGATATCCAGTGGGTGTCTCAATGACCCAACCTTTAGCTTCCGTCGTGGTATTCTTTGTTAACATTCACCTCTTCAGTGTAAGAGCCATCCGCTTGCAATATTTTGATGGTGGTAATTGGGGTGAAACGCTGTTAACGTCTTCTCTTTCGCCGTTCATATGGAGAGAGTTAAGCACATACCGGTAGTCCTACACCACTTGGGAGAAAACCTGCTGACAGCAAGGCACAGCACTCACTCATGGGGTCTGGACAGCTGTAGGTGGAGATGGCGCCACACATCACAACCCGCCCTTCAAACTTCATGTGCTTTGCTATGACGCTGTAGGTGAAGTCTCCACCAACCTGCTCACAATCACAACCACCATTCAGTTTTCAGTCATCTGTAGGAACACAGTAAAAGGTCTAGGACTTCAACAGAACACATGGCTCTTGGTGTTTGTGTGTGTGTGTGTGTGGGGGGGGGGTTGGGGGGGGAGGAGGGGGAGATGGTAGAGTGTTGTGAGTGACGTTACATTGTTTTAAGACATTAATTCTAATGATTTTATTCCTGCACCTTTTTCATGCTACATATATTGTTCAATGTGCTTAGAGCTAAATGGCAAATGCTAAAAAAAAAAAATGCGCACAATTATTATCATTATTATTGGTACAGTTTTTAAAGCTCTGCTTATGAAAACAAACAAAAATGGTTTGAGTTCTGATGTTTTCCATGTCTTAGGTAAGTGTTTTGAGGTCAAATATAATGACAGACAAACTATTTTAAGATGCCATGATTTTAGAATTAGATCCGTAAACCAAGTCGGCATTCGGTGGGATATGGAAACAAGAACACACCCAGCATGCACCCCCTGAAATTGGTGTACGTATGGCTATCTACATGGTGGGGGTAAAAACGGTCATGCATGTGAAGGCCCACTCTTGTGTACATGTGACCGAGGGAGTCACAACCCACAAATGTCAAAGAAGAAATAATTAATAGTTTCAGTTTCAGTTTCAGTAGCTCAAGGAGGCGTCACTGCGTTCGGACAAATCCATATACGCTACACCACATCTGCCAAGCAGATGCCTGACCAGCAGCGTAACCCAACGCGCTTAGTCAGGCCTTGAGAAAAAAAAAATAAAATAAAAAAAAAATAAAAAATTAAAAAAAAAAAAAGAAAAAGAAAAAAAGATAAATACATAAAAAAAGAACTACTACTACTAATAATAATATTTATAAGGCGCAGACTTAATGAAGTCAACTATAAGTCAATAATTAATAATAACCAGTGCTTACGAACTTGAATAAACCTTGGAATCTGAACAATCCATACTCACATTATCAAAGTACAAATCGATTCCATCTGGTGCCACTTCTTTCAAAGCAACATCAACTGCTGTCTCTTTGTAGTTGAACACATGATCAAAGCCTGCTTCTTTCAGCCAGCTGCATTTCTGCTGGGATCCAGCTGAACCAATTACAGTGCAGCCCTGAAAAAAAAAAACAACAGGACTTTGAACCGCGGTGTCTTCATTAACTCGTACTATGTTCCTGAAAATATAGGCATGGGTGGGAGTGTAAAAATTACGGTCTGGGTCTAGGCACTGTTTAATCGATATGACCATCATAAAACTGAATAAAAGTGAAATATAGAAATAAGCTAACCAAAGTGCCCCATAAAGACAATGCTGAATATCCCACCTTTATAAAGTAATTTGAAGTGAGGTGTGTCAACTAACTCATTCAACATCCCTTAAAACAAAGCACTTTTAAACCAAGATACTAATTTACAGTTCATCTCTGAACATTAAGTATTCTGAACCAAGGTGTGTGAACTTACATTACTTCACTGAAGATTATGCATTCTGAACAGAGGTAAGCCAGTTATTCAAAGCAACGCAGTTTGGAAACAGACTTCAAAATGTGTGCATAAAGGCACAATTTTTTTTTCTGTAAAGAGGCACATTCAGCATCTTCATAAAGGTACAGAATTTAATCAGATCATGCAAGTCCATTTCACCTTGAAATAGGATGATCACGCAAAGTTCTTTTCCATACAGTGATGAGATAAGATAAACAATCCTCATAACTATAACTCTGTAACTTGGATGCAAAGTATGTCAATCATATCTATTACTATATAATATTCTTGTCAATATCTATTCTTGGATTTTTGATAAATTACCAGAATTTCTTTTAAAACTGAAGTTTGTTGTTGACTTTCAGTATTCATACAATCATAAGAGGCATGATTGTGAAGATTAAAAACACTGTATACATACTGGCATTGTTTATTTAACACTTACCAGGCAACGAAACACTGCTCATTAGCTAACATCATAATCATAAATTATTAAAGAAAATTGAGCTTGAAAATGCTTAAACAGGACTCCCTTTTTTTATCTTCTTCAGTAAATCACTTGGAAGTTTATCATTTTCTGTTGTCTTCTTTTCTGAGATGGTTATACTAAGCTGAAAGGTCAAACAATCCGATAATTAATCAGGACTTGATGACCAAGCGCTCTATATGGGCATAGGCACAAAACTAGCTGCAAAACTGTAAACGGCAGAATGAGTCAAGCAGCCCACAGCTGGTCCTCGTTATCAGATTTCAGTTTTCTACCACGCATGAACTGGGTTGGGACTTGTGATCCAGTGTCAGGCATTCAGTGATCACCGTTCAGGTCCCAGTTCTGGCCTGGTGGCTGTGTCCTTTGGAAAGCTGGGCGCTTTGCTCTGTGATTCTCCACACTCTTCCCAGTTGTGAACTGGTACTGGACTTCAGTTGGGGAAGGCAAAAACGGTGGAAAAAAAAAACTGGGTCTTACCTTCCTATACTGAGCCCTGGACACAGTATATATGAATGAATTCACTGTCCCTTCAGCCAAAAACAGCATAAGGACATTTAGTGGGTTTTTTTGTTGTTTTTTTTGGTTTTTTTAACACTTTTTTCTACCAGAGCAGGCCAATTGCTTTCACAGTGCATTTCTGTTGCTGTGTTTGTGTGGACTGAGGGGACCTTGGGATGGGGCTGATGGCTGTTGATGCAGCAGTACACTCTGCACAGGATCATGTATCTTCTCTTTCTCATGCACTTTCTGGCAATCAAAGTACATGAACAATCACATGGCACAGTATTTCAAACATGAATAAATGCATATGAATACATGCAAATGTGTACGCAGATATATTTATATAATATGTTAGGATATTCTATGTAAGCGTTTTGGTTTTTTTTCTTTTTTTTTCCAAAGCACTATTCACATGGATACAATGTAAACACATACTTTACAGAGTAAGTCATGTTGTTTTATGACACACATGCTTTTGAGAAACACATGCATTAGACACAGACAAAAAGACAGGGGCATACACTGTAAATACACACTTTACAGAATAGTTCATGCTGTTTTAGGAAACACATGCTTTTGAGAAACACATGCATCAGACACAGAGAAAAGGAGAAGGGTATAACTTGAGGGAAGAAGAGAGAGAGGGGGAGAGGAGGGGTGGGGGGTGAGTAACAGGCATACAGAAAGAAGGGGAAGCAGGAGGGAGAGCATTTCAAAAATTATATCTATCTATCTATCTATCTTTATGTATTTATATCTAGACACAGAGAGAGATACGGATACTGATACGGATGTTTTATTCAATATAGGCCATGGCCCCTCATGAAGGGGTGGTGTAAACAAACATTACAGAGGTAATATATTCAGATATGTAACATAACACAGTTGTAACCTGAAAATGAGAAAAACAGTCATTATCTGCATTTAGTCTTATTCACACATAATAACAAAAAAAGCGGAAAACTAGCACACACTCAACTGCATATTGTATTTATAATCTTTAAGGCTTTATACAAGTAAATTGCTAGCTGTTTATTAACAAAGCAAATACAGTCTGAACAAGGAGGGTTGCCTATGAAATTTTGAAGGTATCAGCTGATTTCTGAGATCACTTTACACAGGACAACAAAGTACAAAGTGGAGTTCACTCTCCGTCGCACTTTTACATAAAGGACAAATAAGGTCACTATCTTTATTAGAGAGAGAGAGAGAGAGCAGAATATTAAATGTGACAGAAAAGAGACATGCTGGAGGGGTACCATGCAGCAAAGCATGCTTTCTATTCAATGCAGCTGGAAAGTGTATTCTTCTTCTTCTCACTGGTTTATTGTTGATTTCCTACAAGACCACTGGGCACACGCAGAAGAACCGTGGAAGAGGAGATGGAAACAGCAGACAAGACCTGGCATGAAATCAGCTGGTTCACTCAAGACCAAAGTGACTGGAGAAGATTTGCTGGCGCTTTACTGACGCCCTTCAGTTGGAGCGGAGATGATTAAGGAAGTACTACAAAGTGCCCAACAACTCGGCTTATATCGCAGACTGACATGAGTTTACATTTGGGCCAACAGCAAAGTGAGAGCTGTATTATCAATGGTTTCTCCAGTCAATGGGAAATCATTTACAGCTTAGTCTTTTGTGAAGGACTATGACTCTCAAACTAGGAGGCAAAACTGCACTGGCTCTTAGTGCTGCAGCCTTGTGGGCTGGTTGGCCTTTGGGAACCATCCCAACACCGACTGTCCTAAAACCCTCTTGGCCGAGAGAGTGGGGATGTAACTTGGGCAAGACACTCTCCACTATAATCAAATTCTAGCCCAAATAGTCGGAACAGCAGTTGCCTCCTCTGCTGTTCTGATGGTCATAGTCGGATACGACTGACTATCATATATATACAAAGTGATTTAGACAGGTAGGTACACATTCATTCTTTTCAGCACACAAATGGTATACACACTCTTTATGGGCGTGGAGAATGAGTGAGGAATTAGTGAAGGATTGGAAAGTACATCTGGAATACTGGAACTGCCAGCTGCCTCTATGCAGACTACAGAGAAGGCCAGTTAAACCTGCTGCACCTGGATCTGGGCCAGCTGACCCACCACACTGCCCACTGCTCCGGCTGCTCCACTGACCAGCACTGTCTGACCAGCCTGGGGTTGACCACGGTGCAACAGACCGAAGTAGGCGGTCAACCTGTTCAGGAAAACCTCTCTTTTTTTCTTTTCACTTTCAGGGCACAGAGCAAAAAAAACAACAACTGTAAAACAAATACGCTTGCAGACAGAAAAGAAATAGGTGGTGCTGCACTGCAGTGATGTGCTTTCCCCAAGGGAGAGTAGACTGGATTTCACACACAGAATTCTGTTGTGACGAAAAAGTGATAGAATACAGTGCAATAAATATCCAGTACAACAGAGACCCCAGCAAATTATGCAATTACGAATGATGAAACCAAAACAATTCCAAGAATTTTATGGGGCATGTCTCAAAAAGGTTTTGATGTTCATAAATACTATTTTCTATACAATTCAGTATACACCATTTCCTGAGAGCAAAAATATATCTTCAGCTTTTAAAGCTGTTCTTTGTTAATAAATCTGCAACTGAAACAAAGGAAGGAAGGAGAACAAAGCATTATGCTTTCCTGCAATCCCACTGTTTGGAGGGAAGCATGGGGGCACCACCCACGCTCTGCAATGTGAAAGAAAGCAAGGCATTGTGAGACAGAATGGGCTAACAGACACATTTACATCACTGTTAGGAATGTGTTAACAGACACATTTACATCACTGTTAGGAATGGGTTAACAGACACATTTACATCACTGTTAAGAATGGGCTAACAGACACATTTACATCACTGTTAAGAATGGGCCGACAGACATATTAACATCACTGTTAAGAATGGGCTAACACACACATTTACATCACTGTTAAGAATGGGCTAACAGACACATTTACATCACTGTTAAGAATGGGCTAACAGACACATTTACATCACTGTTAGGAATGGGCTAACAGACACATTTACATCACTGTTAAGAATGGGCTAACAGACACATTTACATCACTGTTAAGAATGGGCCGACAGACATATTAACATCACTGTTAAGAATGGGCTAACACACACATTTACATCACTGTTAAGAATGGGCTAACAGACACATTTACATCACTGTTAAGAATGGGCTAACAGACACATTTACATCACTGTTAGGAATGGGCTAACAGACACATTTACATCACTGTTAAGAATGGGCTAACAGACACATTTACATCACTGTTAGGAATGGGCTCACAGACACATTTACATCACTGTTAAGAATGGGCTAACAGACACATTTACATCACTGTTAAGAATGGGTTAACAGACACATTTACATCACTGTTAGGAATGGGCTAACAGACACATTTACATCACTGTTAAGAATGGGCTAACAGACACATTTACATCACTGTTAAGAATGGGCTAACAGACACATTTACATCACTGTTAAGAATGGGCTAACAGACACGTTAACATCACTGTTAGGAATGGGCTAACAGACACGTTTACATCACTGTTAGGAATGGGCTAACAGACACATTTACATCACTGTTAAGAATGGGTTAACAGGCACATTTACATCACTGTTAAGAATGGGCTAACAGACACATTTACATCACTGTTAAGAATGGGCTAACAGACACATTTACATCACTGTTAAGAATGGGCTAACAGACACATTTACATCACTGTTAAGAATGGGCTAACAGACACATTTACATCACTGTTAGGAATGGGCTAACAGACACATTTACATCACTGTTAAGAATGGGCTAACAGACACGTTAACATCACTGTTAGGAATGGGCTAACAGAGACATTTACATCACTGTTAAGAATGGGCTAACAGACACATTTACATCACTGTTAAGAATGGGCTAACAGACACATTTACATCACTGTTAAGAATGGGCTAACAGAGACATTTACATTACTGTTAAGAATGGGTTAACAGACACATTTACATCACTGTTAAGAAGTACATGTATTAACAAGTCAAAAGTTGTAATTCAGTTGCTTTTTGTACAGTATGGTGTTGTGTAAAAGTTGTGTGAATTTTTTTGCAGCTATGTCAGTTGTTTTATCAACATACATTGTAGTACCCATAAAAAAAACACACTCTTGTTGTCAAATTATTGTTGCAATCACCATTACTGTCACCATTTACTCCTGCTTTAAAGCTTTCCATTGTAGTAACTGTACGCTAGCAATAGTGGTGGTGGCAGTGTTGGTGATGACACTTAAGCCCTAGTAATAAACACAGCACAGGACCAGTTCCTTAAATTAGTGGGCAGTGAAGGCAGTCATTACTGTACTCAGCTGCAATGACAAGAACAGGAAGTCTCCAAATTATTCAGAAAACTCCTTTCTCTCACCCAGTCATGCCCAAACAGCTCAGGCCCAAGGACGGAGAAAGACTGCCCAGATCTGGTAAGAGTCGAACCATGGGCCCGAAGGTGCCCTGTTTATCTGCATTCACCACCGTTCTTGTGCGCCACCCCACATTAGCCACAACCACGCTGCCTGCTGGAAAGGCCGTGTTGTTACTGCTCTTCACTCTGCAAAACAAGCGTCAGCTTAAAGGTTTTCACTGTTTAAAAATTTTGTGTGTGAATAGTTATAGGAAAGTGGAAATGTACACTGTCATAGTTTCCAACACACTTACACAAACCCAGACAGACAAACAGACACAGACAGACAAACAGACACAGGCAGACATTCAGCAAGAACAATTACAGTACATGCCTCAGGAAAAAAATGGGATTTATTCTTCTAAATGTGTATGAAATTTGTTCAGGACAACTTTTCGCAATAACATAAATCAACTTCACACTATCAACAAATCAGAGAGATATTGTGGTAATATTGATATGAGAATCTTACAATTAAAGTGAATTGTTAAAAAAACTTTTCAACAATTCTTTACGGACCTTGCTATCTGGTCTCCAAACATCTCCCTGTTGGGCCCCAGCTTTTCCCTGCACACAGACAATGAAGTTATGAATCTACAGATACACCTGCAGATTTCTTAAAACAGATGCAGAATCAAGACCATGCACTAAGAGAAACACACACACACACACACACACATCCATTAACCTATCCCTGTGCATGAGCACACTCAAATTCACGCTCACACATGCATGCATCTGCTAAATGTAGCCGCATTAAAACATGTTTGTGTGTGTGTGTAGTCACATTTTGGTGTGTGTATGTAACATAGATATGATATTTTATGTTAACTAAAGTGTTTTTGTAAAGCACCTTGAGCAGATTTCTGGATAGTGTGCTATATAAGTATCCATTATTATTATTATATTATGTTATGAAAGTCTTTGCATCTTGAGCCACACAAGAATTCATGTAGCCGCATTAAAACATGTTATGAAAGTCTTTGCATCTTGAGCCACACAAGAATTCAGCAACTTTTCAGGTTCTTTAATTTTTTTTCCTGCATGGTTATGGAATTCCAGTAAAGTGATGAAAAGCTGAAAATGTGAGAAAGTAAAAAATTGTACAGGACAAGAAAGGTTCAACTTAAAACAAATGAAGGGTGTATAACTAAACCAGGGAAGTTATATAGTATGTACCTTTGCCTGATTCAAAGAAACAAAAATTTCTGTTCCTGTTCACTGATCATTATACAACCTAAATAAATTTAACATACCAGTGCACAACAGAAGATC
Organism: Babylonia areolata; assembly: GCF_041734735.1. NCBI lineage: Eukaryota > Metazoa > Mollusca > Gastropoda > Neogastropoda > Buccinidae > Babylonia > Babylonia areolata. The sequence continues at coordinate 5,634,676 of NC_134900.1, read as the reverse complement.
TGCACCTTTGCATGTATAACATGAAAGAGATATGTGAGTCCTGTACAATCACTTCCTACACCCACCAATAATACAAACAGAAACAAGTGATGAGCAGTGTCCAGCCAAGACTGGGACTTTTAAAACAACCCAATGCATGGCCAGTCAGCCAGCTAATTAAGTTATCTACCATCTCAACAAGCAACCATCTAACCAACCAGTTAACCATCTGAGCAATCTGAAATGGATTTGGGTCAGCCACTCACAGTTCCACTCTCATGTAAGGATCCACAGATATGAACATGGCCTCCAGAAAAACCTCTGCAAAAAAAACAAGTAATGATAGTAAGATTATACAATAAAATAAAGTGAATGAAAAAATTTTTTTTAAATTGCAATACCAATTTTAACTTATCACATTCTATGTGCAGTGAATATTGTAAATGTAGGATAATAATTAAACTTACATCAACTCATGTACCTTTTTCTTAATCATTTTTTTTTTTTTCTGTATGGTCACATTCTTTTCCTTTCCACTTCTTTCGTACACATACCCATTTTCATATTATTTCATGGTATTCCACAGCTCTGTTGCGCACCAAATTTGGCTTTCTTTATTTTGACTTGGACTTTCTTCTTCACATGACTATATGAGTCAATTTGGCAGCTTAAATATTTTTCCTAAGTGTATGGAATTAAAACAGACCAGAAAATTCTTTCCACTAGGCAGCTGTCGCTTGTGCAACCCAGTCCTGCTTCTTTTTCTGTTTTTTCTCCACACACCTATTTATCATCATTATTTCTTTTATCAGAAGGTACACAGAAGGCTAGGGCTGTGCCAGTCAGGTGTGTTCCCGGGTACCACTACGGCAGCCGGATTGGCCTAGCTGGAGACGTGAACACACCAGTGGACTGCGCCCCATCTCTCCTAATAACACATCCCTCAATGGCCCAGTTAAATTGTGCCCAACAGCAACCTCCCACAATATGACAGTTTTCATCAACATGCTGATGTTGGTCATCAAGTGGAAGAAGAAGAAGAAGAAGTAGAAGAAGAAGTAGAAGAAGAGGAAGAAGAAGTAGAAGAAGAAGAAAAAGAAGAAGAAGAAGATCTAGACCCACTGATCACCTCCTGCTTGCAAGGTTGCTGGCAGCCACTCCTCCACTTGTGTGAAGTCTGAGGCTTTGGGGTCCCCGTCAAAGTCCTGGACCTGCAGTTTCCACACTTTGGCGCTGTTCTCAGCTTGTGCCATGGCTGAAATTGGAACATGATAATGCATGGGTCATTTAACGCTAATAAAGTGGGTACTTCACACACAGCAGCTTGAGAAATCAATATAAAAAAGGCAGCTTCTTCTGTGAAATGATCAGAACCGTACGTGTTGCACACACATGCAAGAACTGAAGTAGTCACTGTACAAACCAGGACTGCACAAACGCAATCAGCCCGCCTCTCAAAGTCCAAACGCACACTGCATTACAAGGGTTATGCAAGCAAAAAAGACTCTCTCTCCCTCTCTGCTAAAGGAAATTTTCTATCTAAAATTACGTTAAAATAACATACTTAACGTGACCCAACTAGTGCAGACTCCGGCAGGGGTCTAACATTCCTGTCCTGTGCAAACTACTATCCGCCTATGCGGAGAAAACGAAACTACGGCCGATAACCTCCCGGAAGTAGGTAACCTCCCCTTTGTCCCGCTGGCTAGCGCCCTCTTTTAACGGCAGCAAAAAAGACTCTCTCTCTCTCCTAATGTAGTTCTGTGTAGTGTAGACCCTGTTTCAGGGCGGGGGCTGGATGAAAAAAAGCGCGCCAGCGCTTATCTATTATCCTCGATAATAAAGAATTTGTCTTGTCTCTCTCTCTCTCCCCACGCCCTTTGCAGTTTGCCCTACTTTTACCACTTGGGTTACTTAGGAACTGTGACTTTTGTGGAAAACGAGGGTACGTGAGGATAGTAACAACGACCTGTCATAAAAATGCATCTGAACAACACGACGACGACAATAACAACAACAAAACACAAAAACTGATGCATCATATCACCGTCAATCCTCGGTTTTCAAGTCAAATCCAGTGGGCTTTTGACAAAGCAAATAGCGCTTGGATCTAAGGGAGACTATTTCGTATCTTTGGGTGCAAGGAGACAAGTTGTTTTTATTAAATATATATATATATATATATATTTATTTATTTTATTTATTTATTTTTTAGACAAGTTGCTGACAGTTGGCCAAACTGTTGGGTTTTACGAAGAAACGGAAAGAGAACAAAATTAATAATTGTTGTAAATGAGTGCTAACCCTGTAAAATCCAATTTTAACATCCTAGATCATTGTACATATTTTACCGGCAGTTTTTGTGCACGTATGAAACGAAATTACCGTCAGTAGACGATGTTAGTAACCTGTTTTCAGTGGATTTTGACTTATTTCTATTTATGTTATTTTATTATTATCCTTTTTTTTTTTTTTTTTTTTCTTTTTTTTTTTACTAAGTTTTGATGTGGATCTGAATTCAGCATCTAAATCTGCTTAGAATTCCGTGCACTTCCGCATACTTAAAAAAAGTCGCCAAAGCATTTAAACTGATTCAGACAGACCTCTGCGAAGTGCCCGGGAGTGGTCAACGTGACATGTTATTCTGTCTGTCACTGCCAGCAGGGAAGGAGGAGCAGGGGAGGGGGGTGGGGTGTACCTCTCTCGCTGTCACTGTCATGGGGGAGATGGTATGCCTCTCTCACTGTCATGGGGGATGGTATGCCTCTCTCCCTGTCGCTGTCGGGGAGGGGGAGGGGGGGGGTGCCTCTCTCCCTGTCGTTGTCATGGGGGATGGTATGCATCTCTTCCTGTCACTGTCATGGGGAATGGTATGCCTCTCTCACTGTCGCTGTCATGGGGGATGGTATGCCTCTCTCCCTGTCACTGTCATGGGGGATGGTATGCCTCTCTCCCTGTCGCTGTCATGGGGGATGGTATGCCTCTCTCCCTGTCACTGTCATGGGGGAGATGGTATGCCTCTCTCCCTGTCACTGTCATGGGGGAGATGGTATGCCTCTCTCCCTGTCGCTGTCATGGGGGATGGTATGCCTCTCTCCCTGTCACTGTCATGGGGGATGGTATGCCTCTCTCCCTGTCGCTGTCATGGGGGATGGTATGCCTCTCTCCCTGTCGCTGTTATGGGGGCGGGTGTGTGTGTGTGGGGGTGTCCTCTCCCCCTTTTTTCTGTAGATTTGTTGACCTCTCGATTCCAAAAATACAGCATAAATAGAGTTGTGTCCAGTCGTTTCCAGGACATCCGCATTTAAAGAATTTGCACTATTTCTTCACTGAGGTCGCGGCCAACAATATGGGTGGAAAATGGATATGTCGGGATGACCGATGTGTGTAACAACTCTTTCTACATAGTATTTGACCTCCCGAGTCTAAAACTACCACTGACATAAATAGAACTGTATCAACTCAGTTCCGAGATATCCGCATTTAGGTAACTTGCAATATTTTTTTCAGGTCGCGGCCTGTAAAAAAAAAAATTTAAAAAAAAGGCTGAAAATGGACATGTCGGGATAATGTGTGTAAAACCTCTTATTATATAGTTTTTGACCTCCCGAGTAAAAAAAAAAAAAAAAAAAAAAAAAAAAAGCCACATAAATAAAGCTGTGTTGACTCAGTTCCGAGATATCCGCATTAACAACAACAACAAAAATAGCACTATTTTGTTTATACA